>NC_084467.1:8867500-9185000 GCF_027409185.1 Cynocephalus volans | reverse complement strand
GCACTGTGTAGATCTTTCTCGGGTCTTGTTCACCTTTGTATCCCCCCGGTATAAACCGAGTCTAGTGCCCGCCTGCAGCCTGCTCTCCGGCAGGTTCAAGCGGACCTGGGAACTCTCCTGCCACACTATTCCCAACCAGAAATTCGTTAGGCTTTTTTCCAAACTAGTGGATGCAGAGATGGTATCTGCCTCCCAGTAACAGGAAGTTTACCGGGGCCGGAGTCCAGGGTGTGGTGGAGTGACAGTCGGCCGGCCCGTACTTCCTAGCCCTCCCAAAACTGGTCGGGACGCCCCACACCCCCAGCCCTGCCAGAGAACCGTGGAGGGAGTGGGAGAGGAGGTCGGCCCGCAGGGTCCGGAAAGCCCCGCGCCAGGCCAAGCAAATGGGCTCAGTGATGGCCGAGCAGGGCGGAGCTGCCCGCACCTGGGAAAATGGAGGCAGCACCGGGGCAGTGAGTGGCCTGGTGGTGCAGGCGGGGAGCCTCGTGGGCATCCACCCCCCGAACAGAGCTGTGCCAGGGATCACTCACAGTGCTGTGCCAGGTCGGGCGCTCGCTCTGTCTCTGGTTTGTTGCCTTCCGTGTTCTCGGCGCTGCCGCCTCGGGCTGTTCAGTCGCGGCGCCGCTCGGGCGCTCCCAGGAGTCTTCTTTAATGCCGGCCTGAAACCTCGAATCCTGGATAGGGCAGCTGGCCGCCTTCAGCGCGGCCCCGGCCTCCGGGATCCTGATGTGGATTATTTTATGAGGCTTACAGGTTACTATTGTGAGGCTAAAAATGAGATCACCTAGGCCAAGTGTCCTGCATGCTGGATGAGGTGGCTGGAGGGGAGTGAGCTACAGGGCCAGGCTGTCATTGTGGCAGGAAGGGCACAGTTCTCAAATCCTCCCTCTTCTCCCCTGAACCTTTCATCTCGCCTGTGCTTCTGCAGCCACTGCCTCTGCACTCTCGCGGCTTCCCTTGTACTTTCAGATTAGACTTCATTGCTTGAGTCTTGAGGACATGAATGTGATGCGCTGGCATCTTTGCCTATTTGTGATTGCAGGTGCTGCATTGATCACTAAAGTACATGCACAGATGCCGGGTCCTGCTCCTCACGCAGCCGTGCAGACCTGCAGTTACACGGGGGGGGGGGGGGGGGGGGAGGGGGGACTTTTTTCCTTTTCATCTCTACTTCTTGCTCCTTATCCTTGTTCTAGGTATGGTCTCCCCACTTTTCCTGTGATGTTCAAGATTCTAATTAAGTGGAAAAAGCTTTTACTCCTTACAATTCTCCAGTTATGAATAATGATACTGGCTCATAAATGAAAATTGCTTTTCTATATAAATTCTGTTTTTTTTTTTTTTTAAGGAAGGCATGAAACCAGGGCTCTTGGGTCATTTGCATGTTATTAATTTCAAGCGGAGCTCTTAGCTAGCTTATTAACAGTGAGTGTATTATAGCCAAGTTAAATGGTGGGGATATTAATTACCTTGCAGGCTTTTATGTATGGAGAAATGGCTTGTTTCTCTGTTGGTGAGTGGTCTAGGTGGGAAAACATAACTCCTCTTCTGGGAGGCATGGAAGGAAGTGGGTTTTGGTGAGATGCTCTGTTGATAGACAGTGGATCTCAAGAATTGGTGCTAGGACTCTTTTCCTGGGACTGTAGGACTCTGGGTCAGGGTGGCTGGACACACCCTGGTGCCTAGGCCAGGTGTCTCAGAGCCAGACACAGACAGAAGAGTGAGGCACTTCTTCCCAACACATAAGACCATATGCCCTTGGCTTTCACCTCCACCAACGACAGGCCAAGTAGAATTGGGTTGACATGGTGTCAGGAGACATTTCGATTGGTCCAGCATTTCTAAAAATCTCAGTCATTTATCTCTGTTTTGGCCATATTGACATATTACCTCTTCTATTATTTACTTCCTATTTTTATTTCCATTGACTCACTTTTTAAAAACTGAAATTTAGTTTAAAGGGAAACTTTAGATCACCGCCATAAATGGGAAGTCAGCATCCCTAGTCATAAATTCAAAGGAACATAAAAATGAATACGTGACTATTAAAATAAAAAATGTCCATCGTACACCACCTGAAAGTGACTCTCATGTGGGTGGTGAGGCATTTACCAGAAGGTGGAGAACCCGGGTCAGGTGGAGGGAAGGCCTTTCTGACTTCATGGCCTGGGCAGCCCCAGGGTGGGGAAGGTGTCAACAGACAGGCAAGGGGAAAGGGCAGGGAGAAGATGAGCAACCCAGAGAACCAGTGCTCTCTAGGGTCCTTCCAAACAGAAGCAGCTGAAACTAGGAGGCTGTAGGGGAAGAGGCAGAACCGGGGAATTTCTGTATATTTTGAACTTTAGGGAATAATATGTAAATGATATGCAAATTCCACACCAGCCTACATTTTCTCAGGCCAATTGCTCAGGTGTTTTGCCCGTAGCTCCCATTCTCATCTGGTCCCTGAGTTCTCACAAGCTATACAGGAGCAAAGGGACTGTCCAGAGAGCACTAGCCTGGGAGTCAGGATGGGGGCAGCTAGGCTCTGCTGCTACATGGCTGTGTGACCTTGACCAGAACACTGGGCCTCTCTGGACCTCTGTTTCTTCATTTCTACATGAGGGGGTTGAACAAGATGCATCTGGGACATTGTGAGGGTTGATTTTATGTGTCAACTTGACTGGGCCATGGGGTGCCCAGATATGTGGCCAAGTATTCTGGATCTTTCTGTGAGGGTGTTTTTTGGATGGGATTAACATTTAAATCAGTGGACTTTGAGTAAAGCAAATTGCCCTCCATAATGTGGGTGGGCCTCATCCAATCAGCTGAAGGCCTGAATAGAACAAAAGACTGACCTCCCCTGAGCAAGAGGAAATTCTGAAGCAGATGGTCTTTGGACTTGAACTGTGGCATTGGCTCTTCTCTGGGTCTCCAGCCTCTAGCCCACCCTGCAGATTTTGGACTTGCCAAACTATAATTGTGTGAGCCAATTCCTTAAATCTCTCCCCACCCCTCCACCCCTCTACGCCCTCCCCCACCCCCACCCCATACATATGTACACAAACTATCGGTTCTGTTTCTCTGGAGAGCCTGACTGATACAGACCTCTTTAGCCACTGGCTCCCTTTGGCCTCAGGCAGAACAGATGGATGCTCAGGGAGAGGTTCGTAGCTAGTCTCCATTATCCCCAGCTTTTTTGATGCCCTGCAGAAATGTGATAGAAAAACTCAGTTCAAAGTGACTTAAGCCACAGAGGAGATTTATCAGCAAGTGTCCTGGAGAGTCCAGCGCTAAGTCAGCCTCCAGGGTTGCTTGACTCAGCAGCTCAATAGGATCCTCAAGGGCCCAATTATTTTCCTGTCTCTCCACTTTTTTATTCCTGGTATTAGTTTTGATTGGAGAATGTCTTCCCTCATGGTGGTAAAAGGGCTGCACAGTTCCAGCCACACTTTCTAGCCCAGATGGAAAGAGATGTCTGTGTCCCAGAATCCTCAGCCCCAAGGTGGGCTGACTGGCCCACTTCAGAGCCAACACCTGTGGCCAGAGGAATGGCATAAACAGATCAGCTCAGACCTGCTTTATCTAAACCCATCGGCATGGCAAGGGGCATGGGATTACCTTGTGGCAAGGGGTATTGGGATAGAGAGGGGTTAGCCTCATGCAAATGGGGTGGTTGTTACACAGTGGATGTGTGTGTGTTTGGGGGGCTCACTCAGGTGCTGAGCTCAGAGGATCAGCCCTGGTGGTCCAGGCAGCCCCCCTCCCTTTGCCCCTTCCACTTCCTTCTCCTCTGTGGTCACAGGCTGCAGCCCTGTCCTGCCAGCTGCCCAGCCACCCTGCTGGGAGTCCCCGACATGCCTGTGTTGTTTGTGTCTGCCCAGCATCACTCTGTCTCTTCTTCTAGCAACACAACCCCTTCCTTTGGGGGAACATCTCCCCTCCACTCCGTCGGGTTGTGGGGAGCTCTTCATCCCTGCACCCCTCCCTGCTTACACAAGTGGCCACGAGATCCTGGCTGGGCCAGAGTTCTTCTCTGGGATATTACCTCCTGTCTTTCCTCTAAAGTCCTTAGCCAAGATGATAGAAACGGGAGCTGTCTGTGGCCTCACCCCCCTCTGCCTGCCTTGTGGAGAAAGCTGTGTGCAGGGTGGGGGGAGAGACAGAGAGAGAGAGAGAGAGCACTGAGAGGTCAAAGGATGTTGTCCAGTGCCTGGACCCAGCTGTGTCTGTGTCTGAAGCCAGCTACCTCCCCCAGAACCAGAACGCCCTCCTGGATGGGTCCAGTCCACCTGGACTGGCTGCAGCCACCCCTGGCAACTTGTGTACATGCACTGGCAGTTGATCATTGTCAATTTAGCACTTGGTTAAGCCCTGTTATTTGCTTTTTCTCAAATTGCTTTATCTTTTCCACCTGATTTCATCCTCCCCCACCCCCACCCTCCCTCTTCTCTGATACCACCTATTAACCGCATACCACGACACTCTCTGGGTCCCTCCTGTGCACCGGGCCCTGAGTAGCTTGGGCACGGAAAGGTCCAGGCCAAACATTCATGTGGTTCCTGTCTCAGCTCTATGCTCCCTGCTGCCCTTGGCACTAGGGGGAGGGGAGCCAGGGAGGAAACTGGCTGAACGTCTCATAGGAATCACACAGGTCAGGGGGGGTTAGGTTGTGCTGTGATAACAACTACCTCAAAATCTCTGTGGTTTACAACAGCAAGGGTGTGTTTCTCATTTCCTAAATGTCCTTCGTGGGTCCGCTGGGGGCTTTACTCCTGAGTTCTTGGTCCAGGCCCCAAGCAGGTGGAGGAGCCACCACCTTAAATGCTGGTTACCCTGGCACAGGGAGAGTTCCAGAGGCCCTTGCACCAGCAACTCAATGCAGTCTGCACATCACTCCGGCTGACAACTCACTGGCTGGAACTGTCACCTGGCCCCACCCCACCACACAGGGACCAGGAAGGGCCATTCACTGTGGCCCTGGGAGAGAAAGGCTGGTCCTATGTGGGGAACAGTCCTTAATGACAACCGCAGCATCATGAATCTAAGGACTACGAAACAGAAGCCCGCTCCTCCCCAGCCCCAGCCTGCCTCATCTTGCCAGAGGGTGGAAACTTCCACCCTCCTGCTCAGTCCTGAATCTAGGAGTCATTCCTGATCCTTCTTTCCCTCCTCCCAACCAGGCCACTGGAGAACAAACAGGGGCACCTCCCCACCGCTGCTGCCTGGTCCTTTCACGTGGATGACCACGGTGCTTCCTGTTTGTTTGTGTCTTGGCAGCTGGCCAGTACGGGGATCCAAACCCTTGACCTTGGTGTTATAACATCTCGAGCTAACCAACTGAGCCAACCGGCCAGCCCCGACCAACGCTCTCCTCCCCCTCCCCCTCCCCTCCCCTCCCCTCCCCTCCCCCTCCCCCTCCTCCTCTTCCCCCTTCCCCTTCCCCTCCCTCCCCCTCCCCCTCCCCTCTTCCCCGCCTGTCGCGGATTCTCCGCAGAACAGCCAAAAGGATCTATTTTTTTAAAAATGTTTTTATTGAAATGTATTTTCTGTAACACAAAACTCGTCATTTTAAAGTGTACAATTCAGCAGTTCTTAGTATAGCCACTATGTTGTGCAACCGTCAGTTACCACTCTCTGGTTCTAGAACATTCCCACCCCCCCAGAAAGAAAGCCCGAACCCATCAGCAGTCAGTTCCAATTTCCCCCTGCCCCCAGCCCCTGGCAGCCACTAACCTGCTTTCTGTCTCTGCGGGTCTATCTGTTCTCAACACTAACATGTAAAGGCGTCATCCAACATGTGGCCTTCTGTGTCTGGTTTCTGTCACTTAGAGTAATGTTGCCAAGGTTCCTCTGCGCTGCAGCGTGTACCAGGCCTTCGTTCCTTTTGATGGCTGAGTATTATTTCATTGAGTGGATACCCCCGATGTGATTAGTCAAAGGGTCTTTGAAAAGCAGGATCAGGTCCTACCGTGTCCCTGCCCTCAGCTCTCTTCTGCCTTCTTTGGCAGTTAAAATCCACACTCGTCCACTGGCCTCGAGGCTCTGCACGGTCAGCCCCCTCCTGTGTCTCTGACCTTGTCTGACTTTTCTAGCCACGACTCACCATGCTCCAGCCACTCTGGCCTCGCTTACCCTTGCACTGGCCAAACTCATACTGGCCTCGGGGCCTTTGCAATGCCTGAAACCTCTGCCTGGAGAGTTCTCACCCCACATCCTGTTTTGTTTGTTTGTTTTTATTTTTTGGTAAGGAGAACTTTCAAATAGATGCACTGGGGAAGGCAATATAGTAACGAATCTGTGCTCTACCCATCACCCGGCTCCAGCAATTATTGACTCATGGCCAATCAATCTTGTTTTATTTATAGCCCTACCCTCTTCCCCCGCCGTATTATTGTGAAGCAAAAAACAGACATCTTGTCATTTAATCTGTAGATATTTTAGCATTATCTCTAAAAGATAAAGACTCTTCCCCCAAACATAACCACAATGCTATTATCACACCTACGAAATAAACTGTATTCCCTTAATATCATCCAATATCTAGTCAGTGTTCAAATTTCCCCCATTGGCCCATACAATTTTTTTTAACAGCAATGTTTTGATTTATTCTTACTGAATTTTTGTTTGGAACACCATGGGTGCCTGCCCATCTCCAGAGTCAGGTGGCATCTTAATTCAGCTGAGTGTTCTTTTATTTTACCCTTGATTATGGCTTCTGCTCCATTTGTTCTGCTTTCTTTGAGAACACACGTTATAGTCCCGTTAACGTCTTCATGACTCGTGTCCCCCCTCCCACCTCTCCTTATTCTCTGCCTGATCTTTGTCCTCTGCACGCCGGGAAGACCTTCTCTAGAGTTAGGCTCTGCACCGCCAATTTGATTTCCCATAGTGACTAATCTGCCGTATTTCCTCACATCCAGTCCTAAGTCATACATCCTTTAATAGTTTGTTTTGTTTTTTGGATAATCCAAACATTGCAATTGGTTGATATGTCTCTTCAGTCTTATTGAATCTGTAGAGTAACCCGTCATCAGTGTCTGTCCCCTCTCTCTGTCCTTGTAATTGATGCAGTGAAGAAACTAAGTTGTGTATACTTTAGAGTTTCCTGCTGTCTGGAGTTTGTGGATTGTATCTTCAATGTGTCATTGAACATGTGCTTCTGTCCCCTGCTCCTGCAAAATGGCAGCTGGATCTAGAGGCTTGATCAGAGACGGGTGAGAAATGCAGCAAGAATAGGGGAAAGGTAATGCCGTGTACTTTCATGAAGAGGCACACAACAACGTGCTTTCTCTCTTTTTGTGAGTTTAGCTGCCACTGATGGTCATTGCCCAGGTGCATTAACTCATTTGCGCTTGCGTAATAGTGACATCTGCTCCAGTGGTCCACAACTGGAGGTGGTTTGCCCTCAAGGGACATTTGGCAATGACTAGAGATATTTTTGGTTGTTACAACTGGGCAGATGCTACTGGCATCTGGTGGGTAGAGGCCAGGAATGCTGACAATCATCTTCCGATGCACGGGACAGTCCCCCATCTCCCAAGCAGTTACCCAGCCCAAATGTCAACATTTCCAAGGCTGAGAAACCCTGTCCTAATCTAGCATCCCTTCTTTGTGGTAGATTGAATCGTTGGTTCCAACTCTTCATTTCTCTGTATTAAAAGTGTATGTCTGCACAGGCTGGGGCCTCATGGTGAGCACAAAGTATTTCTCCATCTGTCGACTTTGGGTTTGTTTGGACCATGGGGACATTAGCAGACCTGTTGTGACCAAAGACTTGGATTGTATGCTTCCTGTGCTTATTTTATGTATAAGCACACACACACAATTTCCTATATAAATGGCAGCATATTATGCACACTTTTTTCTTTGTGTGTGTGTGTGTTAAAATGCTAATTTTATTTTATTAAAAGTTTTTAAAGATTGATTATGCACATTCATGGGGTACAAAGCTGACCATCACCACCTATGTCCAAGATGTGATGATCAGATCAATACTGTCATTTCCACAAATTGCCATTATTTCCCATGTCCCCCACCCAACCTCTCCCCGACCTCTTTCCAACTCCACCCCTAACCCCCAGCAACCCTAGGTCTGCTCTCTCCCTCTGCAAGTCCAGCGCATCACTGTGGTCTTTCTTCCTTCCCTTCTTTCTCTCTTAGCTCCCACTTATGAGTGAGCACATGTGGTCTTTTTCCCTCTGTGCTTGGCTTATTTCAATTAACATAATTATCTCCACACACAATTTTTTCTACCTTAACTTTTCACTTAATGCTCATATAACTTTACCAGCACCACACTCTCCCGAGTGAGCCACGGGCTGGCCCTCTTTTCCTATTTTTGCTAGTGTATCTTTGTTACTGAAAATATTTTCTTGACTTATCATTCAGGATTCAGCTTAAATAAATGTCACCTCCTCAGGGTAGTCCTCCTTGATTGCACTGGCCAAAGCGGCCACCTGCTCCTCAAGTCACTATTGAATCTGTCCATTACTCAGCGTTATTTTCTTCTGTCTTACCCTGGGCACGTGTTTGTCTCTCCTCCCCACAATATAAGCTCCTAGAGAGTGGAAACTTTGTTTTACTCCCCTGCAACCCCAAAGCTAAGCATCATACCTGGCTAAGGGACCGAGGGAGTTCCCAGGATGTAAGCCTTTTAGTCTTAAAACTGGGACAGACTTGGGCACACTGGGACAATTTGGTCACCCTGCCTGTCACAGAGGTGCTTATTAAATATTTATTGAATGAATCCCTGCAAAGTGGGGGTAGGTATGTCTTGTTTGATCCACACAGCATCTCATTAAATATATTTGAATTAGATGACTTTTACAAACCAGGGTATTTCATATAAAAATCTGAATTCCTAATTTCTGGAGAAATCGGATGATTTCTCAACATGGGGCCTATGTTCCCACAGGGCAGCTGTCAGCTGGAGCCGAATTTTGGCCATCTGCGCAGATGGGCCACCTCCCTGGGCTCCCGCCGCTCCCATCGTGCTCCTATTTTGAACTGCTCCTCCCTGGCAGGCAGGTGTTGGGGTTTTGTGGCCGGACAGTCTAGCAGTTAGTGGTACAAACTTTGGGACCAGATAGATTTGGGTTCAGGGCAGGGCAGGAATGCCCACTAGTTCTGTACCCTTGGCTGGTTCCCCATGCTCTCTGGGCCTCAGTTTCCTCAACTTTACCTCCAACTGTTCTTGGGATAAAGGCATCATCTCTAGATACCCCTATCTAGATGAGAACGTCTTACCAGGTTGGAGCATGTATTAATCCATCATTTCTCCTCTCCTGACCCCCACCCTCCTGTGGGCGAGCTGGGCCCTGGAGGGCCTAGTGTCCCCCCTTCCCCATAGCTTTGTGGGGATGCTGAGCTCAGTGTTGGCTCAGCTGAGTGTGGGTGTTGCTGTGTAAGCCCAGAGGGCTCCCAGCTAATGGGGGGACAGAAGCCCCCTGTGGAGGCTACCACAGTGGTCACCCCATCTTGTGCTGGGCCTGGAGACCAGAGGAGGGAAGGAGGAGGGAAGACTCGCTGGGGCAGAGCATGGAGAGCTGGAGCTGATGCTGGAGGCGGGTCTCCCCTGTTCCAGCCTCTGCGCCCTCTTAAAATGCAAATCCTCTGGGAGGCCCAGGCACTGGCTGTTTTCAGTTTCCCACACTGCTGTGGAAAGTGGGAGATTTGAGGCCCTGGAAGCCTGAAATTGGGTACTTAGACTTGCTCCATTGGCTCCGCACCTCATCCCCAGTGACCACGCGGTGCTGCAGCTGGAGGCAGGACACAGGGGTCTGGCTTCCCCTTCCCAAACCATCCATGGGGCAGCCTCTGCCTGTCCTGGGCTCTGGTGAGCTGAATGTGTGAACATGTGCTCTGGGCTCCCTCTTGGAATCTCCTCCTTCCTTCCCAGCTGAGCTGTCTCCTCTTCCAGGAAGTCTTCCCTGAACACTTCGTCCCCATCCTGTGAGGCATCCTCTGTGTATTTCCCCCATCGGAGCAAGGACCACGCTCTTGCGATCGCTGTACTTGTCTGTTTCTCCAGCGGGGTTGGGAATTCCGAGGGCACAGGGGCCGCGGGCTGCCTTGTCCACCGCCATGCATCTCCCTTCCACCCCATGCCTAGCCCAGTGCCTGCACCTGGTAGATGTGAATAATCGTGTGTGAATAAATGGAGGAGGACATGACTCACTGTGGCAGAGTTTAGCCAGGCCCACAGCGAAGGCGAGAGCAGGACGGACGGGAGTGACGGGGGCAGAGCTCAGGCAGGAAAAGGGATTTCTCCAGCTTGGGTAAGAGTTTGCTCGCCACAGCCAGCTCCTGCCCCTGTGGTGGTCATGCAAAGTCCCCTCCTGTTTGTTGCCCTTGCAATTCATGGCCGGTCTGGGTGAGGATGTCCCTAGCTGGGGTGATGTTGGGGTGGGCAGCCAAGGTCTTTCTCCCCAGAGGTTGGGGTCTTTGGCTCCTCCCTGGAAGGTGGTCCAGTCTCTTAAACAGCCCAGGGAGCAATACTGGGTTGGGGGAAGGAGCGGGTAGCCTGTGTGTAACACCCCCCCCGCCCCCCATTATGGATAATTCAGGACCCAATCACTATGCCCCTCATGGATGGACAGGTCTGCAAGGGGCTTCCCCTCCTGTCCTCTTCCCCTGGGTCTGTCACAGTCTCTCTGGCCTTTTCTCCCAAACCTACTTAACTAGGGTAGGGCATCTGCTCAACTGGCAACCCTCGCATCTGCCTGGCTGAGGAAGGTGGCAGACCCAGTTACCTTTATCCAGTAAAGATACCTGGGGGTGGGGGCTGGGGGTCATCGGCTGCCTTTGGGTGAGCACCCTGGGGGGAGAGCACCCTCTCCCTGAGGCCCAACACAGATCGCTTCCACTTTCCTGGCAGAGCTTGTCCTCGACCGGGCTGTTAGGTCCACAGCTGGGCAGCCCTGCCCTGTCCAAACCTGCAGCTGTCAGTGGCCGGCTGTCCTGGGGAAATGCTGCAGGCTTGCCCCTTGTCTTTTCCCCTTTCTCTCCATCAAAATGGAAAAGGGAGGTCATAAATGTGGCAGGTTCATTAACTAGAAAATACGCTCCAAACCACACAAATGAAATTCAACCGACTGGCAAAATAACATGTTTTATTGCTTTGCTCTTCATGGGTGAGAGGGAGGCCTTTGTCTCTGCATTCGTGTGGTTCTGAGAATCTCTCTGTTGCTGGCAGTTCCTCTTGGCCTTGGCCTTGGCCTGACCAAGGGTGGTTCTAAAAAGCCCCTCCTGGGATGGGTCAACTCTGCAGGATTCTCCCACACCTGGGGAGCAGGACAGAGAAGCTGAGGCCCCAGAGAGGTTCAATCCCTTTTCAAGGTCACACTAGGACTTTGGGTGTTTGAGCTTTTAAGGATTCTGCAAAAATGTCTGAGGCCTTAAAATATTTATTGGCTACAAAACGGGAAAAGAAAGCTGATATTAATAAACATTAAATGTCTAGAAAATGTAATATTAGGTCAACTGCAGTAATTACTACATTTGGTATCCATAAATGTGTCATTACATGCAAAAGCAATTTATCAGCTACATTCTCTCACTTGGTAAGGATTTTCGAGTAGGCAAGAGAATGGAGAAGGTATAGCCAATTGCCCATTAGATCAATGCCTGGTAGCCATTCCAAGAACAGAATTATAAAAATCCTTTAAAAAGTTGTTGGCAAAAATGTTACATTTAATGTGGGCCATTGGTGCACTTTGCTCTGATACAGGGGAGAGCTTTAAAAGTCCTTTTGTCTTGGCTCTGGCCCAGGTCCGGGGTGTTTGTGAAGTCTCAGAGCCTTTCTGGAACCTTCTCTGCCAGCACCCCTCATCATAGCTGAGGGAGGGGCTCAGAGGAGGAGCCAGGAAGGAGCCAGCAGGAGCCCCTCTGGCCTCTCTGATTCAGTCATCAAGTTCCCTCTGCAGGGCTGGTCACCATCTCCCCATTAAGAACAGTGTGGGAAGCCAGCTGCAAGCTCATGACCTGGGCAATGTTGGGGTTGAAGCCACAGGCTTGCTTGGGGAAAATCGAGGTCTTGGGAGAATCCCAAAAGTTGGGTTTGGCCCGGCCCCAGATGGGCAGATGTGTCTTGGAACAGGCCCATGAAAGGACACCTACGATTGGACTGATGGCCCATCCCTGGTCCAGCATCAGATCTTCTCCTGGCTCTGCTACCAAGTGCTGTGTGACCTTGGCTGAGACACTTGCCCTCTCTGAGCCTTAGTTTCTTCACTTGCCAACTGAGAAGACTGGATAATCCCTTTGAAGTTTGAGAGCAAGAAGAGATCTGTTAATGAAACTTCTCCATTTTACAGCTAAAAAGAATGAGGCTCAGAGAAGAGAAGGGATCTATCCAGGGTCACACAGGGAGATGGGATCAAAACAAGGTCAGAACCCCCTCCTGAGCCCCACCATGCCATCCCACCTCCCATTTCTGTCCCCACTTCCTCCACCACAGGGCCTTCCTGCAGGGGAGACCAAGTGACCCAGACCTCATGGTGGCCAGAGTATCCAGAGCCTCAGGCCGCCGAGAACAGGTGACCTCAAATAATTTCCCTAAGAGACTTTCTCTCTCCATTCCTTCCCCCACCCCTGAGAGAGCACTGGACTTGGAGTCAGAAACCTGGGCTTCAGACCCTCCCTCCAACACTTCACAGATGTATGACCTTGGGCAAGGCATTCGACCTCTCCAATTCTCAGTTTTCTCATCTGCAAAATGGAGCAGAGATGAGCGCTACCCACCTTGCAGAGAGGCAACAGCTACGTGGCAGCCATTCCCCGGGGCCTGGGTATCCTCTGGAGGAGGCATCCACCTGCCCTCCTAGGAGAGATTTGTCACATAGAAAGCACTCCATCTGGAGAGAGAAAGCAAAAGTCTGTTCTCTCTCGAGGCTGTGGAAGGAGGGGCTGGCTGGGAGCTACCAATACCACCCGGCAGGACCCCTCCCTCTCCCAGGGGCACAGGGAGACCCGGGGGACCCAGGCTGCTGCTGCTATTGGTAGCTGAAACTGACCTAGCTCTGGCTCACTGTTGTCCCCATGCCCACCCTCAGTCCCCCTTGGCTCTGACTAGAGAGCCCAAGGGGTCAGAGCCCTGAATGTTACTGGGAGTCTCCCAATTGGGTTTTTTTGCCAGGCTGAAGTCCCTGCTCCCTGGGGGAGGGGTTGCCAAGAGGTGGGGCTTCCAGGACCGGGGGCCTGGGCACCTGGGCATATCTTTTGTGGGTGAGAGGTTGCAGTGAACAGCAGTGTGTCTCCACTTTGATCAGCTGACTCTGGAGAATGTTCCAGACAATGCTGAGCACAGGCTCCCCTGAGTCAAACAATCAGGGAAGAAATGAAATTGGGGATTATCCTCTGGGGAAACCTGTGGCCCTCTTTCCTCCATCACTACCTTAATCCAAGTTGAATCCAAAGATGAAATCTAATGCACGTTGACATTTCTTGGGCACTTAGGTGCCAGGCACTGTGCTAGCATCTGACATGCACTGTCTTATGTAATCCTCACCACAGTCCTGGGAGGGAGGGTACTGTTTATTATCCCCACTTTATAGAGGGGGAAGCTGAGGCTCAGGACTGGCCTCAGGCCACACAGCTAGAACACGTAGCAGAACAGGAATCTGAGGGCAGATCAGGGCTCTAGAGCCCAAGCCTCTAACCACTAGAAGACACTGCCTTTGCTGACACTTTGGCCATCAATACCTTGGGAACCGAGGTTTCTCCTGGGACTCCACCCTTCCCTCTGGGCCTCCCGGGTCCCTGGAACTGGGCCCAATTCTGGCAGGAAGGGCTCCAGCTGCCCTCCTCTTGGCTCTGCCTTCTGCAGGACTGTCAGCCTCCTGAGGCCTCTATGCCATGCCCTGACACTGGCCCTGTGTGCTCACCAGGTCAGCTCTCCCTAGCAGGGAGCTGGGGACGAGGAGAGAACAGAAGCCAGAAGTCTGTGGACTGAGGCCAATTGGGGAGACTCCAGGAGAGGCCCTTTGGGTTAATGGAAAGTCTGTTCCTGCAAATGTCAGCAGTGCCACCACCATGATTATTTCTCCACCTGAGGCCCCCAGCCCTGCCTTATTGACTGGATTCAGTGTCACTGATTGTCAGGGCCCCTTGTGAGAGCCAGCGGGGCAGGCAGATGGATGTCCCAGGGCCTGGTGGGGCTGTCTCTGTGGAGCAGTCAGGCAAAGAGAGTGGCTTGGGCTTGGACCCCAGCTGTGGTCCTGGATGACATTTCAGACCCCTGTCTGCAGAAGGGAAGAGGATGACCTCTGAGGAGTCCTTGTGACGGGTGTCCTGCTTTTGTGTCTCCCTCCCCAACCCCTCTGCAGGAAACCTGAGGGTAGGTTCCCCAGGGTGCAGGCTCTGCTGCCCCATTGGCCTATCTGACAAGCCCCTTCTCTCTAGGTCTCCCTGCCGTTTGCTCAGAACCTGCTGTGGCTCCCAACTGCCTCTTGTGTTAATCTACCACCTCGTCTTGCTTTTCACTTCCTTCTCAGGGAGCTTATCCAGATTTCCACATCCAACTCTGAACTCCGTCCTGAGTTCTATACCCATAAGTTCCCCTGCCCATTGGGCTTTCCCCTCAACAAAGCCAGTGGAGTCGCCATCTTCCGATACTCACCTCCCACCACCTGGTCTGCTCTGCCCCAAGTTTCTCCATCCCAGTGAAAGGCAGAGACACATGCTTTACAAACACATAGGCGAGCACAAGTGTTCAGATGGCATTCAGTCACTGTGACGGAGGGAGTCAGTGGGGTACCAGGATAGAAGTGACTGGGGGGTGTGTCTGGCTGTCAGGGGAGCTCTCTCTGAGACAGGGCTTTTGGTCTGAGAGCTGGGTGATGAGACTGAGCTGGTTTTGCAAGGAGCTGGAGCAAGTGGAAATAGCAGGTGCAAAGCCCTGAGGTGGAAGACCTGAGACGGGTGCATTTGGGAAGCACCGGGAGAGCCGGTGCGGGTGAGGGTGGCCAGCAGCATGGAATGTCACACAGGATAAAGCTGAAGAAGTCAGCAGAGTTTGAACTTTTTTCTAGGGGCAGTAGGAGGTGTTGGAGGCTGCGAGTAACATCTGATTTGTCTTTTAAAAGGATCCCTCTGGCTGCTGGTGGGAGAAGGAGCTGAAACATTTAGGGAGTTGACTTGGAGAAGGGATGTAGGGACAGGAATGTACTGTGGAGACAGAACCTATGGGACTTGCCACTTGGATGCAGGGGGGTGACAAAGAGAGGGATACAGAATGGTTCCTGGGCATTTGGCCTGAGCAACTGAGATGGGGACATGGGGAGGAGTGGATGTGGAGGGAAACTGAGATTCCTGTTTTGAATTCCCATCGTAGTGAAAATTTCAACTAGATGGCAGAACACATGAGTCCGGAGCTTGAGAGAGCGGTCAGGGTGGTGGCTTTGTGCTCCCGTTCTCGGCTTCTTGCTGGACCTTCCTGTTGGAACTCCCTGTGGGCAGCACTGGGTCTTATTATTGTTCTATCTTCAGTGCTTTTTTTGGGGGGGGGGAGGACACTCAATAAATAGCTGAGGAAAGAATAAAGCAAAATATGTATTTCACTTATTTGTTAAAAAATATTTGCTGAGCAGCCGAGCACATACTCTGTGCCTGTTTCTGTCCTAGGTGCTGGAAATCCAGCTGCAAGTGAGACGTTCCTGCAGCTTGGACTACAGTGGGTGCAGCAGACAGAATGTAATGAGGAACAGTGACAGGAACTAGGAAGGAAAATGAAGCAGGATAAGGAGATAAAAAGCACTGGGGATGCTCTTTAGGAAGAGGGCTGGGGAACCTCTTTAAGGGGAGGACATTTGAATAGAGACCTGAGTGAATGAGGGTCGGCTGTGTGGACGTCTTGGAGGAAGAGCATGCAGGCAGAAGGAACAGCATGTGCAAAGGCCCTGAGGCCGGAACACGGATGTCATATCACTGTGCGGGAGGCTGATGGCACCTCAGGGCAGACACACTTGGAGCTAATGGGAGCAGGCGAGTTCCTTCCTATTTCCACACTCATGCGAGGTGCTTTCCCTTGACTAAGTGGCTAGAGATGGAGGCTTGAAAATCCACTAGCAGGAGTGTTTTTTCCTTTTCTATAGTTTTTATATTCAAGAAGGAGCCACTGAGTAGAAAGGGCAAGGGGCTCTTTTAGGGAAAGAGAAAAGGAGAGGCAGGCAGGACTCTCAGCCTCTTCAAGGGTTTGTTCTAGAATCCCATCCTTTCACTGGTAGGAGGGGGTGGAAGGTAAGTTCAGTGACACAAAGTACCTTAATGATGATGCTGTCTAATAACATAATGCCTTAATAGAGTTATTATCTGCAATCACAGAAGATGTGTCCCTGCCACAGTGCCTGAGAGTGCTGGAACACCTCTGCCCCAGAAAGCTTTCGTCCTGATTATTTTATTTTAGCCTCACAATATTTCCACTTAGAGGCGGGGGTGGGGGGAGCACAGGAGCAGCACCCCCAGTTTAACAATGTTGGCTTTAGGGGGATGGTGACAGACCTCAGGGTGGAGAATTCAAACTCCTCTCTCTGGGTCTGCTTCCTCCCCCAGCAACCTCCAGGGGATTTGGGGAAACCGAGGTTGCTGTCAGCTCCATATCTCAGGGGAGAAGCCTCACGTTTGGGTCACTCCTTGTGCACTCTGAGCCTTGCCCCCCAGCCAATTCTCAAAGCTGGATTTGGCTGGAGTAACTTCCAGAAGGCACAGGGGTAGGAATGGAGGTGGAAGGAGGCTGGGGACCAGGGCTTCCCAACTTCCCAGAAGAGAAAAATTGTTTTGTGGAAACTGTGGGCCTTTGAAAGTGCTTTCCAGACTCATGTCCTTATTTACCCTGGCCACACCTGTCCAGGAGCCTCTGCCCCTTGGCTCTGGGTCTGCAGCCGGCCTCCCCTCCAGCCTTGCCCCATCTCTTACCCAGGTCAGAAATCCCAGGGAAGGCTGGACACAAGTCATGGGAGTCACATGGGAGAGATAGCTGTTCCAAGTGACAAAATTCATAACCAGAGACAGAGCCCACCTCCCCTTTAGACTTACTATGCCAACAACAGCAGCAGCAGCAGCAATAATAATAATAAAGCTCTTGTTATGTGCTAAACACTTTTATTACAGTCTCATGACTGACTATTATGAAACCCATTTTACAGACTTGGAAACTGAGGCTTGGAGAGGTTGGGTGACTTGCCCAAGGTCACACGCTCAGGAAGAGGCAGAGGAGGGATTTGAACCCTCCTCTGGCAGCACACTGCTTGCTCTTCCTGTGCTTGAGCTCCCAGCCTGTCACTCATCAGGGAGCCTTGACTGCTGCTTCTTCTTGGGCCACCTCTAATGTGGCTGTTGCTTACATGGGCCCTGGAACCAGTTTTCCTGCCACAGGCAGGCTGGCATCTCCCTGGAGCAAGGCAGGCTGTTCATGAGGAGGTGGCATGGGCTTTAGGACAGGGTGAGGAGCTAGACACCCCTCCCTGCTGACTTCTCTATTGGGCAGTAGCCTCCCTTCCAGGTGCTTTCTGGAAACACCTGGAACTACAGGGAGGCTGTTCTTGGGCAGAACCAACCTTGCTGTCCTGCAAAACCCCTGGGCTGGAAGCCCAGAGCTGGCAAGGCCTGTTGTGCTTGCAGGAGCACAGGGCAATGGAGGGTGTTAGAATTTCAGATGTCTCTGGGAGTCCAGGGAGCCTCTTAGGTCTGATGTGCAGGTTCCAAGGGCTTTGCCGGTTCTATTAATTCATTTAATCTCATCACAACCTGTACGATAGGCACTATTATCTCCATTTTATAGAAGGGGAAACTGAGGCACAAAGAGTTTAACGTCACATAGCTAGTGAGCGGCACAGTCAGGATTCTAATGCAGGCTGCCTCCGGAGAACTGCTGGACCAGATGCTATAGTATTTGATAATGGTTTATCTAAAATATGTTAAGTGTAAAAATTAAATAAATTTAAAACTGCCCTTGTTGACTATTTTTCTTTTCTTTTCTTTTTCTTTTTTGGCAGCTGGTGGTATAGGGATCCAAACCCTTGAGCTTGACCTTGGTGTTATCAGCACCGTGCTCTAACCAAGTGAGCTAACCAGCCAGCCTGACAATTGCCCTTCTTGAAAAGAATGCAATGGTATGAAATTGGAGCCATCTCAGAGGACCTGCTCTGAATTTTTACCTGAACATAAAAAACACTTGACACAGTGCCGGACATGTAGTAACAATCCAACAAATGATAGCTTTTATTATTTAAAAAATTCTGCCACTTTTTGTGGACATTCAGGTGGTCGGGTGCAGAGATCTCCAGGGCCCATGTCCCAAGTGTTCCCACTAACTTTTGCTGCATAACAATCACCCCAAAACTTAATGGCTTAAAGCAGCATCACTTACGTTGCTCAGTTTGGGCAGGGCCCGGTGGGGACAGCTCATCTCTGCTCCGGTAGCATCAGCAGGGGAGGCTGCTTTGGGACTAGAGCATCCCCTTTCAGGATGAGCTTCTCACATGCCTGGCAAGTTGGCACTGGTTCAGCTGGGAGCTCGGCTAAGGTGTGGGCCCAGGGCCTCGTCACTCCATGGCCTCCTTGGGCTTCCTCACAGAATGTGGCTGCATTCTAAGAGTGAGCATCCCAAGAGAACCAGGTGGCAGCTGTCTCACCTGTCATGACCTAGATTTGAAAGTCACTTAACATCACTTTTGTTGAAGCAATCATTCCAGATTCAAGGGAGGAGACATAGAACCCAGCATTCAATAGGAGGAGTATCAAAGTCACATTATAAGAGCTTGTGGGACAGGAGCTATTTTGTCCAATTTTAGAAAATACACTCTCCCAAACTTGGTCCCCAGCATAGGTGAGGCTCTGCCTTGAATCTCAGTGGCTTATCACAGGGAAGTTCTATTTCTTACTGTTGTTGCAATCTCATGTGAGTTGGCCAATGCCCGTTGTCTGTCCTCCTCCATGCAGAGAGTAAGGGGTCCTGGCTCCTTCTGCTTTGTGATACTGCCCATCTTAAACACGTGCCCTTGAAGTCAGTGTAAATACAGGGGTTTATGGCCAGACCTAGAAGTGGCACTCACTTCTGCCTGCATCTCATTGGGCAGAACCCACCCAGATGGGCCCCAACCCAACTGCAAGAGGAGCTGGGAAATGTAGTTTTCCTGTGTGCCCAGGAAGAGGAAAGAGGATTGGTGAGAAAAATAGGTGGGATACCAAGAGCATCTGTCATATGGGGATAGTCACAGAGGGAGTGTTAGGTGGGATCCTGGGGGTGAAAATGCTTCAGAAAGGTGATATTCATCCTCTAAGTGTGCAGGGTCAGCTGGTTAGCTCAGTGGGTTAGACTGCAGCATTATAACACCAAGGCCAAGGGCTCGGATCCCTGTACTGGCCAGCCTCAAAAAAAAAAAAAAAAAAAAAAAAAAAATTGAAAGCAGACTCTAAGTGTAAGGGATTATGAGTAAATTGATTGAGAACAAATACCCACACATCCCTGACTCCCAACATAAGCAGTCCTGGAGCTGCCTCAACTCTGAACAGCACAGAATGGCCAATGCATCCATTGGGCTTCCACTCTGGCAAAATCAGAAGTGAAGGCTTGCTTGATTTCCAAGTGACAAATTAGTTTCCTGGATCAGGAAGTGGGGGCAGGCTACAGCTTGGAGAGGTGGGGGCTGCCAGGGACCCTGAAGGGCTCTGGGTATGGGGTATCCACCACTCCTCCTCAGATTGGAAGCTTACTCCCCTCATCCTCCCCTGAACTCCCACCCACGTCCCTTCTCCCAGCTCTTTGTGTCCCCTAAGCCATAGATGCTGGAGCCAGGATGAGCAGCTTTGGAAGAAAGCTGAGAGGAGGAAGCTTTGAGGCATTAAGTTTCAAGGGGTTGGAGAGCATCCAGTTCGCATTAGATCACAAAGTAGGCGGTGAGAAGATACTCAATAGATACCCCATTAATTTGGAAACAAATGGAAGAAGATTTTAAAACATCTCCACTCTTATTCATGGTAATACTAATAATAAAAATAAAAACAACAGCTTTCATTTATTCAGCACTATGTACCACACTTGTAGTGAGTAATTTATGAACATTTCTTCTTGTTTAATACCCTCACCCCAAAGAGGCCATAAACAAGGCACATGGGGGGGCCTCTCCAGGTGGCTCAGCCTGAGTCACCTCTTTGAGGTAAGCAGGGCTTGATGGGGGCGTGGGAGGGTGGCTCCTGCCACTTCTCACTTCTCTGTAACTCTACCCTCTGGGTTCCTTGTTTGGTATCTATTTTTCCCGCTAAACTGTAAGTTCCAGGAGAGCGAAATTAGCGTCTATTTTTCTCATAGTTGTGTCTTAACTGCTCACATGGTAGAATTTAATTGAATAACGGAACCAATAAACCAAAGGGACAGTTTCTCCAGGATCTCTGACAGGCTCCCTCGGACACGGGAGTGGTGGTGGTTCTCACGGAAGATCTGACGTTCAAGTGTGACTCACGTTAAACTTGGAAGGGGGTCTGGAAACCCTGGTCTCCAGCTGCTGTAGCTTCCTGACGAAGCCTTCTCTTTCTTTTGAAAGGCAGTTATATTCTGAATACTGATTACTGGGGAACAAACCGCCCCCAATCTTAGTAGCTCACAACAACTTATCAACTCTCACATTCTGCTGGTTGACTGGACTCGGCTGGGTGGATCTCTCTTGGGGTCTGTCATGTGGTTGCAGCCAGGTGGTGGCTGGGGTAGAAACAGCCAAAGGCTCGATAGGCCTGGACCTCCAAGACAGCTTCGTTGCACATGTCTGGCACCTCTTCCGAGATGGCTAGAGCAGCTGGGCACTGCCCAGCAGTCTCTTCACACAGCCTCCCACGTGGCTAGCTTGGGCTTCCCCACAGCATGGAGGACTTCCTACACGGAGACTGTCTTTCCCCAGAGGTAGTGTTCCAAGATTCCTAGGTGGAAGTTACAAGGTTTCTTGTGACCTAGCCTTGAAAGTCACATCACATTCTGTTGGTCAAAAGCAAGTCACAGCTCCCCCACCAAGGAGAGGGGTCCACACAAGGGTGAGAATATTGGGAAGCGAGGTTCACTAGGGGGGTCATCTCTGGAGACCAGCTCCTTCAGGGCTGAAGAGTAAAGGTAACATTGTAGGCAGGTCGCTGCACTGGGAGTTAGAAGACTCCAGTCTCAGTCCTGGTTCTTTTTTTTTTTTTTTTTTTTTTTTTTAAAAGATGACCGGTAAGGGGATCTCAACCCTTGGCTTGGTGTTGTCAGCACCACGCTCAGCCAGTGAGCAAACCAGCCATCTCTATATAGGATCCGAACCCGTGGCCTTGGTGTTATCAGCACCTCACTCTACCGAGTGAGCCACGGGCCGGCCCTCAGTCCTGGTTCTGATGGTCAACCGTGGATAAGTCTCTTGACCTTGCTGGGTCTCAGCCTCCCAGGGTACAAAATAAAAGAATTCTGGTTGATCTCAGAGGTTCCCCACACTGGCAGACCTGGGCTTGGCTCTCCAGCCTGAGCCTCTGGTGAGGTAGGTGGGCCAGTTCACCTCCGACCCCCGGAGACCCTGACTTCCAGCGAGGCTCCTGCACATGAGAATTGAGATCATTTAGGGCTCCAAGCCCTGAGCTTTGGGGGAAACACTCACCCTCCACATCTCTGGGTACATTATTCTTGAGTTCATTACTGTTTAATTATCAACAAATGTCATCCGAGTGCCATTTATTCTGCCTTCTCACCAGAGATTTACCTATTTACTTTACATTTCAAATGAATTGCTCATTATTCTGTCATTCGGGGCTTTATTTTGTAATTTATTTGGCAAGTTCTGACAGGTTGAAAACGATGCCGCACTGAGCACAGTAACTTCTGGGCCCCTCTCAGGGGTGTCTTCCTTAAAAGGGTCTCCCCTGAGCCCCGCTCTTTAGGAGGCCAGCTCCAGGCACTCTCCACCTTTCTAATGGGTAACGGAGAGAGAGATGCAAAATTCTGCTCTTCCCTGCAGACCAAACCCTGCTTTGACAGCTCTCAGGTCTGCACACCCAGGGCTGAGACCCATAAGTAAGAAAGCTCAGGGCAGGCTCTGCAGCGGACACCCCTCGGTTCAAGTTGTGACTTTGCTGCTTAGTTATCAGCCATGGGCCTTAACTCCCTCTGGGCAAGTGACTTAGCTCTCTGAGCCTCAGTTTCCCCATCTGTAAAATGGTATGAAAATAGGTACCTGCATCTACAGGGTAGTCGTGAAGCTTAAATGGAATGAGGCATGTCCACAGGTTCTCCAGCACTGGACACATCATGAGTACTCCCTAAATTAGTTGTGAACTCATTTTATCCTGAACTCAAAGTAGGATACGACACCCACATGAGTCCCTGCTAAGAAGCAGGGGGTTACAGGTCAGAGGCTGTGGGGAATCCAGCGTGACAGGTGGCGCTGAGGCACTTCCAGTGTGCAGGGTCCTGGCGGGGTGGCTGCCGACCTTGTCCCCTCAGCCTCGAGCCTGGTTGGGAGGCTCCCGGTCTCCGGCTTAACCCCAGCAGCCCTCCCGGGCTTCTCTGCCACTGTCAAAAAACTGATTGCTAAGCCAGCAACCTCAGAGGGACCATTGATCTAAGAGACAGAGGGCACCTGGGCTGGCACTGAAGCCGCGTTGGCATCACAAAGCCTTGCTGTGGCTCCAGGCAGCTCTCTGGACTATGCTGCACCGTCAGGAGGCTCTGAGCCAGCTTCCAGAGTGGGGGTCCCTTCTGAGTCACTGGGGAGTCCCCACCCCAAGATGCTGATTCTATAAGCCTAAGGTTGGGCCTGAGGTGATGCCAGAGGACCCAAAACAACTGCTCTCTGTGTGTCCTTCTCTGACTTGGAGGCTTCCCAGGCCTCCTGGAGTCTGAAATAAATTTATTTGCTTTTCTAATGATGTGATCAATACCTGCACAGTGAAGGAGGCTTGGAAGACAGACACAGAAAAACCCACGCAGGGGAACAGTGGGCCTGCCCCCCAGAGGGTGCTAACGTTTTTGGTGATTTACTCCCAGTCTTGTTTCTGTGCATTCGCTCCACATAACATATCGTCTCACATTGTTCTGTTTTAGGCTGGCTTTTCAGTTAAGGAAATAATGCCCATAAATGCTTTTCCTCAGTAGGAATTTTAATGTCTGCCCCCATCTTCCATCATCATTCTGGGACTGGCTGAAAACATTCTACCTCTCTCTGGTATATTTGCTCTCCCCTCTGCTGAACCCAAATTCTCAATCAATATCCTTCGATCCCCCCATCCTAAAATATATTCCCTGGACCCTCTCTCCCCTTCACGCTAGTTTTCCGTGTTTTTTCTTTAATTTGCTGTCAAAATTTTGAAAAAAACCACCTTTACCATGCACCCCCATCTTTGTCTGCTTTTAAGGTGTTCATTTCGCAATCCCAAAGCACTGGCTCTTGCCCCTCCCCAGCCCCTGGGATGTGAGCCACGCATGGAACTTCAAATTTTCTGGTAGCTATGTTCAAAAAGTAAAAAAGAAACAGGTGAAGTAAATTTTAAGAATATATTTTATTTAACCCAAGATAATCAAACTATTATCAATTCGACATGTAACATGTAATCAATCCAAAAAAAATTTTTTTTAAAGTTAACTATTTATTTATTTAGTGGCTGGCTGGTATGGGGATCCAAACCCTTGACCTTGGTGTTATTGGCTCCACACTCTACTCGGTGAGCTAACTGGCCAGCCCAATATAAAAATTATTAATTGGATATTTTATGTTCTTTTTTTGTACCAAGTTTTTGAAATCCAGTGTGTATTTTACACTTACAGCACATCTCAATTCAGACTGACACATTTCTTTTTTTTAAAAGGTGACTGGTAAGGGGATCTTAACCCTTGACTTGGTGGTGTCAGCACCACGCTCTCCCAAGTGAGCCAACCGGCCATCCCTATATAGGGATCCGAACCCATGGCCTTGGTGTCGTCAGCACCGCACTCTCCCAAGTGAGCCACGGGCTGGCCCCAGACTAACGCATTTCAAGAGGTCGATAGCCACGTGTGGCCAATGACCATGGTATGGGACAGCACACACCCAGGCACTCACCAAGGACCTGGTGGTCAAACTCAACCAACTCTTTTGAGGGAGTGGAATTCTAGAGTTTATTCTGTGTCCAGCACAGCTGCCTCTCATTACGCTTTTCACAACTTATATCTTTACTTCTGAAACTTCTTTTATTATACCAGTAATGCATGATCATTTCTAAATATTGGAAAAATCCATATATGGTGATTTTGATTTTTGAAATAGGATCATTATGATTTTCTCTCCTCCCCGACCCTTTTAGCCAAAGCGTCCTGATCAGGCAGGGGAATCACCTTGTATTAGGATTAATTATGGCCAGAGCACAAAAAGACAGAAATAGCCACTTGGGGGCTTTTTGAGAATTAAGAGGGGAAGTCCCAGGGGAAACTGGGTTTGGATTTTGTGCCACAAAAATAGACATGGCAGAGGAGGAAGAAGATCCGAGCTTCACCTCCCCTTTGCCAGGAGAAACGAGAGGACACTTGGGTTAGTTTCAGAGCAGGGAAGAGGGTCTTTTGCAGTCTTCACTGGTCTAATAAGTTTTGGGGAGCTGAAGGCCTAGGCTCCAGTTTGAGCTTTTAGAATTGATTCCTACAGCCACACAGCAGAACTGGGCCACCAGTGGGGAGGCTGTCTCCTCTGTGGTCAGGAAGCTGCTTGTGGGATTGGGAAGCTGCTCTTACAGCTGCAGGCTCTGGATCCACACAGCACTTCCCTGACCAGGATGCAGCTGCCACCGTCCACACTGGCAAAACTGGGGCCCTGAGCCCTGCCTCTTGACACCAGGTCACCAGAACTTGTAAATGGGAACCTGAGCAACCAGACAGAAATAGCCAAAGCAGCCAACTCCCATGTGAAAGGAGGAAGTCAGAGCATTTAGAAAAGAAGTTTGGGGCCGGCCCGTGGCTCACTTGGGAGAGCGTGGTGCTGACAACACCAAGTCAAGGGTTAAGATCCCCTTACTGGTTGTCTTTTTTAAAAAAAGAAAAGAAGTTTGTCTTTAAGAAGTAGAAGAGATTTGGGTATCAGAAAACTGACTTGGCACATAAAAAAAACAGCAATGGTATTTTGTATTAGTCAGCTCGGGTTGCTACAACATAACTCCGTAGACTAGCTGGCTTAAACACCAGATGTTTATTTCTCACAGTTCTGGAGGCTGGAAGTCTGAGATCAAGCTGCCGGCCAATTTGATTCCTGGGGAGGACTCTCTTCCTGGCTTGCAGATGGCTGCCTTCTCACTCTGTCCTCAGACGGTAGAGAGAGAGAGTGCGCTCCAGAACAAGTTTCCTGGTGTCTCTTCTTATAAGGGTTGTAATTCCATCAGCAGGGCCCCACTCTCATGACTTTATCTAAACCTAATTACCTCCCAAAGACCCCATCTCCAAGCACCATCACATTGGGGCTTAGGGCTTGAACATGTGAATTTGGGGGAGGACATAATTCAACCTATAGCAGTATTTTAAAAATTGCAAGATTACTGAGGTTACTGAGCTACAGGGAAGTCTGGGGAATATCGTGCTTTTGCTTTGGGCTTTCCAACCTCTGCAATAGGGAAGGTGCGTTACAAAGGAGTTGGGGGTGATGGTGCCATCTCGGTGGGCACACTGTGAAGACACAAAGGTCCGCATGGAAGCTGGTCCCCCACCCACAGATACCCTCACCATCCATCACCAAGAGGAACTTCTATTGATACTGCCTTGTAGTTCCTGCAGACTTTGAAAATATATATGTTAACATCCAGGAAAAAAGACTTAGATCCTTCAACATATGGCTTCATGACTTGCTTCCCCACGTGACGTGTTGTCGAATCTTTTCTCATGTCAGTGAACATTTCCACTATCCATTTTAACAGCTCCCTGATATTTCAGTCTGAATAAAGTCCTCATTTATTTAACCAAATGCCTATCATTGTGATTTCTTAGAATATATTTAGGTTGTTCCCAATTGTCCTGCATAGAAATGAAATTATGAAGAACATTTCAGAAGCAAAATCTAATGATAAATGACTGTGAGCAAAATTCCTGGAAAAGAGGATACATATTTTAAAGACTTCAAATACGCATGGCTAAAGTGCCCTCCAGAAAAAATACATCAAAGTATACTCCCACGAGTAGTGTTAGAAAGCTCTTCTTTTCCCAGGTTTTCTACAACACCATGTATTATCATTAAAACCTTTTCCAGTTGGATCGTGAAAATCTCCCCATCCCACCTCCACCTCTTGATGTCCTGACTTTACTGGTGATCCTTGTACTTCCCGGTTGGCTCCTTTCAAACCCTGCACAGACTCCCAGCTCCCCACTTGGAAGCCAAATGTCTGTGCCCCCAGCCGTCTGTCCAGCCACTTTCCTTTCTTCCCCAACATTCCCTCACACATGTGAGTGAAACTCTAAAATACACTCTAAAATCCCCCTCTGGTTGACACCCACTCAAAAAGCCCTCAGCACTGTGTCTCTCCCCTCCTTGGTCCCAGATAAATATGTGATAAATAAATGAATGGGAAATAACACTCCTAGTTAGGTCTTGCAAGCAGACATGGAGTGGCCATCCTCAGAACTTGTTGAAATCTCAGTAACCCGAAGGCGAAATTGTTCCTGTTCAGTACAGTCAAGATTTCACCAGCAAGAACAAAACAGAGAGTCGTATCTCAAAGAATCAGCTTGAAAGTGCCTTCCTGCAGTTTCCCGGCAGCACAAGACAGATTTGGAACAGAACCGGGCGGTAGTGCTGAGGAACCACATTCCCCAAAAGACTGAGAAAAAGTTTATTACACATCTTGTTATAAAGATTCCCTGCAATACAATCTGTCAGGGACGTGCTTTGGTTCACTCTAAACCAGGTTTGGTTTCCACCCCTCACCGGGGTCTGACCACCTTATTTCTGTTTCTATAAATCTTTGGAAAATAGAAACCAAAGAACAAAAAAGCCCTATCTCGTCTCTGTGGGTGATCCCCAATTGCCATGTCCGCCGCCTGAGCTTTATCCTGGACAATAACTAGATGATCTGCTGGGATCTCAGACTCAAGATGCTACCACACTATGGCCCAGCCTTCTTTTTTCTGTTATTAATAGCTGACCTTTATTGAGCACGATCTTAGGTTGAATTTCCTCAGAAACAGGCTCAGAGACAAGTCACGAATGCAGATAGTTTATTCGAGAGGTGGTCCTAAGAAACACCAGCAACACCAGCTGGGAGAAGTGAAGTTGGAAGAGACGAGGGAAGGAAGCCAATACAGGGTGTGTTGTGAGCAGGTGACCACTGTGGGCACCTGAGGCTCACTCTCCTGGGGACCGCTGGGAGACTTCGTAGAGCAGACCTCAAAGCTGCCCCGGGTGAGGAGCAAAGAAGCAGGTATTTACCCACCATTTCTTCATCATCCCCATGAGAGAGCTGAAAGTGCTCGTGCAGTGAGGAAAGTCTCAGCCAAGAACCCACAGAGCCTTGCAGCAGGAAGCCGTGGGCTTTGCAGGAAGGGTGAGCACCGGTGGGTTTCAGGGTGCCCATAGCATCCCCTACAGGAGAGTCGTGCTATGTGGTTTCACATACTATCTCATTCAGTCAGCACCAGAAGCCCAGGAAGTAGAGACTCTGATGACTCCCATTTACAGATGGGGAAACTGAGGCTCCGAGAGGTCTAAGGATCAGCTATGGGTCTCATCTGGGCAGTGAGGAGGTGGGGCTTTGGACCCAGGCATCCTGACCCCAGAGCCTGCGCTCCTGCGATCTGCACCTCCTGCTCCCTGTCCTGTGACTGTGCTCATTGAGGGAGCCAGGGCGGCCCCCGGTGAAGAAATGGGAGGCAGAGAGAATTCAGGAGCATATTTACTTCCCATGTTGTGCATTTCCTTAAATCACAGGGTTCTTGCAATTTCCCGAGCTGTTGGTTTCCCATTTGTCAGGATTTGGGGCTCTGAGGTGGGAGTTCTGCCTGCGAAGCCCTGCAGAGGGGAAATGAGCCAGGAGCAGCCCTCGGAGGCTTGACAATCACATTAGCTTGATTTTGATGAAAGCAAATATGTGTGTGAGATATGTTAGAATGCTTTGTTGTAGTTGTTGTGTTGTCTGGGAAACAGCCATTTTCTTGTGCTTTGAGTGATATATGCTAAAGGAGGTCCCTCCTCTGTCTGCTGCGTTCAAAACCTTGGTCAAGCACAAGAGAAAAAGGTATTGTCATTCTAGATTTCCTTCCTCTCTTCACTCTGCTATTCCCTTTAATAAAATAATAATAATAATATCAATAATAGTAGTAGTAATAGCAGTTATCATTGACAGAGGGCTTACTGCATATACAAATGATATATATATGCTAAGTTGTATATATTATATATGAATATATATGTATACATACGATTATATCTAAACACATAATTATAAATAGGTGTTATACTATTTAATCTCCAGAACAACCTTGTGAGATAGATGTAGCCCCGTCTTGCAGAGGCTGAAACCAAGGCTCGGGAGGTTTTAAGTAACTTGCCAAGCCAGGAAGGGGTGCAGCTGAGAGCCACTCGCAGCTGTCTGTTGTCACAGCCCTGCCTCTAACTCTCCCCGCTCTGCCTCCCTCTAACCCCACTGCAGTATCTGCCACTTCCTGAATGTGCTGCCTCTACATTTTTCAGGCTTGGGCTACTTTGTCCCATTTTCCAGATGGGACCTAAGTTGAAGCCTGCTCAGCCTCTGCTCATCCAGTGGTGTTGGCAGTGAGTCTGGGAACGCAGGGAGCGGCCCTGGACCCCCTGTCCCCTGCTGTGTGTCCCAGGAGCCACTGACTGCAGCCTCTGCCCAGGACCTCTCATTACAAATAAACATGCCACTGTGTGATTTGTTGAGGGTGTCAGGACTGGGGGTGATTTCTTTTACCTACGATTTCGATTTCCATTATTCCAGCTATAGTGCAGGTGCAATGAAAAAGAAGTACCAAAGGCATTTATCTTCTCTTTTTCTGCTCTCTCTCCTGGCCATCCCCTTCCATCCTTTCTCTCCTGTGGCTTGTCTTGTATGTGAGCAGCCATCTGCCAGCTCTAGCAGTGACACAGAACCACCCTCAACCCTGAACACAGCTCCATCTGGGGACTGGATTCTCTCTCCACCAGTTGAGAGGTGCCCCAGGAAAACCTATGCAGTCACTTAATGGAGGTCACAGAATGGAAAGGGTTTAGAAAAAGATGTTCTAAGCAGCCACAAAACAAAAGGCAGAGAGACCCAGATCTTGCACCCGCTTACTGAGCTCCTGTTATGGGCAGATGGGTGCCTGCACATCACCGATGTCATCCAGAGGAGAGAGAGGACTGATCACCAAGCATGGCTTCTCTCCTTCTAAGCTCAGCTGGGTCATTCATTCATTCAACAAACATTTGCTGAGCACCTTCTCTGTTCCAGGCATGGATTTTAAGGCATGGAGATATAGCAGGCAGGTATTCCTGTCATCATGGGGCTTACATTCTAGCAGAGAAAAAGAGAAAATAGAATCAGGTAAATACGTAAATAGTTAATAAGAACTATGGCTCGTGAGATGGTGATAAGGGAAAGCAGGAGAGGGGCTTGTTGGGGGGATCTGCCATTTTAAACAGGGCAATCCATGAAAGCCTCTCTGAGGAGGTGGCCTGAGAGCAAAGACCTAAAGCAGGGGTGGGTGTGAGCCATGTGGTCTGTGGGGGGAGAGCATTGCAGTTAGATGAGATGGAACAGGGCGTGCATTTGAAGACCATCAGGAATCCACTGTGGCTCGAGCAGACGAGTGCATGGCTGGGTGCCAGAGCGTGCAGGACCTTGGGGCCACTGTAAGGACTTTGACTTTGACCTGAGTGAGACGGGAGCCGTTGGAAGGTTTTAAGCTGCTGCTGTTTCTGGAGAAGAGTCTGCAGGGGCTGGAAGGGCAAATGCCGGAGACCATTTGGGAGACCCTGCCACACTCCAGGCTTGGGCCAGTGGGTGGCGGGAGGTGGTGAGGCACCCACGGATTCTGGATACATTTTGAAGGCAGTGTTGAAAGGACTTGAGGACAGGTTGGTGGAGAGGCGTGAGAGAAAGAGCAGAGTTAGGGAAGGCATGAAGGATTTTGGCCTGAGCATCTGGAAGGATGGAATTGAGATGCGGTGGGCGGCGGGTTTGAGGACAGGATGAGGCTGCTCCAGTGAAGCAGGAAAAGCACTGGTGGGTGGTAAGACAGCCCAGGCCCCAATCCCCGACCTGCCCCATCCTTTCCTAACTGCATGTTTAACTCTCCAAGCCTGAATCCTCATCAGGAACATGGGACACTGTCTTTTCCCCACAGGTTGTCATGGGGGTGATAACAGCTAATGTCTATTGTGGGCCTACTGTGTGCCAGGCACTCTACTAAATGCATTATCCATCTTAACTCAATCTTCACAGTAACCTGACGGGCAGGTATGATTACCATCCCCACTTTACAGATGAGAAAACGGAGGCACAGAGAGGTTAAGCAGCTTGCTCAAGGTCACACAGCAAGTGAGCGTCAGAGGCAGGACTCAAACGCAGGCAATCTAGGTCCAGGAAACCACCCTCCCCGCCTTCCCTCCCTGCCTTTGGCATTGGGGGAGATGATTGATGATCGTCTGCCACATAGTGGGAGATCCTGCTCCCTGCTCTTGTCCCTTCTGACATTCCCAACCCTCTGTCCACAGGTTCTGGTACCTCTGATGGGGCTTGGACTATTTTTTTAAACAACCCACTCTTGGGAGGGTGGAAGAAGAGCCTGCCAAGCGAGGAAAGAGCGCTTTGAGCTCCCCTGGCCAAAATAAGAGGCATGGGAGGGGCTTGGACGCTCTCTGGGATCTCCCAGGAGCCTGTCTGAATTTGAAGTTGGCATTTTAAGGTCTTCCAAGCTGAAAAGATACAGACAAATCCAGTTTTTGTCAATCTGCTTGCCGCCCCTCTGTTATGGGGTCCGTTGGGTGTTGTTTGTTTCAGGACCTTTGCACTGGCGAGATGTGGCAGCTTTGCTCCTGCCAAAGGCCATGCTGTTGGTGGGCACCTTTGAGAATCCAACTCTACAGACATCTGGGCCATCTGTCCTGCACACAGCAGGGCTCAGAATGAGGGGAAGGGTTGGTCCTACCCAGGATGGAGCCAGCTTCTTTGTCTATTTCTTCATATGTCCCATTTGCTACTCTGTCAACCTGAGAAGGAATGAGGGTAGGGGATCCTTGGGATGAACCAGACCAGGTAACCAATACTTTGGGAAAGAGTCAATGACCAAGCTGGCCACAAATCCCTGACTTCCCAGTAAAGCATCTTTTCTTTTTAATAATTGACGAGCCTGCCTGAATCCTGTGATGGCTCATTTTGTGCGTCATGTTGGCTCGGTGTCCAGGTGATTGGTCAAACATTCTTCACAATGTTGCTGTGAAGGCGTTTTGTAGATGTGATTGACATTTACAATCAGTTGACGTGAAGGAAAGTACGTTACTCCCTTAGTGTGGGTGGGCCTCATGCAATCAGTGGAAGACCTCAAGAGCAAAGACTGAGGTTTCCCAAGAAAGAAGCAATTCTGCCTCAAGACTGCAACATAAAAACGCTTCCTGAGTTTCTAGCCTGCTGGCCTGCCTTGCAGATTTTGGACTCAAGACTGCAACATCAGCTCTTACCTGAATTTCCAGCCTGCTCTACAAATTTCAAACTTGCCAGTCCCACAATTGCATGAGCCAATTTCTTAAAACCAATTTCTCTCTCACTCTCTTCGTATATGGATGGACAGATAGCTAGCTAGCTACAGCTATATCTTATTGGTTCTGTTTCTTTGGAGAACCCTGATAAAAACAGATTTCTAACAAATTTTCTGCAGCATCTTTTGATGAGAGAGTCTCAGATATCAGAGCTCAGACCTGTGCCTCAGCCCTCAGACACATCAGACGGGGTGAATCAGCATGTGACTGAAAGCAGTGATTCATCACTCATGAAGCCAAAGACGGATGGTCACATTTTTGCAAGGCAGTGTGGAGTAGCTGTGGGGGCACGGACGCTGTAGCCAGACTCCATCACTTCCTAGCTGTGTGACCCTGAGCAAGTTGTTCAACCTCTCTGAGCCCCTGCTCCCTCACCTGTACTGGGCCCACAGAGATTAGTTGTGAGGGTTTCAAGGGCTAATATTTGTGAAGTGACTGGTGCACGGTAAGGGGTATATAAGTGTTAGCTATGATTATTTTCAAAATGATACAAACAAAGAAAATGTCGGAAGTAGAGAAAAAAATTAAAACCCATCACCCTACACTAACAGAACAGTTGATCTGTTTTTTAATCATGAGACATGCCAGCTGACTATCTAGAGCATCTCAGGTTTGAATGGGTTCAGAAAACCCTGGTCCCTTGACATGAGAAAGCCCTAAATTGGAGGTGACAGAGTGGGAGGGTAAGCTGTACTCTCTGCTTTGGCCAGAGCTACTGAGTGCTCTGGGGCAGAAGCTTAGCTGCAGGTCTTCCAGAAGAAAGCTGTTTTCTCACTGCTCTCCCCTTCATGCAGCCTCATCTTTTCAAGCTTGTAATTTCCCTTTGTCTCCACGGGAACCAAAGCCACCCCATTAACCCACATTGTAGGTAGACTCTTTTTAAAGATCTTTTTGGTTCTCTGTAACCCTGGCTTCAGCTCCTGGACAAATACAGCCTCTGTGGTGGCCACCTGAATCAGGTTAAATGGCGCTTTCGGGAGCTCATGGTGTGACCCTACAACCACCACTAGTACTTCTGAAAAGCAGGAGCAGCCAGGGCCACATCTGCCCCAAGGCATGTCCACTACCCCCGACTGTGTCTGAAGAGGAGGCCAGGAAGAGGTCGAGTACATGTGTACATGTGCAATGTGTGAGCATTTTCATGGCAGAGAAAGGAAGAGTTTACATCCTATAAATTCAACTAGCACCACATCTGCGAATCTAACACTTTTAAATTTAACACTTATTGAGAACACGCTATTCGTTCCTCTCCAAAATCCTATTACATAGGTGCTTTTCTTCTTTCCCATTCTACAGATGTATAAACTGAGGCCCAGAGAGACGCAGTAAATTGCCTAGGGTTCCACAGCTGGTAAGTGGCAGAACTGGGGTTTGAACCTGGTTCTGGAGCCGGTTGGCTAAACCATGACACTCCAGGGCCCGGAGAGGCAGCCTCTCGTTTCATCTCTGCCACTGCCTGTGGACTGATTGCTTCCGCCTGGTGCCTCCAGGTCAGGGGTGGCCAATGTGTGACATGCATACTCTCATTTCCTCCTTTTGATGTGTGGCAGACCCAGAAACTCATGCATGATGGTCCTCCCCCTGACCACACGTACTCCTCAGCATCCTTCCCAACACTGTGCTCCAGGCAGCTGCTGCCAACAAGGAAGAGAAAATCCAGCACAATCTGGCTTAAGCCAAAAAGAAAACGTATTGGTTCCTGAAACAGAACGAGGGGCACATCCGCCTTCCAGAGCCCAGCTCTCTCTCCACTGGCTGGCAGTGTCTTTGGTGTGGCTTCAGACGGGCTCTCCTGTGGTGGTGGCAGCATGGCTGCCAGCAGCTCAGCCCCAGTCCTCCCAGGTCCCGTCCAGTAGTTGCCCCTGAAACCCCCATACCACTGCAGCCAAGGGGCTGGAATGAACAGACTGCCAGCCTGGGTCAGGTGTTTGCCTCCGGCTCCAGGGTGCAGTCTCTTCACAACATGTGGACTGAGAGTGCAGGAGTGAGGGGTCCTCAGGGACCTCTGTCCCTGTCCCTCTGGGGAGGTCTCCCTCCTTCTGGTTTCTTCCTCTCTTTTTGGCCTCAAAGGCCATGTTCCCTTTCCTCAGGGATATCATCTCTTGAAAGGGCTGAAACTTTTCCCTAAAGTGTGAGGGCTTCTGCTTTCTCCCCTGCAAGCCCATCCCCACCCCAGGCAAGGGAAAAAGAAGCCCACTGCCTGGTCTGTGTGCACGTGTGTGCACAGTTGGAAAGACAGCGCACACCAAATCAGTATCTCAATAAATGATCCTGCCACCTGGATGAGGAAGCAGCGAGTGAATTGCCTCCACCCCCACCAGGAGCTGAGACTTTGTCACTTCCCAGTACCACCTGTGGCCCCTCAGTTTCCCAGCACAGGACCGCTGAGCTCTGTGCTTCACATTCAGGAGTCACCGGATCTTACTGTCTGCTCACAGCGGCTGCCCCCAGATTTGCTGATAGAAGAGGAAAATGGACAAGCAGAGGCCTCCTATGAGCCAGGCTCTGTGCTGCACCTGAAAGTGGATTTTCTTACTGGATTTTCACAATACACCTGCGTATGTTAAGTTCCATGAGGGGAGGGTTCCTACTGCCTGCACGCAGGAGGCACTCCATTAATAATTGTTGAATGAATGAATGACCCTATGAGGCAGGTGCTCTTATTAGGCCATCTGACAGATGAGGCATCAGAGGCGCAGAGAGGTTTAGTAACTTGTCCAGGGTCACACAGCTCAGAGATGTCAGAGGTGATATTAACATAGGCAGCCTCTGCTCTTTAGTATCACTCTGGCCTTACTTGGGAAGAGGCCAAAGCATAGAAGCCAAGGCCAAGGCCAAGGATGAGATGGGGCCGAGTCCCAGTGCCCCTGCCCTGGTTTCTCATGCGGGCAGCAATCTGCAGATGCCGGGCTCCTGGGCTGTGTTTGGATCAGTCCATGCCTCGCTGAGTGGCTGAGCTGCCTGCTAGGCCACACTTGGTCCCTGTTCATTCTTCTAGACACAGTGTGTTCTGGGTCACTGGGCGCCTGTGATTCAGCCTAAAGCATCAAGTGTACTTACCCGTTGGCCCTGTTCCACCGAGCGGGCCATTACCGCAAAACAAGCCAAAACGTTCTGCCTTCTCTTTTCATCAGGCATGATATGCAGTTCCTGCTCCCAGGGATGTGCAGGAGAAAGCACACCACGTTCCTAAAGGAGGTGGAAACGAGCTGTGCTGCAGAAATGAGTCAGGCTGCACCTCCTTTAGAGAGAAATAGTCAATGCTCTTACTGCTTCCAGGCCTCTTCACATGATGTGCCCTGGCCTGGAACATTCTTCCACTCTCTGCTCACCCCCACCCTGTCACCTAGCTGATTCCTACTTATCCCTCTCCCCCAACCAGATTCCCCAGAGAACCCCCATATTCTTGTCTTTTTCACTGCCACCCTTCTTATTACCTCTCCAGTGTCTGATTTTCTTAACTAGACTGTGAACTCCACAAGGACAGTGACTCTGGGTTTTGTGTTTACAGCTGTTTCCTGAGAACCCAGCTCATGGTCCTCTGTGCAAATCCAAGAAAGGAGGCCCCTTTTCAAGATATTCTACTGATAGACAGTTGTCCTAATTCATATACAAATCTATGAACACAGAGTGTGAATAGTGTCCCCTAGATTTGTGCAGTGCACAGCCGGCACAGCTGTATGTGGCAACCTTGTTAGGCCATATATTTGTTAACTGACTGTAGTTGTAAATAAAATGTAATTCAGGTGCTTAAATATGTAACCTAAATCATTTAAACAACAAACTGAGTGTTCATTTGGGGCTGAAGAGAGTCCGACTTTTGGCACATGGGAAAGAAAACTGGGTCGGTGATAAATAGACAACCATAAAGAATATGTTTAGAAAGGCAAGACCCAAAAGTGGGTCAGGACTCGATCCTGTGCAAATTAGTGACTGTTTATTTAGCTACTTTTCTTTAGTGTGTGTGGCTGCGCGGCTGGAGACTTAACTCATTTGGGGAATGAGTTTCAACAGAATAACAAAATTCCTTTTTAAAAATAGCTTTCCATTCTTAAAGTGAAACATTTTCTGCTGAGCCAAGGCTGGGGCTCAGCATAAGAGGCATGCTGGAATGGTGTCAGCGGGAAGGGGGACGATTAGGGGGCGGAGGTCTCCCTTGTCTTGATTTCCTGACGACTTGGAATCGCTAAACTCAGCCCAGCCTCCCCTGCCTGTGTCTTGGCTCTTGGGAAACTCTTTCCCTAGGAGCCTCTGGTGCCCAGTGAGAACGATGTGATGGGGGCGTGGCAGTCAAGGGTGTGTGTGTGAGGCGGGGAGACGGAGACAGGTGGGAGTGACAGCCATTGAGTCTGGCTATGTTTGGGTGCTCACTGGGCCTGTATGCAGGTGACCTCATGTCATCTGCACAACAGCCCCAAGAGCGAGCCTCACCACTGCTGCCATTGAACAGGTGAGAAAACTGAGGTTCAGGATCAGGAGTTGGCAAACTTTTTCTGTAAAGAGCCAGAAGTTAAATAGTTTAGGCTTTGTGAGCCACACGGGCTCTGTCACAACTGCTCAACTCTGCCCTTGTCACATGAACAGCTGCCATAGACAATGTGTAAACAAATGGGCATGACCGTGTTCCAATAAGACTTTATTTACAAAAACAGGTGGTGGTCTGGATTTGGTGCACAAATGCTCAGGGTGAGGAACTTACCATGGTGAGTTCTAATAGATGAAACATTGTGCTGGAGAAGAACATGGGGGTGAGTGCTTGGATTTGAATGCCATCTCCCCAACTTCCCAGCTGACTGCTTTGTGCCTCAGTTTCCTCATCTGCAGAATTGGGCTGATGTCAATTAATAGCAACCACACAGGGTTACATGAAGATGGAAGGGGCAAGGCAAGCAAGGTGCCTGGTGCAAAGGAGTCAGCATTTGGGGCCTCGCCCCCAGGCCAGTTCTTTTTCTGCCACACCCCTCCCCCTCCAGGTATCCCCTCAAGAGGGCAGGGCCTTAAGCTCTTTGAGAAGTGGGGCCCAAGCAAGGGGCAGCCTCCATCCAGTTGCCACCGTGTCACTGTGGCATGGGCAGGTGGCTGTGCTCGGGTCAATGGCAAGACAAGGATTTATGGGGTGAAGCGAGAGGCAGCCGCACTGGCGGATAAGCTTCACATGGCGCCACTTAGCACAGGGAGGAGAAAAAAACATAATGAATGAGAAGCCGTCCTGGAGAGTCAGCCACCACAGCCCATATATTTCTGCCTAAAAGAGTTTTTATACAACCAGGCACTTGCTCAGCAGGGCCGCTGTGTGTTTACAAATGAGATTTTTAAAGCCACGTCTACTACCAGTCCATAAAGTTACAATTAGCCAAACCCTAATTGACGAGCATAATTTGCAGTTGCTGTTAGAGCTGCCCCGGCCTGCTGGAAGCCGCGAGCGTCTGGAGTGTGCTGGTGCAGGGAGGCTGGGCTCGTGTCTGCGTGGCAGAGGGAGGCTGGGCTCGTGTCTGCGTGGCAGAGGGAGGCTGGGCTCGTGTCTGCGTGGCAGAGGGAGGCTGGGCTCGTGTCTGCGTGGCAGAAGGAGGCTGGGCTCGTGTCTGCGTGGCAGAGGGAGGCTGGGCTCGGGTCTGCGTGGCAGAGGGAGGCTGGGCTCATGTCTGCCTGGTGGCCGGGGTTTCTTGGGAGCAGATGGAGCACAGAGGATTTTCCCAATGTGGGAAAGTTGCCTGGTGCAAAGCTTTACAATAGTTTTCAAACTCTTAAGACAACCCTGAAGGTAGTTTCTGATACTCTCTCCGATTTGTAAACGAGGAAACTGAGGCTTGGAGACGTTAAGTAACTTGTGTGGGGTCACACAGCCCATCTCATAAGTGATGGCTCTAGAACCTGAGCCCAGAGCTAGGAATCATGGGGCTAAAGCCTCAGCACAGGCCCTGGCACCGTTAGGGACTCCGATGGATGACAGAGCTGGGCCCCAGTTCTGGTCTCACTGCTTGCTGCTGTGTAGCTGTGGAGAGTTCCTTACCTTCTCTCAGCCTCGTTTTCCCTGTCTGTAAGACGGGGACGAGGAAAGAGCGAGGAAAGAGCCCGTCTCATCAGCCACAGTGGGGGATAGGAAGGCTTAGCCACGGATTCATTTCCTAGGGCTGCCGGAACCAACTACCACCGGTTATATGGCTTTGAACAGTAGAAACATGTTCTCCCACCGTTCTGAAGGCCAGAAGCCCGAAATCACGGTGTTGGCAGGGGTGGTTCCTTCTGGAGGCTTCGAGGGAGGATCTGCCGTGTCTCTCTCTCCTGACTTCTGGGGGTGCCAGCCGTCTTCGGCGTTCCTTGGCTTGCGGATATAGCACTCCCTTCTCCATCTCCGTCTTCCCATGGGTGTCACCTCCACGTGGTTGTGTCTCTCTTCTGTCTCTTAGAAGGACATGTTGCATCGGATGTAGGGACCATCCAGTTAATTCAGGATGATCCCATCTCGCGATCCTTCATTTGATTACATCTGCAATGACCCTTTTTCCAAATAAATTCCCACCCACAGGATCTGGGTGCAGGGACCTTTGGGCGGGGTGGGAGGGGTGCTATCCAACCCACTACATCCATGCAATGGACTGGTGATGTGGTTCTTGTTACCAGCATCGAGGGCTTGCTGAACACCGCTCTGGCAGCTTCCTCAGCCACCCCCACGCTCCCACCCCCGCTTCTCCTCCCGAAAACTCAGATCTGAGTTCTGTCTTTTTGTTTTTCCATCTGTAGGTCTCAGGGGCTGAGGCAGGGAAGATGCGCTGCCACCTTCCATAGTGCACCCTTGGGCTCCCTCCAGCAGTGAGCATGGGGTGCAGGAGGCCTATCTTCTGCTCGGAAGCCCAGCTCTCAGGAAGCCCCCCGTGCCCCAAAATGCAGCTGGAAGGGTGGCTGTGGGAACTGTCACCCAGGCTTTCACCTTAGATTCTCCTAGATGGATTCAGGGTGGATAACAGCTCAGGCCCCCAGCTCAGGGCGGGAAACATGGGCTTCAGCCTTAAGGAGGCCGGGCCTCGGGCAGGGGAAGCTGGGGCCTCACGAGTCCCATGTTCCCACCCCAGGTCTGTCCTCGCCCTGTAGGTGGAAGGACAGAACAAGCTCAGATGTGAATAGATTTAAAGTCTTTTATTCTTGAAATAAACTTTGTTGCTGCTATGACAGAAGCAATCTTGCTCCATATGGAAAATTTGGGAAATGTAGAAAAGAAGGAAGTAGAGACGATTACTCCTGTCCCCACCAGCCAGCAGCAACCATCAGCAACATTTTTTGGAGTATTTCTTCCCAGTTTTTTTTTTTTTTCTTATGTGTAATTTTCATCTCACCAGGTTGACACTGTTGATACAATTTTGCATCTTGCTTTTTTCCCACTTACTCCTATAGCATTAAAGTATTTCCCTGTGTAACGACAGTCTTTGTAAATATCACTTTTAATGGTCAGATAATATTCCGCAGAGCAAACAAGGTGTCATTTCTCTAGCCGATCACCACTCGCTGGACATCGTAATTGTTTCTGGGACATGAGTAGCCATCGGAGCCGGCAGACAGGGCAGCAGGGGAGCTGGGAGGCGGGCACGAGGCCTCAGACAGCTGGGCAGGGTTGGGGGCAGTGCGTCGGGAAGGCTGCCCGAGCCACGTCCACCGTCCACCTGCAAGGCTGGAGCCGCTGTTGCTGCTGTCAGACCTGCTCATCCGCACGCAACTTTATCTTCATTTCTGACGGATCTGCAGGGGCCCAGCCCTGACACTTTCTCTTTATGTCTCTCCCTCTCAGAGCCTTTCTGTCAAGTAGCTAATGAACTGTAAACAGACACTCCAGTGCTCCCGGGAGCCCTCGAAAGAGCTCGCAGAACGCTGTCTGTACAGCAAAGAAGCCCTCGGGGAGGCAGATAACATCCGTCCAGCACCAGCCCTGCTGGGGGGGATGGAGAGCGAGTGTCCCCTGCATGTGCTCTGCTTGCTGAGGACACAGCGGCACAGGGTGTGGAGGGACGGCGGAGGCTCAGACTCCTTCTCTTGTTGCTTTGGATGTCTCAGAGGGTCCCTGTCCCTACCTTTTTTTCCTCTCTCCCCAGCTGTCTCCAAACCTGGTGATTAGACTCACCAGGGGAACTTTTGGAAAATGCAGATTCCCAGGCTCCTTATACTAAAGATTGAGACTTGATGAATCGGGTGAGACCCCCCCCCCCGATGAGAGTATCAGGCTGCTTTGGGAACTACTGGTCTTGGATGGGGACATCTCCAAAGTGCTGTTCAGAAGCCCCCTCCTCTAGGCAGCACCTTCTCAGAACTGTCCCTTCCTCATTTGAGGCTTGGAGCTGCGTGTGATTCTCAGGATCCCCGACATCACTGACTCTGGGGGGAAGGTGTCCTTTACACGCTGTTTCTCGATTAGGCTGTGAGCCCTTGGAGGCCTGGCGTGCAGTAGGATCGCAACTACGTTGGTGGAGCACGTTCCCATGGGCCGGGTGTCATGCAACCTGCTCTTCTCTCACTCTCAAAACACTTTATGATGTGGGGGCTTTATTTCACACCCCCAACTTACACACGAGAACACTGAGGCCTAACAGCTTAGGTAACTTCTCCAAGTCACATGGCCTGTGAGAGAAGACACAGGACTGAAATCCCCTCCCTTCACCACGGTTCCATGTGAGGGGATGAGTCAGAGAGAGCTGGGGGTTGACGGCCAGGGCTCATTTTAAAAATATTTCTTTTGTTTAACAGCTTTACTGCAGTAGAATTCACATACTATACAATTCATTCATAGAAAGTGCAATTCAGGGTCATGTAACTATCAGCACTATTTCATTTCGGAACGTTTTCATCGCCCCCAGGGGAACCTGGTCCCCATTAGCAGTCAGCTACCTGTTTTCCCCAAACCCCAACCCCTGATGACCACTCACCTGCCTTCTGTCTCTGTGGATTTGCCTATTTTGGATATTTCATATGAATGGGATCATACAGTATGTGGTCTTTGCTACTGGCTACCTTCATGTTTTCTGAGTTCACCCACGTGGTGGCAGGCATCAGTACCTCATTCCTTTTTATTACTGAATAATTTTCTATTGTGTGAACATACCACATTGTATTTATCCAGTCCCCAGCTGGTGGGCATTTGGTGGTTTGCATTATTTGGCTATTATGGTTATTGGTGCTATGAAGATTTATGCACAAATCTTTTTGTGGACCTATATTTTTGTATGTCTTGGGTATATATGCTTCGGAGTGGAATTGCTGGATCATATGGTAATTGTATGTTTTACACTTTGAGGAACTGTTTTCCAAAGTTGTTGTACCATTTCACATTTCTACCAGCCGTACACGAGGGTTCCAATTTCTCCACGTTGTCACCAACACTTGGTAGCAGCCATCCTCGTGGGTGTGAGGTGGTAGTTGCTTGTGGTTTGGATTTGCACTTCCCTGATAACAGTGAGCATCTTTTCGTGTGCTTATTGACCATTTGTAAATAATCTTCGGAGCAGTGTCTATTCAGATTCTTTACCCATTTTTAAATTGGGTAACCTTTTTATCATTGAGTTGTAATAGTTCTTTGTAAATACTGGATACAAGTTCCTTATCAGATATGGTTTGCAAATGTTTTCTCCCGTTCTGTGGGTTACATTTTCACCTTCTTGATGGTGTTCTTTCAGGTTCAAAAGTTTTTAATTTTGACAAAATCTAATTCATCTATTTTTTAGTTTGTTACTTGTGCTTTTGGTGTTGTATCTGAGCAGGCTTTACCTAACCCAAGGTCATGAAGATTTACTAATGTGTTTTCTTCTAAGAGTTTCATAGTTTTAGCTCTTACAGTTAGGTCTATGAGTCATTTGTGGTTGACTTTTGTCAGTGATATAAGGAAGGGGTCTTACTGCCTTTTTTTTTTTTTTTTTTTTGCTTGTGAATATTCAGTTGCCCAAGCAACATTGCTCAAAAAGAGTCTTCTTTCCCCTTCGAGGGCTCACTTTTAGAAACAGGAGGGGGGTGGGTTCAGCAGTTCTCTCTCCCCTTAAAAATCCCATCATCCAACTCTCTGAGGTCCCATAGAGACCGTGTCAAGCTGCCAGCCAGAGCCACCCCAGCCCTGGCATTTACATCTCAGGGCGACCCTCTCTGGAGGGAAGGGAAGAGGAGGGGAATCCAGAGGGACACAGAAGTGGGCAGGGCATGTAAGGGATGGGCAGGCACTACAAAAAGGCAACCCAGGGCATGCACAACTTTCTGGGATCTGCTCTGCTGGGGCTCACCTTTGCCTGCATTGGGAATCTTAAAGATCTGGGTGCTCAAGAAGAAACACTGGGGATGCCCATCTGACCATGACTCCTAAATCCCCTAGAGGGCTTCCTGTGCCAACAGAGGCCCTTCCCATGGCCCTTACCCATGACTTCCATGGTCCTGCCTCAGGGCCTTTGCACCTCCTGAGGTCTGAGATGCTCTTCCATGTGTTCTCTGCCAGTCCTGCCTACTGCTTCCCTCAAGAGCCATCCAGAAACCTGCCCTGTGTCTCCCAATCTGTTCTCGAGTGGGACCCTCGCCTGCCCTCAACCAGAAAATCCTGGGACCATTGAGGCCAGATGTTTGCACACCATGTTTCTCAGGAGTCTCTGCAGGGCAAAGGGGCAGGACTTTGGGTCCCCTCAACCACCACCTTCCAGACCTGTTTCATCTATGGGACTTCTACCAAAGATTTTGTTTATAGAGGGGATGTGAAGAATTTGAAAATGAACTGATCTAATGCAAGTTCTTTATCTTACAGCTGAGTGAACTGAAGCCCAGAGGCAGGAGGGGCCTTGTCCAAGGTCCCCAAAGTAGAGCTGAGGTAGAACATAGCTCCCCAGTTCCCCCGTTCCTGTTTCTGTGTCCTGGAGGTTCATGGTCCGCAGTCTCTGCTTCTCAAGCCTGAGTTGGGCTGTGTTTTAGGAGGGGATAGAGTGAGTCTCCAGCCCCCGCCTGCCTCCTGCACTGTTGAGCTCGTTTCCTTGGATCTCCTGCCTGTCTGCGCCAAGCTAATAAAATCCTGCAGTTTCCGTAGATCATTGGGTCCTGCCAAGCCCTCCGGCTGCTTTAGTTTCCAGTTGGTTCTGCAAGGAGGGGGAAAAGGCAAACTCTGATCACTCTGCTGTTGGAGGGAGAAAATGAAGAGTAGAGCTCTTATCTCTGAAGTCCTTTTCCTGCTTGAAATTCCCTGATCTTGTCTCAGATCTGCCTGTAGGGACTTCAGATGGACTCCCTCACCTCTGTGCCAATTTGCTGACATCATCAGGTTTGTGTCAAGCACAAGCACCAGGTCCCTTGGGGGAGGTGGGGACGCCGGGGTGTCCTCCCCGGTGAGGGGGGTGAATAGCCCCTCTTCTGGCCCTGCAGAAGGGACAGAGGGTGGGGACTGGGCTCAGAGAGGCGCCTGAGCCCACCACAGATGCGTGAGGTGTGGGTGTGGGGAACACTTTGGGTGAAGGGGCCGACACTCAGAGCCTGCCTGTCCCTTTGGTTTGGGGCCTTTTCTGAGGCAGAGAGGCGTGAAATGGGCCCACAGAAGGAAGCGAGGGCAGCTGAGGGGGCAGGGTGTCTGCAGTGAAATAGAGCGGAGGGATTTTCATCCTGGTAATTGGTAGCCAGGGCTGTGGGTGGTGCTGGCTGGAGGCCTTGGGGGTTGTCTTACTGGATAATGGCCATTTCCAGTGACTGCAGCCCCCTCACCTCTGGTCCCTCATTGTGTGTGATCAGCAGCAGCACATCTCCGGGGGTGGAGGGGAAGTGGGCGAAGGGACAGGGTGGGGTTCAGTACGGTGGGGAGTCTGGAGAGAGCTGGTTCTCTGGAGAAGAGGCCCAGGGGGCCAGAGGAGTTCCATTCTGGGGTAGGGTAGGGCTATCCCCAGTGTCACACCGGGGAAGCTCCTTTCATCCCTACAAAGAAAGGGGTAGTTTCTGCCCCATTCACCTGCATCCCAGTGCCTGACACAGTGCTCGGCCTGTAGGCACAGCTAGTATTTTTAACTGGATGAATAAACCACCTCCATATCCAGTCCCTTCAAGAGCTTGCTATCTGCCAGGTGTTAGCAAGTAACATGGTCTAAGCTCATCTATGTGCTTGTATTAGTGGGCACTAATTAATTCATCAACCAATATTTACTGAGCATCTGCTACACACCAGACAAAGTCCCTGTGATTGAGAAGCTTGCACCCAGTGCCAAAGGGTTGCTGCTCTCAGGGAACGTTTCAGAGGCAATTTCTTACACCAAAGAAGTAAGCCGAATGGTGAGCGTTTTGGGCGCTGTGGTAGGTCAGTGGGGAAGAGATCCCTGGTTGGGGAAAAGGGAGGGGAGACTTCCAAAGTCCTGCCTTGTTTGAGCCTCACGTCGATCTGAACCAGACAGGACAGGCAGGTGAGGAAGAGGAGACTCCAGGAACTCATCCCAAATTGTCCTGGGGGTGGGTGGCAGGGCTGTGGACTGAGACGGAAAGCACCACGGGGCTGTGTTCCTGGTGCCGTGAACAGCCTGGGCCGGGAAGAACACAACCTTTGTCCTCCTGCACCCACTTTCCCAACTCTTGAAGAACTGGAAATAATTTTAAATAACTTTTGGTGGCTAGAGTGTGCCTTCGGTCACGGTGACACCGACATTTAGACCATGGTTTTAGTCGGGTTACATGTCATGAGACTGAAGGCAAAAGCAGCACTTAGCAGGTACTGCTCGTGATCATGTCCTGCGTACGATGAACAGTACGAGACACCCGCGCTTCGTTTAGCACCGTTCTGCCTTTTCCTCTTTTATACTGTAGGCTTCGAGCTCCGCCAGCTGCTTTTATCCCCCCTCAGCGCTGACTAATGGAATCCCAATATTTGGTCTTGAAACTGAGCATCCTTATAACTGCTGGTGAAAGAAATCTCAGCAAGATAAGACGTGAAAAAAAAGTCTCCACTTTCCCTGCGGCTATGGGGAAGCAGATTCTAGCCTGCCTCAAAAATCCATCCTTGCAAATGTTATTTCTAACAAAAGGGTTTTATAAGGCCCTCTGACTTCAGAGGTGGTTGCCGTACTCCGTAGTAAATACTTTTCACTCTTAAAAATAAAGAACCCTTAATTCCGATGGATTGTCTTACTTAATAATTTATTACCCTGGTAATAATATTTAAGCTAATATTCTTGCTTTCTGAAAGTTAGAAATACTTGTGAGTTGTCTCCTGCATGAATCAAGTGAAACCAAACCTAGGGTCTCTGTTGGGATTCTCATTTAAACAAGGAGTTTGAGAGCTCTTGTCTCATTTAAATTAACATGAGCCAAGCGCAGAGTTCTTTACTTGGGTTATCTCTTTTAATCCTCACAGCAAACCCACAAGATGGGCACTATTGTTATCTCTCTTTTACAGGCAGGATGGCAAGTCATTGTGAGACAGAAAGAGTGCCAAAGGACACACAGCTGGCAGGTGGCGGGTGCGAGCCAGGCAGTGTGACTTAACTGTGGTGTTGTGTTGTTGGGGGCGGGAGCTCCACTTCTTCCTGTGGGATGATGACTCTGGGAGGTAGAGGATGAAGAAAGTGGGACCTTCCTGAGAAGCTAAGCATTCAGAAAAGAGGAGAGAAAACCTTGGAGGCAGGCAGGTCTGGGAAGCCTAGAAGGAAGGGAAAAGTATGGAAAAGAAGAGGAACAGGATTGAGACTGTTCCTGGGTTGGTTCCTGGAGCCTGCAGAAGGAGCAGGTTGTGGAGAGGAGCCCAGGGTGGGGCTGCAAGAATGACTGGTGTGGGTCTGGTGGGTGAAAGGGACAGGGACCTCAAGTCCAATGCCACCGACATGGCACAGCTTGGGGGCACCACTTACAAGGAAGATTGGGTGCCCTGAACTCAGACAGCGTGGAGATCCTACTTGGGGAGACCTTGCTTAGTGGAGCAGAGAGAGAGATTCTCACATGCTGTCCTTTTAAAGCCCTCAGAACCACACCCATGACCACCATTAAATGATCAACGATCAACGTATTAATCCATTCACTATGGCACGGTCCTCAGAATCTAACCATCTCTTCAAGGCCCCACCTTTCAATTACCATAACAGGATTTCCCACCCTCTGAACACTGTCACAGTGCAGGTTGTTTCTAATACGTGGACTTTGGGGGACACAGATTCCATCTGCAGCATACACACGCATACTTCCAGTCATCTTTTGCTGCATAACACATTACCCAAAATTTAGTGGCTTAAAACAAGCAATTCCTTATGCTCACAGATTCTCTGGGTCAGAAGTTGGGAAAGGGCAGAACAGGAATGGTCTGTCTCTGCTTACACTATGTCTGGGTCTCACCCAGGAGGACTCAGTCTCAAGGCAAGGATCATCTTAAGGCAACACCACTCACATGGCTGGTCGTTGATGCTGGTTGTTGGCTTGTACCTCGACTGGGGCTATCAGCCAGATCACCTGCACTCGGCCCCTCCGTGTAGCCTGGGCTTCCTCACAACATGGCAGCCTTGATATTCTTAAATGGGAGCCCAGGGCTCTAGAGGTGAGTGTCTCAAAAGGCAACAGGTGGAAGCTGCCAGTTTCCAAGGCTGGGCCCAGAAAATGAGGACTTTTGCCATATTCTATTGGTTGAGAAAGCCACAAAGGTCCACCCAGATTTTGTGCCCTGGTTACCAACTTGTCTGAGTCCAGTGAGACACAACATGCTTACACACAAATTACATGGAGCACCTTTATTACTTCTAGACAGGCAGCAAAGGACAAAAGAAGCCTTGGATCCATTGTGAGCTGGTTCCCCGAGGCTCAAGAAAGTTGCTCAAGCGGGTGAAGTCTCTACTGCTGGTGTCTCCTTGCATCGCAGCTGAAGAACCCTGAAAGGCAGCCTGCCCTGGTTATGTATCTCAGGGGCCACATGACACATTGCATAAAGGTTTGAAGGACACCCTGCTTCCAGGGGAGAAGGAACAAAGCCTGGCTGTCTTGGGTATTTCTTCCTTAACACAAGATGTTACATCTCCTAGAAAGGACAGGAGTAAGACCCAGATGTTCCAGGCAGTTCCTCCTTATCTTAGGATATGGCATTCCCAGGACATACTACAGTTATTCTTGAGAACTACAAGCAAGAAAGAGGGGAGAACTGGGTTAGTCCAAGGCCCCCTGGAGAGCTGTTCTGCAGAGTGTCAATGTCACATTGTAAGAAAAGCATGTGGGATAGGGGATATTGTGGGGTCCATCTTTAGAAAATATAGTACACATACACTGTTTCTGGTCTTAGCCCGGTTGCCAATTACAGTGTCTGTCTGTCCTCCCTAGGGGTGGACGATGCTGGTCTATGCTGGTCAATCAGAATCCATCATCCCTCCATCAACAGTGAAATGTTCAGGCATGGATATGTGACCTAAGCAGGGCCTTTCTAATTTCTCCTGGTGTTGGTCTATGGATTTGGGAGAGTAATTTCCTGGGAGTCTGGACCACTGGTGACCCTCTGGGCTGCCAGCTGGGCAAAGCTGCCTGCAGAATGATTCCAAGCAGACACACGCTGAGCTGAGGGTGGGACAGGCTGAGGTCTGACAACACTGCCTGAGCCTCTGGGTAGTGTCATGCCCCCAACCCAGTCCTGTCCAGGATTTTCATGTTTTTGGCACAGTTGAAGGAATTCTCAACAATAGAGCAAGGGACACAGAGATGATTGTACCACAAAGGTAGTGAAAGAAGCAGCGTTTTGAGCCCTGAGACTCATTTTCTCAGGAGGAGAAACTTCCTGCAGAGGGGAGGCAGAACATTTCAAGAGGGAAACAGTGGGAGGCTGATTTGAGGGAGTCCCCACCCACCTAATGGTGGTATACCACCCCCACTGTTTCTTCCCTTCCCATCATGATTTTACTCCCTACAGAATTCAAGAGTCATGGAGACGACCTAGAAGTTGGGTAAATGAAGGTAGCTGCTTTCTACTCCTGTGATATTGAGCAGGTCACGCATATGGTGCAGCCTCAGTGTTCTCACATGAGATGTGGAGATGGGGGTTGTGGTGAGAATTAAATGAGATCATACATGCAAGACTCTGAGCACAGGGCTGGGCACACAGCAAACTCTGGAGGCCTGGAAATGGTCACATGAGTTCTTTGGGTGGCCAAGCTTCCGCTGATGTTAGCACAAAGATGGAGGTTTCAGCATCTCCAAAATAGCTTTAGCTCTGCCCGGCATTCTCTTGGTGCAGTCTGTGGAACTATTGGAAATGACAAGAGGCTCTCTTGTAGATTTATACGTATGGGTAAATGGTAATTTCCATAACAAACACAGGCGCACACAGGCAGCACGCAAATTCCTCCAAGGCCCAGGAGCTGCGAAGGGAACACCTACTAAATCAGGATGGGTGGATAAGGCCCCGCATGTCCTCCTCCCCTCGCTCATGCTAATGAGCTGACAGATTCCACATACAGGCCCAGCAGAAGGGCCTGCCATGATGGGATTTGATAATGGCCTTAAAACTGAAATAGCAATACATATGGAGAGTCTGCAGGGAGCACAGGCATCTTCATAGCCCTGGCACACCTCCTGAAGATGGACAGAGAGCCAGGGCCCAGCGGGGGCTGGAAGGGGCTGGGAGGAGGGGAAGGGGATGTCTGGGGAGTGAGGAGAGTAAAGCCCTGCAGAATGTGCTGTTTTCAGCCCCTCTGGGAGAGTTAGGGTTTACCTGCGTGAGTTGTAATGGGATCTAGAAACCCCTCTAGCTTGAGTGGTTTGTACATTTGTGAATAATGCCATGTGACCTTGAGGTCTCAGTGTTCCCATCCAGAAAAATGGACACAATGATACATGCTTTCCATACTTTTGGGTTTTTTTTTTTTTTTTGAGGGACTAGAGGAGATGCGTGGGTGTGAAAGCAAAAGCAGTGTGGGAAATACAGGTTCTAGGGCCATTTGCAGACTTATAGACTGCTGGGCCTGGAGGATCATGGAGCTCAAACAATCCCCCTTGTTTGACAGTTGAGAAAAAGAAGGCCCAGGGAGAGGAAGGGGTTTGCTTGACATCCTCGGTGAGTGAGTGGGCGAGATGCAACCAGGTGCTGGGGCCGTGATGCTAAGCTAAGTGATCTTTGTTTTCCCCTCATGGTTCAGTTTGCTTCCCTCCTGGTAGTCATACTGGGTGCAAATTCCCAAGGGACCCGGGGCTGGCGAGTCTGGCTGGGTAGAGCACGAGCTTGCCTGCTGTGCGTTCATTGTCCCTCTGGGTTCTCTGGCTGCTCTGGGAAGTGATACCACCATCATATTCATGCTTTAAATATCACATGTTTTGACACTTTTGTTCACTGCATAATTGACAGTGTATAATCTCCCCCGTTGGCATCCAGTCAGCTTGAGCCCACACTTTCCATTGGCTGTGATGAGGTTTGTTTCTCAGATAAAGGGCCTCGAGGAGTGGATTAAGTGACGGGCATGCCCTTCCTCCCCAAGTGGTAGCCATGAGTTGAGAGAGTTTGAGAAGAACTGACATTAAAGAGGCAATAGATTCTATTTCTAGATGAGCTAGTTGGCTCTGAAGCCACCAGTCATTCAGTCTTTCAGTGATGAATAACTAAGCCCTAATATGAGTCCCTGGGCATGTTCGCTCATAACGTCCCACAAATGCATGGCACTGGTCACCCACTAGAATGTAAACTCCACGAGAGCAGGGGACTTATTTGGCTCGTGACTATATGTGAGTGCCTGGAACACAGTAGACTTCCAATAAATTTAGTTGAATAAATGAATTAATTGATGGTGGCATGTATTTTAAAGAAAAGGTTTAAAAATAGCCTCTCTTTCTACCCTCTTAGAGAGGCATGTATTCTTGTGTCTAGGTTTCAGAAAATAAGGTGAATCCCAGGGGTTCTGTCCTCCTACCCATGTAATCCACTGACAATCCTAACTCTGAGACATCCCACTTGCCTGGGTATTCCCTGACGTGGGGGCCCCTTGAGAAACACCTGGATTGAAGGAAGGAGGTGGCAGTGAAATGCAGGTAAATGTTGGATGTTTTCCAAACCAATCTTCTCATCACACATGCATTTTTAATGTTGTCAGAATTTAATTCGTTATACAAAGCTGGGAGCAGTAGTGTAGTATGTAAATAGCAAACCATGGGAAGACTGCTCTCCGCAAATACATTTGCCAACCCAGTCTATTTCCATATCCATTTAATGCATGAGTCGCAGTCCCTGGTGCGGAGACAATAGACTCAGTCGCGTGCCTGGGCTTCGTGAGGGGGGTACCTCTGTCCGAAGTGCTGAAACACTCCCCTCACCCCCGCCCCTCTGCTCTGGGAGCTACTCGGCAGCGTGTGGTCACCGCGCCCTGCCCTTGTTGGGTCACACAGCAATGAGCTGCTGGAAATCACAAGGCTTGACTAGACTATAATTCCACTCTCATCTGGCATCTCTTGAAGCTCATCCAGGAGCTGTCACTGCAGCCGTCCTATTCTGCTCTAGGGAGAGTGGCAGAGCTGTGCCCTTTTGGCAGCTGCACAGGGCATGTCCAGCCTTTGGTGCTGTGAACCACGACAATAATGCCATGAGAAAGAACAGAGGTGCCGCAGGTCTCAGTTCACAGTCTCCACTCCAGCCTTAGACTGCACGGTCTGTAGTGGTACCTCTGCCTGAGTGGTCCATGCCTAAGTAGGTACCCATTGGGCGGATATGTTTCCTTCCATTCCCTCGATATGGAAAATAAGGGCAATCTCTGTGAATCTTGTGGCCCTCAAGAAGTAAGTGACAGATATGATTTAAACATTGGAGTAACAGGATGACCATTGAAAACTATTTGTTAAAAATTTTAAGGTATAACATACAAAGCAAATAGTAAGTACACAGCTTAAATTATTTTTGTGTGTGTCAGTGTGTGTGTAATCATCACCCAGATAAAAATACATAACATTTTCAGCATGCCCCCTCCCTTGTGCCACCTAACAGGTAGTATCTTCCACCAAGTGTAATCACTTTTCTGACATCTGTCACCACAGATCAGTTTTTCTTGTTCTCAAACTTCACATAAGTAGGATTCTTCAGTATGCACTCTTCTGAGTCTGACTTCTTTCATTCAACTCTAGGCCTTGAGATTTGTCCAGGTTGTTGCATATCAGTAGTTTATCCTTTTTTATTGCTGTATAATACTCCTTTGTGCAAATAAACCACAGTTCATTTATCCATTCTGCTGCTGAGGGACACCTGGGTTGTTTTCTGTTTGAGGCTATTATGAACAAAGCTGTGAGCATTCTCATGCATGTCTTTTCATGCACAAAGCACTTATTTATGTTGGTTACGTCCCCAGGAGTGGAATTGCTGGGTCATAGTGCACACGTGTGTTTCCAAAGTGGTTGTATCAACTTACAGTCATTTTTTGGGAAAAAAATATAGTCCTCCTTCCTGATTTTGCTTTCCCTTTGTTGTCTTCATCAACAGGGAAGATGTTCTGAGGAGAGGCTCTGTTTAAATAATGGTGGCTGTAGAGTTCTCTAGGGCACTCTGTCAATCAATATTGATTAGATGACTGTTCCCTACTAATCTCTGCCTAGAAGCCAGAGACATTTTTCTCTCGTACATTTCTTCTCACTGGTTATCACCATGACTAACTCCCGTAATGGAATCTGAATGAGACGATGCAGAGTTTAGAATAAATAACCCCCTCTTCCTCCTGCACACCCTGCTGGAAGGTGCCTGAGAGAGGAATCTGGCCAAGCAGAGCTACGAGTGTGGTCTCACCCTCAGTGCCACGGAGGAGTCCTAGGAGCTCCAGACACTCAAGGGCCAGTTAAAAATCTGCAAGAAGCTTTACTCTCCAAGAACAGGAGAGGGACAAGTAGCAGAGAAAAGAGAAAGCTCTTTCTCCTTTATTCTCCCTTCTCACCTTTTCCCCAGATTCTGTGAGATTTGGGGGCAATATACCTACTGCTAATGTAGAGTGTTTAGAGAATGTTAAGACTCCAACTGGGACTGTAGTATAAACAGCTCAGCAATCTCAAGGGCACACGTAGAGTACTTTACAGACTGTCCTAGGCATTGATTCATTCATCAGAGGACCCAGCATCCAGGGTCTGCCTTCCCTGCTGACTGCCCTCGCTGACCCTGGGGTCATGAGATTTCCCATTCCACACTCACGTTTCTGTAAAATCAGTCTCTCTGTCTCTGTCTCTAACTCTCTCTCTCTGACTCTCTCTATCTCTGACTCTCTCTGTTCCTCTCTCTCTCTCTGGCTCTCTCCTCTCTCTGTCTCTCTCTCTCTGCCTTTCTCTGTGTCTCTCTTTCTGCCTCTTTGTCTGTCTGTCTCTCTCTGTTGCACTGCCTCTTTTTCCCTCTCTGCTTTTTTCCCCGTTCACTTCCTATTCTCTGCCATGTTTTTTGGAGAAAAGACCTCTGGATTCAGAACAGCCAAAATGGCTGGTGCAGAATAAAATGAGGCTCCTGTGTTCTCTTGAGATGGAGCCAAAGATTCTCATAACTCTTTAGAGGCAGCAGTAGAGATGGGTGATGGTTTGTGCTTCATGGGACGAGAGCAGTCAGGGCTGTGCCAACAGAATCACAGACCTTCTGCCCTGCATTTCTGAGTTGGGGTTGGGGAGAGCTCGTGGCTGGGCTGAGGGTTAGAAGACTCGAAACAGGGTGAAGACGGAGGGTAGAATACATTTGTGCTGTGCCTTGGCTCAGATTCCCTTGGCCTGAGAGTTGGGGCCAGGCAGGCATGGTGGGACAAGAGAGGGTGCAGTGTTCACCTGGGGGCCCTGGGAATGTTAGAGGGTCACATAGATCCTCGACATGCCTTTAGGGGGTTCTGAGAACAATCTGCAGGACTGAGATTGAGAACTCTGCCTGTCTGAAGGTTGCTTAACTCCCCAATCAGTCATCAAGGCTACCTGCAGGTAATACAAGAAATGATCTCAAAATCTGCCGCAGCTGCAGGAGTCTCCCCTGGCCCATCCCAGCCCTCTGACCTGAGGACGGTTGCTGTCAGCACTTTCCTTTCTATGCAGATCAATAGGGCCCTTGGATATGACCTCAAGTTCAATTATGGCTTCAATTATGGAATAAAAAGGCTGTTATTGCACACCTACCTCTTATTAAAAACGTTGCACTGGGGGCTGGCAGAGACTGGACCTAGGGGGAATCATTAGCCCACTAATTTGAAATCAATTTAAAGTGCATTTGCTTAATGGTATGAGCATTGTGAATTATCTATAAATTGTTAATTTAGTTGAATGTCACACCAGATTTTCATTTTATAAATTGCATTTTTGGGTTGGCAAATGTGAGTGTGTGTGTCCTTCCTCTCCCCTCCACCTCTTTTTCTAAAACAAAGTGTGATCATTTGTCTTGTGGTCTGAGCTTGTGATCCTCGCTACGTAAGAGTCTTTGGTGTTTGGAACCATTAGGGCAGGAAAGGGATGCTGCAAACAGCTCACACACCTATGACCCACCTGTGCATCAGTGACAGTTTGGGGTGGAGAGTGGAGCAGAGCGGTGGGCCTGGAAGAGCTGGGCTGCCTTTCAGCTGGCTCTGGTGGGCTCAGAGTGGGAGAGGCTGAGCTCTCTTCTCTGCGGGTCACTACCTCTGTCTGGACCAGGGGCCTGTGGCAGAGAAGCAGCTTTCCAGGATGAGTGAGCTTGAAGTGGCTAAGGGCTTGTATGTTCTCTACAGCAACTGCCATAGGAAAGAGATTGTTGGCTTAGAGGCAGCTTTTTCCCTGTGGACCAGGCACCTTCAGATATGAAACAGCACCAGGTGGGCCCTCGTGGGCAGACAGGGACTCTCTATACCAAACCAGTTGGAATTCATGACTCTTCCTGAGCTTCTGTTCCATCCAGGCACTGTGCTAGGAACTCAAACATGAATAAGGATCCTGCCCTCAAAAATATCTGTGTTGATAAATCATCACTTGCTTGTATGGAGCCCTGACTTTGTGCCCTGCTCTGTGCTGAGTGGATTGTCAGCATGCCTAGTGAGTCCTCACTGGAACACTGAGTTAGGTACATCATCGGCCACATTCGACAGATGAAATAACTGTGAGTGGTTGGTTGTTGGCAAAAATGCCCAATATTTTTTCCCTCTCTTTATCCCCACCCCTTTGCAACATGACTTGGAAGTTCCTCCCGTTAAGAGGTGGAGCCCATTTCCCCACCATTGGAATCTAGGGTGACTGTGACTTACTGTGACAGTAGAATGCAGCAGAAGTGACGCTGTGGCATTCTGATGCTGGGCCTGGGGAGCTGTGTTAGTCCCCTAAGGCTGCCACAACAAAGTTCTGTAACCGGGTGGCTGAAACAACAGGAATTTATTGTCGCATGGTTCTGGAGGCTGCAAGTCTGAAATCACAGTGCTGCCAGGTCCACGCCCCCTCTGAAACCTGTGCGGGGATCTTTCCTCGCCTCTTCCCAGCTTCTGACGTTTTGCTGACAGTCTCTGGCATTCCTCAGCTTGGAGACGTGTTGCTGTAATCCTCCGTCCTCACGTGGTGTTCTGTGTGTGCGTCATTGCATCATCTCCCCTCTGCACGTGTCTGTGTCCACATTTCCTCTTTTTATAAGGATACCAGTTGTGTTAGTTTTCTGGGGCTGCCATAACAAAGTACCACAGACTGGGGGGCTTAAACTACAGATATTTATTTTCCCATAGTTCTGGAGGCTGGAAGTCCAAGATCGAGGTGTCGGCAGGGTTGGTTCCTCCTGATGCCTCTCTCCCTGGCTTGTAGATGGCCGTCTTCCCACTGTGTCTTCACACGGTCTTTCCCGTGTGTGTGTTTAATCTCTTCTTCTTATAAGGACGGCTGTTCCTGATTGGATCAGGAACCCCCCAACAGGCTCATTTTAATCACCTCTTTAGAGACCCCATCTCCAAATACAGTTACATTTTGAGGTACTGGGGGGCTAAAACTTCAACATATAAATTTTGGGGCTGGAGAACACAATTGAACCCATAACACCAGTCATATTGGATTAGGGCCCACCCTGATAACCTCATCTTAACTTGATTAAATCTGTAAAGACCCTGTTTTCTTTCTTTTTTTATTTTTTATATATACATATATATTTAACATTTACTTGTACATATTTGTGGGGTATAATGTATTGTTTCAATACATGCATATAATACTGCACAATGATTCACTTAGGGTAGAGAGCAGAGTTTTGAACTCGTTAGTCCATCACTTCCCCTCTCTCCCTCCCCGTTTTCAAATAAGGTCATGTTCTGAGACAATAGGGTTAGGACTTCGACATATCTTTTTTGGAGACCTCAATTTAGCCCATAACAGGGGGACACATGCATGTCCACTCATTCGCCAGGAACCCTTATGTTGCCCTGTGAACAAGCCTGAGCCAGCCTGCTGGATGGTGAGTGACATATGGCCCTGTGACCCCTGTCCGTCAGCCTGACAGCCAGCCAAGCCCCCAAAGCAGAGCCACCCAGCCAACCTACAGCTGGCTTCAGAGGCCTGAGAGAGTCATGCCAGGATCAGAAGAAACCCCCTAGCCGAGCCCAGGTTCATCTGTGACCCCACGGAACCATGAGCTAAACACGTGATGGTTGTTTTAAGCCACTAGATTTTGAAGTGGTTTGGCAGGCAGTAAGAAATAATTGACATACTGAGGCTCGGAGAGATGAAGTGGCTTGCACAAGGTCACACAGCTACAGGTGGAACTGAGGGAGCCCGATGCTCTGATTACCACACCTCAGGGATAGGCTGTGTTCCAAGGTATCAGGTTCTGCCCAAGTGTCCCTGGGAAAAGGGTCCCAGAGCTCTGGGTGGGACCTCCGGAACCTAGTGGTCCAGGAGACAAGCTGGGAAGAGTCTTGCCTCAGCTTCGCCATTTGCCGTGAGGCCCTGGGGGAAGTCACTCACCAGCTGACCCTTGGTTTTCCTCTCTGTGCAATGGGGTGGTGATATGCCTGCCTTGCAGAGTCATGAGGAGCTGGCGAGATTCTAAATGTGACAGCCTCTTGTGAACCGCATCGTCTCTCTGTCCCCTTTGGTAGTACCTGCATCACTGAGGCACTGCAAGTCCTTGCTCCCAGTGGGGGCATTTGCATGTAGTGGAAACTGACCCTGGAGTCAGCTGGCCCGGGTTCAAACCCCACCACCGGGTGAAGGTGGGAGAGTCACTTTCTCCTCTGAAAAATGAGGATACACCTTCCTTCCAGGGTGGGTGGTGGGATGAGGCGAGCTCGCGGATGGACAGGAGGCACGTGGGAGGGACTCTGTCACATCCCCGCTTCCCTCCCTCTCCTGCCCTGGCTTCTGCGTGTTCTGATCAACAAGATGAGGCAGGTCAGCCCTGAAGGAGCTCCAGCAGGCAGAGAGCAGAGTGACTGGGGACAGTGCAGTCACAAGCCAGACAAGTACGAGCAGAAGCTCCACTGGGTAGACTTGTGCAGGACGAAGTCTCCATTTATCTTCTGCTGACAATCCATTCCTTCATCTCAAGCCCCTTAGAGAAGAGCTGGGGCAGGAGGATGGGAAGCAAGGAGGGGCAGGGAGAGGAGCCGAGGAGTAAAAGGTGCTGGCTAACCCCACCCCCTCTGCAGCCCCAGAGCAGAGGTAAGGGCATCGTCCTGCCCCACTTCTGATGAGATCGTGCCCATTTTACAGGTAGGCAGATTGAGGCTTGAAGGGGTAGAAAATGTATTCGGTTGATAAATATTTATAATAAACACACTGTATGCCAGCAGCTGGGGACACCCAGTCTCAGCCTTCATGGAGTGCACGTAGTGCTGGGAGAGAACCCAGCATCAGGCCATTAAAAATGCAGGCAAAGGAAGTACAAGGTGCTGCGTGGTCACATCCCAGGACAACTAACCCAGACCTGGGGTGCCGGTGAAGGCTTCCTGGAGGAAGCTAAGTCCTGAGGGGTAAGGAGGAGCTGCGAAGGTGCAGTAGGTACAGCAGGAGTGTTCCAGGCAGGGAGAACAGCCTGGCAAAGGCCTGGACGCGAGCCACTGCACCGCACGGATCAGGAACGGGGACGTTTGGTTCTGCCGAGGCCTGAGGGGCAAAGCAGAGGCAGCAGCAGGAGATGAAAATGAAGAAGTTGTTAGTTTTAAAGAAACTTCAACTTTAAATCTGGAGGTAACAGAATGCTTCAGCTAGCCACTGTCGCAATAATGCTACATAACGAACCTCCTGAACTCAGTGGCCTCAAACAACAATCACATGATTGGCATCGGCTGGAAGTCAGCTAATCGATGTAAGGACCACCTGGCCTTGGCTTCAGGCCACAGATTGGGTCAAGTTGATTCCAAGTGTCTTTCAACCTCCTGGGACCAGGGCTCGCTAGGGCATGTTCTTCCCATGGTGGGGCAGAAGCCCCGAGGACAAGTCCCTCAGGGCAAGCACATTTCAAGCCCTTGCTTGTTTCACTCTTGCCACATCCTGGTGGACAACCAAAGTGACATGGCTAGGCCCGACATCAGTAGGACGAACAAGCATATTCCACCCATAGACAGAAAAGGAGGAGCTGGGAAAAGAATCGTTCCTATTTACTGATGGGCTTTGCAACTCCAAGCACATAAGTACCATCCTGCGCTGGGAGAAATCTGTTTCACAGCAATGATGGTGATAGTGATGATGGCTGAGCAGGTGTCACTGTGGCCGAGCCCTTGGCAAACACCATCTCACTAAAACACAGCCATGCACAATGGGTATTGTTCTATTTAATAGATGAGCAAACAGGTTAAGATAGAGTACATGGGATATAGACTGAATTGTGTCCCCCCAATTTTAGGTATTAGAAGTTTGATCCCCACTGTAACTGTTGAGGGTGGGAAATCCTATTATGGTCATTGAAAGGTGGGACCTTGGAGAGGAGATTGAGTTGATGGCTTAATGGTGGTTGTGGGTGGGGTTCTGAGAGCTTTAAAAGGGGAGCACATGAGAGTCTCTCTCCCTCTCTCTACCACTTTCTGCCATGTGAGACCCCTGCGTCACTGGAGCCACCACCAAAGAAGATCCTCACCAGATGTGTTCCCTGAATGTTGGACTACCCAGCCTCCAAAACTGTAAGCAATAAATTTCATTTTCTTACAAATTACCTGGTTCTGGGTATTTTTGTTATAAGCAACAGAAACAAACCAATACAATGTGTCTTACCAAATCCACATGGGGAATGGAGGCAGAACAAGGGTGATTTCTGTGACTGCACAGCAGGGTGTCTGCAGAGACCAGCTCCAGACGCTTTCTGTCACCCTGTGCTGCCCCTTCCAAGCATCCCCTCTGCTAGATCAACTACAAGGGGGCAAGGGAGTGGCATCAGGCAATGCCACCCTCCTGAACACTCCTAAAACTCTGATTGGGACTTTGGGGCTCCCAAATCACTGCTCAGAAGAGGTGGGAGGCTGGTGCTGGTCCCAGCATCTCCTCGTGGGGACTGTGGTGCAGAGCACTCGGGCTGATGTTCTCTGGTACCTTCTGAGGGGGGCGTGTCCCCTTCTCTCCTTCCTCACTGCTCTTCCTGCCTCCCCTCCACCTTGTGCCCTGCAGATGGAATGAGCTTTCTAAGGAGCAAATGACAACCACCTCTCTTCCCTGCTTACAAAAACCATTTAGATAATGCACTCCTGCAGTCAGAAAATCCAAGTGTATGAACAGACTTATAACAAATGTCTTCCTCCCGTTGCTCTCTGCCATCTGCCTAGCACCCCCCCGACCACACACACAGATAACCACTGCTTTAGGTTTTCTCATGTTTTCATCAGAATTTCTATATGCATATGCAAGCAAAAATGAGTATATATTCTCTCACCTGCCTATTTTTTTACATATGAGCCAGCACGTTTTACATATTGTTTTGCAACCTCCCCCCTTCCCACATTTAATATACCTTGGCAGTTTTTCCATATCAGCACACAGAAAGTTTTCTCGTTCTTTCTTTACAGATGCAGAGCATCCTATTGTCTGAATGAACCGACCATAATTTACTTCATCGGTCCCTGTGCTGATGGGTGATTGGGGGCTATCAGTCCTTTGCTGTAGCAGACAAGTATTTGGTGAGTAACTTCTACACTTGGCCAGTGTAAGTATATCTGCAGGATAAATTCTCAGAAGCAGGATTGCTGAATCAAAAGGATTTGCGATCGTAATTTTGATAGTTACCACCAAATTACCCTCTATGGCGGCTGAACCAGCTACACTCCCACCAGCAACGCATAAGAGCGCCTCTTTCCCATTAGCCTCGCCGACAGTCTGCTATCCAACTTTTAGGTCTTTACTGATTGAATGGGCATGAAATGGTCTTCTGCTTTTAAAACTCTTTCATTGTATCCCTGTTGTCCTCAGGATAAAGTCCAGCTTCCTTGGGCACACATGGCAGTGGGAACAGCCTTGTCGTTTCTCAAGGCTCAGAGTCACTAGGGAGGTGGGCTCAGACACAGCTCCTGTCTCTGGGCTTCAGTTGTCTTTGCAGTGAAGTAAGCAAAAGCACTGGCTTCTGAGGAATGCCGTGAAACCCCTGAGGATGCACGGGGAGGGACAGGCACCGTAGGCCTGCTGTAAAAGCTGGATCTCATTGAGATCTCCTGGGAAGCAGGGAGAGAGGCAGAGGCTCGGGCAACCTGGGCAGGTGATGGGGGTTCCTCTCCCCTCGCTTCCCTCCAGCGCTCTGCCCCTCCTCCATGCAATGTTCTAACACCTTGGCATGCTGAGTGCCTGCACATCCTCGCAGACCCCAGGCTCACTGATGTGCCCGAGCTAATGAAGAGCATCTCATTAACGCTCGGCAAAGCTCATTAAGACTGTGAGCTGTGCAACAGAGGCAAAGGAAGGTCAAGGTTCTTTTCATGAGAGTTAGTGCCTCTGGGACTCTAAGGTGCCAATATTCACAAACAAGATGAAGGGGGATTTCTTTGTAGGCACATAGGCAGCCAGCTGTGGGGCCAAAGTTCCCTGAAGTTCCCAAATAGACATCCCCATCCTTCCCCCAGCCTTGTCCTGGCCCCCACCCCTGGGAGGGACATCATTATTGCTGGGAGCTGGACAGATCAGTCACCACACAGGGCCTTGAAGCATGAAGGCAGGTCAGTTTTGATGAGGAGATAAAGATCTGAAGTTGAGAGTGCCATCCACAGAAGGTGGAGGGGAGCGGGACCCGTCAAGAGAAGCTGCCTGGAAGCTCAGTGGCCCCCATGCCAGGATGTCTGATGCCTGAGTCCCCAGCCTCGTGTCCACCCTGCTCAGCCTGCTGGCCAGGCTCAAACAGGCTACAGCCAAGTGTGGTCTCCTCGCCACGTGCCACAAAGGATTTGAATGCTGTGGCGACAGCTGCTGCCAGGAGAATGAGTTCTTCTCCAGCCCCTTGAGGCTCTTTGCCATCATTTCATGTTCCTGCTCATCCTGCCCCTCTTGTGCATCTGTGTCCTGGCCAGGCACTTCTGCCACAACTGCAGAGAGCTGGAGCAGAAGCCCCGATGGATCACGGGGACCCCGGGACTGCACTCCACTGTCCCCCCACAGAGGGTCAGGGCATCCAGTTCTGAGCCCCCACCCCCTACAGCGAGGTTATTCTAAAGCCCACCTTGGGCCTGACCCCTCAGAGCCACCCCCTCCCTACAGCTTCAGGCCTGAAGAACATGCTGGGCTCGGAGGGGTATTGACCACCCAGTCTTTTGAGCCACCTTGTGCCTGGATTCTTGCCACTAGCGTCCTCATCCCTGGTGCCTCCTGGATCAAGTAAGCGACTTCTGGGAGCCCTGGAATGCCCCCACCCATCCTGCCACGTCTCTCGTCGTTCTTGGATTTAAGTTATTGCCTTTCCTGCCCCTGTTCCACCCCAGCTGCCTCTCTGGTCCCGAAGGCTGGGCTGGAGTGGCTGTGTCCCCTCCCACCCCCCCAATCCAAGTTAGAGGCTGCCAGGAGGAACACATCAACAGTTGCAGGTGCCCAGCAGTGCAAGGGGCTACTCTGAGAGGTAGAGAGACCAATTCTGGAGGTATACAGGTCTTGACTGGACAGCCAGCACTGAGATGTTATGCAGGGCCCTTCTGTACCCGTGGAGATTGGACTGGATGGCACCGTCCAGTGCTACCCGAAGAGAGAAGACCCCATTTTACACCCCCCAACACATGCATGAAACACTCACTAAACATTAGCTGATTGTGGGGGAGAAAGAAAAAAGAGAAGCTGCCTGGCGGTGTGCCCTGGTCACCTTGGGGGGAGATGACAGTGACACACTGTCTGGCCTCCACCCTTGGCCTGCCTGCCCAACACCCCCCCCCCCCCGACAGTCTGAAAAGACAGAGGCCAAGGGGAAGAGGAGCTGTTCCTTAAAAGCAAGGAAATGGGCTAAGTGAGGGTTTCTTTACAAACGGGGCATATTTGGACTGCATGCAAATGATATGCAAATGACTCCACCTCCACATTAAAACTAGGTTATTGGGAAGGTCTTGGGACCAGGGCTTAGAGATGTCAGTCCTTTTTAATAAGCACTTCTGGAGTGTCCTGTCTCTTTGCCAGCCCCTCCCCTCCCCCACCCCCTCCTAGCTGACCTCCCACAAGCACCACGCTCCCAGCGCAGTGGTGGTCATCTGAGATGGGACCAACCCTGCAGATGTGGCCTCCCACACAAGGGCTGCTAGAGGCTTGGGCCAGAGCCCAGCCCCAGCCCCTATCAGCCCTTCCCCTCAGCCACGGCGCTCAGGTTTCACACAAGGCTGATGGGAGAACTCTCAAGTGTGAAGTGTTGTACAAACACAAGGGCTTTCATTCCATTTTTCTAAGGACAGGCCTCTTGACCTCCTAGGCAAGTCAATCTCTCAGAGCCTTGGTTTCCCCACATGTAAAATGGGTAGGAGAGTACCTATTCCTTGAGGCTAACAAATGAACTGATACATTTTGAACCCAGTAATGGGATGGATTGTCCCCCCAAAAGATAACTTAAGTCCCAACCTCTCGTACCTGTGAATGTGAGCTTATTTGGAAATAGGGACTTTGCAGATGATCAAGATAAGATGAGGCCATCGGGGTGGGGTCTAATCCAATATGACTGGTGTCCCTCTTATAAAGAGAGAAGAAAATGTGAACAGAGAAACACAGAAAAAAGATGGTCATGTGAAGACAGAGGCAGAGACAGGACAGATGCCATCTACAAGCCAAGGAACTGCAAGGATGGCTGGCAACCAGCAGAAGCGAGAAGAGCTTGGAACGGATTCTCCCCCGGAACCCCCGGAAGGAACCAACCCTGCCAACGCCTTGATTTTGGACTTCCAGCCTCCAGAACTGTGAGAATAAATTTCTGTTGTTTGAGCCACAGTTTGCGGCACTTTGTCGCAGCAGCCACGGGAGACTAATACGAACCCTGAGAAGAGCGCCTGGTGCAGTGTTTGTGCGTCAGCTGGCAGCACTCGATGTCTTTCTGCACCATGGATGGCGGGCCCCAAGGTCTCATATTCCCTCCATACACGCTTCCTGAGCACCGACTCCATGCCTGCTTGCACCAGGCGGGGACACAGTGGCGCACGTCTATCTCGAATCTCCAGCCCCCCCCACAGGCGACCTGGTGAGTGTCTTGGAGACCACCCTTCCCTTCTTTCCCACCCTTAGAAATTAGCCCCAGCTCAGTCTGTGTTCGGCTTCACAAAGCCCAAGGAAGGTCGGTCGGTCCCCAGCACAATGCCAGGCACATCAAAAGTGCTCAAAAATGTCCCACGTGGGGCTAGACGAGCCCCTGAAAAAGGCAGCATCTCTCGAGCCGCACCTCCCACAGGGGAAGCACCCAGCTTCACATTGGGCTTGCTGGGCCCACCACAACCTTCCTCCCCCGAGGGTTGGGCACCCTCCACCCACCTCCACCCCCTGGTGCCAGGTTCTGGCTGGGCAGCATGTGAACACTTAGTTATTTCAATTTTAAAAATATGATGGAGCCAGCGATGCTTAAAATGCTCGTGTTAGTAGCGGCGGTCTGCAGCTGCGTTTCACTGTGATAGGGACCATCTGCTGTGAGCAGGTGGCAGTCACGGCCAGCTCCTCCCACAGGGCGGACCCCCCCCAACCACCCCCAGAGTAGGGTGGGGGAAGTGGGGGCATGGATCTGCGAAGATGGCTGTGGGGGGATCCCCAGCTCCCCAGGGAGGGTCTTAGAGGAACACTTTGTGGCTAGGCCCCGGGGTAGAACATGCAGAACCCCAAGCTGGGTCCCTCTGTGCTCTGGCCAGGACTGGAAGACCTGGGGGAGACCACAGAACCTTCCAGCACTGGTCTCTGTAAAGCTGAAGGGGAAGGTAGGAGGAGGCAGGGGATGTGAGGCCCCTGCCCTTGAACCGTCTGTGCTCTTCCTGCAAAGTCCCTGGGGCTCAGGAGGCAGCTCTGCCTCTGCCACTGACCCGGGGCTGTCACTTTGCATCTTGTGCCTGTTTCCACATCTGAGGAATGGGTGCCCCGGAACACCCACACCAGAAGGTTGTTGAGCACTGAGGCAGTGTGAGAGGGAGACCCTCCTACAAAAGTGACCCCACCCCAGGTGGCTGGGCACGGAGGAGGGCTGGTCTTTCTGCATTCAGGCAAATTGCCCAGTGTGGCTGCAGCCTGGCTGGCAGGAGGAGGCTGTCTTGCCCCCCAGCTCTGGCTCGGGCTGCAATGAAGGCAGTGGTCCACGCAGTGTGGGTACCAGCTCCTGCACCAGGCCGCAGGGTGCTTCTGGCCCAGGCCTGGGAACATACTAGTTGGAGCTGAGCTGGGGAACAAAGTGTCCCTGGGGTCAAAGAGAGCGGGCCTCTCGTCCCCCACCCGCTGGACCCAGGTGCTTGAGAGTCAGGAGCCAAGCATGGGGCTATAGGGACGCCCCATTGGGCAGGGGGATTTTGTAGCCACTCCGGAGCAGCAGGAGACAGGCGCCCAGGCCCAGGGCCCCCGCCAGGAGCACGGCACCCAGGGCTTTGAGGAAGGAAGTCCTGGTCCGGGTGAAGGAGCCAGGGGCCATGATGCCCAGCAGGGCGGTGCTGACGGTGAGCGTGTAGAGGATGGAGACGCCCGTGTTCAGTGCCACGATCTTGCCGAACTTGGCGAATGGGGCGATGATGCAGAAGAAGAGTGGCACGGTGGCGATGACCGTGGTGAGGGCGCTGGACACGATGGCCACGCCCACGTGCCGCACAGCCTCCAGTGTCCGCCACTGGCGCTGTGCGCACGCGTCCTGCAGGTGGGGAGAGCAGGGCTGGGGATGCGGGCCCTGGCTGAACACACACCCTGGCCCAGGGCCAGCCCTGCCCCTGGAGGACTGATTCCCACTCCAGAAGTGGGTGGTGACAGCAGCTGCTTCACGGGGTTGGGGCACAGGGCACAAGGTGGCCAGTTAAAAGTGGCTGTGGCCACCGGGGTGCGGAAGGTTTGCATATAGGTCCTCATAAACAGAAGCCCTGATTGGAACTGATTTCGTTCATTGGCCCCAAAGCAGTTAAATGTATAACTGATTTACTTTTTACATACTTATGAATGTTTTTACACCAATACAATTCCAAACTAGAGGAAAAAACTTTGCCAGGCCCAGAGCTGGTTTTGGCACTGAGTACACGGACATGTCCTCATCAAGCCACTGTGGGCTGGAAGGGAGTTTTGGTCTCAGGGTCATGGATAGAAAGACCCACCCCCTGCCCAGGGGTTGGAGAATGAGACACGGACTTGGGGAAATGTGAAACAGGAAGGGCCCTTGGACGTCATCTGTCTGGTCCAACTCCGTCACAGCTCACTTGGGGAGACTGAGGCGTGGATCTGCCCAAGGTCCCACAGGGATGCTTTGGCTGAGCTGGCTTTAGAATTTGAGTCCCAGGAAGAGATTGGCCCTAGGAAAGCTCAGTTCCATAATATAGCCTGCTTGGGGTCTGGTACCAGGGGTGTCCAGCCGTCCTTGAGGGTTCCTCAGTTGTACCGAGGCAGGAGCAAATTCATTGAGGCAGGGGAAACGCAGGCAGGGTGCTCACCTCGGCTTGGTGGGGGGGCAGATTCTCTCCAGCCAGCAGGTAGCCCTCAACCAGATGGACGCAGTAATCCACGGAGGAGCCGACGAGGATGGACAGAGAGATGGCTTCCACGGCGCCCATCTCCCAGCCGCTCCAGTACATGATGGTCACCACAAGGCAGACGATGCCTGCCGGGGACAGTGTACAGTCTTGTACAGCTCTGTACAGCCCTGGAGGGCCCCTGGGGAACAGTGAAGTCTAGAGTCGGGCCCCCATCTCAGGTGACAGGAGGGATGAGTAGGGCCAGAGGGGACATTCACAGCAATGCGTCACTGAGCCAAAAGCTATTTCCTGGGGACACCTGTCCTTCTCAGAGAGCACAGACTTGTGGGGGAGACAGTCCTATGCACCACTGTCACAGACAGCACCTGGCAGAGGGTCTTTTACCTGGGTTGGGGTGGGAACGGGGGCAAGGCAGTCAAGAAGCCTTCACCAAGGAGATCTGACAGTTAAGGGTTCAGAGAAACTTGCTGACTTGAGGCCACCAGGAAGACCCCAGCCTATTCCTGTCCCCACTGGCCTGGTGCCCGTCACCCCTCTCACCCACGTACCCAAGATGCTCAGGAGCACAGGCAGCAGGAGCAGGATGTGGGTGGTGAACACGGCCACTGCAGCCACACAGATGAGCAAGGACAGGACCAGGCCGTATAAGGCACTCTGTACCCCTGGAAGGTGAGAGAGGGGGCCCTCAGTGGGGCTGTGGGGTGAGGGGCCCACAATTCTCTGCATCCCCACAGCTCAGCAGTTACTGGGGTTGCATGGGTGGCCACAATCACAGCTAGCTGTGCCACTCTGGGTAAGCCACTTGACCTCTCTGAACCTCCATTTCTTGATCTGTAAAATGGGGTAATAACAGAATCTACTCCATATGCCTAAACTTTAAGAGTTTATGTTAACACAGCACAGGGCCCGGCACCTAGAAAGGGCTCATACCTGACAGCTGCTATAAAGGTTGTAACTGTTATTTGTTAGGTGGCTAACTTCAAGATCAGACAATATGGCCAGATACCCCCAGGCAGGAGAGGACCCAGACTCCGGTCTCTGCTCAGTGTCTCAGCCACTGTGTCATCCAGTTTCCCCAGGACTCTTGGCCAGGACTGAGAAGATGACAGAATGTAGCTCAGATGCCACACCAGGCCCTCTCTGCCCCAGGTCACCTCTGCATCAGCCCCTGCCTGCCCAGCCTGGTCCTGGGGAGAGGGGCTGGGCTCCCGCTTGCCTATGATCTCCATGAAGATCTGCTTCCAGTGCTCACAGGTCTGGAAGCCGCGGTGCAGGGCCGAGCCCTCAGGGAAGGTCTGCAGCTGCTGCTGGAGGAAGCGCTCCCAGCGCAGGTAGTCCGAATAGGTCTGGAAGGAGGACTTGCCCTTGTATGTGGTCTGCGGGGGACATGAGCCGGTGAGATGGGCACAGGCTGTGGCCCGCTCACCCTTCCCGGGGGGTGGCTGGTCTGCTCCGTGGCCACCAATGGCATGTGTTGTGTGTGTGTGTGTGGGGGGGGTATCCAATCCAAAATGAGCTCCTGCTAGTCCCTGAGGGCATCACGGGATTCTGACAGCAGCAGCAGGTTCACGTGCACCCAAAGTCCCTGTCTTTTTCCAACCGAACCATCTGCAGCTCCCACCCTCCAACACTCTCATGTCCCACCCTCTGCAATGCTGTGCCCTCTGCCTGCACGGCCAGCTCCTGCTCATCCTTCAAGGCTTGCTAGGGTTCTGTCTCCTCCAGGAAGCATTCCTTGATGCCCCAAGATGGGCCTCCCCTGGGCTCTCCCCACTCTCCGTGCTTCCCCATCAAAGCCTGGCCACCTGCGCATTTCCTGGCTGGACTGTGAGTCCCTGAGGGCAGGAGCAACCTGTCTGGTTCACAGTGCCCAGCCCTGAGGGGGTGTTTATGGAATGTGAATGATGAATGAAAGAAACAGACACTTGCCCTGCTCTGGAACTTTCTATTTTTTTTTCTGGAACTTTCTTATATGTATCTCACTGACTCAATTCTGCTCTTGCTGAGCATAAAGCAGTTTACAGTGAGTCTGTGTGCGTGTGTGTGTCTGAGTGTCAGCAGGGGTCAGCTTGTAAGTGGACATCCTGTTGTGTGGATGGGCCTGAGCAGGGACACTGCTCCTCTCTGACACTGTCTGGGGCTTCAGCATGAAAAAGGAAGGCAGTTCTGACACATGCCACAACACGGATGAACGTGAAGACATTATGCTAGGTGAAGCAAGCCAGTCACAAAGGACAAATGCTGTCTGATTCCATTACATGAGGTCGCTAGAGTAGTCAAATACAGAGAAATAGTATTGAAAAGTAACACAAATCTTTCCATGAACTTATTGAAGTACCCTTGTACACAGAGACAGAAAATTGAATGGTAAGTGCCAGGGGCTGGGGGGGACAGAGAGAGTTAGTGTCTAGTGGGGACAGAGTTCCAGGTAGGGAAGAAGAAAAAACTCAGCAGATGGATGGGGGCAGTGGTTACACGGCTGTGTGAATATACTTAAGGCCAGTGAATTGTTTGCTTACAAATAGTTATGATGGAAAGTTTTGTTTTATGTATATTTCACCACAGTAAAAAAAAGAATACTGCCCAGGGCTTTGAACTGGTGACTGCATTAGCCTGCAGGCTCGTTGAGGGCTTCGGGGTCCTTCTGGCTGGTGGCCAATGGCTTCGTGGCCTGTGCAGTGAGTGACACATATGGTGGGAAGGAGGACGGGGCTGGGGGCCAGGGGATGAGAATCGCCTCCCACTTAGAACCTGGTCACTATGGTTCTTACTCCCCAGGCTTTCTGCATGATCTCGCTGAGTCTCCATAACTGCCTGTGGGAGTGGGGATGCTTAACCCTATTCTGTAGATGAGGAATTTGAGGCCAGAGATGACGAGTGGCTTGCTCAAGGACATAACACACCAGGATGGGGCAAGGACTGGACCCCAAGTCCATGCCTCAGAGAGCAAAGTGCCAGGGCTGAGAGGCCCCTTAGGTGCTCAGGTTGGGGGTGTGTGTGGGTGTGTGCATGAGTGTCTACACACGTGTGAGCACGTGTGCATGTGTGCACTTCCTTGGACAGGGCCTGGGGTGTCCAGGGGTGACAGGGCAGTAGAGAGGTGTGGGATGGCCAGTGCCCTGGCTTCTGAGCTCTCTTCCCTGGTCACACCCTGGACTCCCATAGTGGCTGAGGGGAGCGTCCTGGACTTCTACCAGCCCCTACAGCCCAGAGGCTGCAAAATGACAGGACCCTGAGTTGCTGGGGAGGGAGGGTGGGGGGAGGGGAGCTGCCCGCTGCCTATGGGGTAAAAAGGGCAGAGCTCTGCAGCCAGATGGCCTGACTTAGCACTTGACACTGACATCCACTAACTGTGGACCTTGGGCAAGTTACTCTACCTCTCTAAGCTGCTGTATCTGCCCGCCCCCCAATCTGGGACGAGAGCTGGGGATCAGAGGTGACACAGGCGAGGCAAGCACTCTGCACAGTGCCAAGTGAGGCTGCCTGGGGCTCACCGACTCGAAGGCCATGGAGATCCACTGCACACGGCCCTCCTTGACGCCCACTGCCCCATGTGACAGCTGCCCTGGGAGCAGGTTGGGCTCGGGCAGCTCCTTGCATTCAGGGTGCAACATCTGCAGGAAGGAGGAGATGCTGTAGCCTGCAGGGAGAAGCGAGAGAGGGGGTGGTGGGTGGGCCCTAGAGGAGCAGTCCATCCCCATCCCACCCACCTGAGCACACCCGCTCACCTACCTCCCAGGTTTACAAAGTGTTTGTCACCATTGGTAATGTCAGTGGGAAACTTACAACACACATTTGCCAGTGGGATGAAAATGACATTTGGGGCCCTGTCAGGCACAGCCCTGGCATGATCTCACCCAGGTTATCTGTGGGCCAACCCCGGCCCTGTCCCCTTTTTTGGAAAAGCTACTGCGGCAGGTGTGCACACACACACCACACACAAGCACCTCAGCACAAGTTCCTGCTCATGCACAAGCCTGCCCTCGTCTGGAAAACACTCGGCTGTTCCCACACGCCCCGCTCCGGTGTGGACACACTCAAGCACAGACGTAGATCCACAAAGACACCCACACACCAGGCACATGCGTCCTTTGGGCTGTCCACCCTGGGACCACAGTCTCTGTGGCCTCCCCTGGAACTGGCTCCCCACACCCCACACACCTGAGGGTAGGCACTGGGCCCCACCCGGCTTCACCAGCTCGGAGTTGCCCGCGATGGCCTTGCAGAGGCGACACAGGTGCCTAATTTCTTTGAAGAGGTCAAAGCTGCTGTCATAGATGACGCTGCCCTTTCCCAAAGAGACACAAGCCGGCCCAGGCCGCTTGGTGAGACGGGGACTCAAGGCTGGTCCTGCCTCCCATCCACCTCTGGGTGAGAACCCCTAGTAGCTCCCTGCTGCCACTGTCACCGTCACATTGCAGCCCTCTGCATGGTTACTCACTGTCCCCCCAACCCCAGCCTGCCCTGCCCCCACCAGCATCTTCTGCTTCCGTCACTGCCACCTTGCATGGGCCCCTCAGTCCCACCTCTTTGCTTTTGCTCACAGCGTTCTTACCTGGACTTGTCGCTTTCCTCCCCTCCCTTCTGGACAGACATATCCTGCCTGTCCTCCCACGTCCACCTGGTCCCCTCCCTGGTCCCTCTGTCCCCTTCTGAAGGCCGGGCACGTCCACCAGTCCTTCCTCCCACAAACTCTCAGCACCATTACGTGCTAGGTATGGTCCCAGTCCCAGCTCAATCAGTGCCTTCAAACACTTAAGAGCCCAGCGCAGGACACAAACATGCGTAAAGGGAGGGAGTCCTCGCAGAGTGGAGAGCACCCCAGCCAGGGCTTGCAGCAGGGCCGAGGGCGACGGCTGCGCTCATCCAAGGCTGAAGGAAGACCAAGGGGGGGTCGTACATGCTTGATTTCCCCCATCTCTGTTCCAGCCCCTAATGGGGATGGACAGCCACCTTGAGCCCCAAACTGTACCCAGATTCCTGGGTAACTCTAAGACATCAACCCTGCTCAGTTCTCAAGAGAAACAGTGCCCCCCAGGAACCCATCGGGGTGCTGTCTGGGCTGCAGCCAAGAGACTGTGTGAGGAGCTGGGCTGGTGGCCCCCGTGGGCCAGTAGTTGTTTGCAAGCCTGTTGCAGCTGGGCCTTTCAGCATCTGCCCAAACTGAGCCCACATACCGGGTCTCCGATGACATGATTGTCCACCTGCCGAGTGTGGTTGATGCCAATAATGCCAAAGACCACGAAGACCATGGCCCCAGTATCCACCAGCGGCCGCACCGCTGGCTTCCCGCAGCCCGTGTTCACACAGGGGTTGAAGCCGAAGGTGGCCGAGAGGTGGGTCTTGGGCACTGCAGAGGGGAAGTCCCAGCTGTAAGCGAAGGTGGGCCCGAGCTCCCGAGGCCCCCACTGAAGCACCCCCCATGAGTACCTTTCTCACTAGGCACATAGAAGAAGCCTTTGGTAGGCCCGTCGGGGCCGGAGCTGAGCAGGCAGCCAGGAGGTGCCGCACACACGCGCCCGTGGAAGGGGGGCTTGTGGGCCTGAGCAAAGTACAGTCTCCTGTGGAGGCAAAGAAGGCCAGGGCTGAGGCCGCGTGGCCACTCAAAGGGCTGGGAGGGTGCAGGGGTCTGGATTTGGGCTCCCCCAGCACACTAGGGGTTGGAGAATGTGCCCAGGGCTGGGGGTTTGGAGGCCTGTTCCAGTCCCGCTCCTGCCAAGGCTCCTCATAGGAAACCAGTCAAGACCGTTCCCCTCTCTTGGTCTAGGTCTCCCCACAGGTGTCACGAAGGGTGGGGGAGACCAGCAGTTTTCCAACTGTCCTCCAGGGAATGCAACGGTTCAGGAGGGGCCCAGGGATAGTCTTGGGGGTCCCTGCTCAGAGCCCCCAGCCATACCTCAACTTGCACAGTTAGGGAGTCTCAAGATTCTGTTTGAAGAAAGGGTTCCATGGCCAAACAGCTTGCTAACCACTGGACTGACATAGCTCAAGGTTCTTTCTAGAATGTTTTAAGCTCATCCAGGTGGCCTGTCTGCCCCTTCGGTGCTAATGTGTATGTGCAGAGCGGGCCCACCCTGGGTTCAGGAGAAGCAGGCAGAGGGACCCCCACCCCTGAGCAAGTGGGGCCGGGCTGGAACGGACCCAGTGAGAACCATCTTGGTCATCCCCCTGCCTCCAAACTGCACCCCTTCACCCCAAGTGGAGTTTGGCCTCCTGTGGGTGCTCAACGCCCTGAAGCCAGTCCCCTGTCAGAGGCCACAGTCCCCTGTCCCCGTGTGGGGCCCAGCACTGCTGCTCTCTGCCACCACGGGTAGCCAGACTGTTTCTTTCAGAGTACTGTTACCCTAATTTGCAATGACACTGCTGTTTACTTGTTAGCAGACCGTCTCCTGCCGGATGGCCCCAGGGCAGGAGCCATCTGTCTTGTTCACCACCACAGCCCAGCCCCAGCACAGCGCCGGCACACAGTCAGCGCTCAAAGTTTGTTAAAGCAATGAATGGATGAGACAGGAGACCCTTGGTTAACACGGTCTCAAAGCATAACTGAATGTAGGGCCATGTTCAGAATGTCTGGATGAGACCTGGGAAAAGATGCCCCCAGCTGGCTTGGAGACCCTGAGAGGCACAGGATGCAGCCCCTCATTCAGCAGGTATTGGGGCTCTTCCTTCATGCAGGCACTAGGCAGGGACTGAGTACACAGTAGGTCAACACAACAGACACAGTCCCTCCCTTCACTCACCTACAGCCTAAGAATATTAATAAATATTTTCTGAATGAATTATATATTCAGAGTGTGGATAACTGCCCTGGAGAGCAAGTGCAGAGTGCACTCACTCATTCATTCAGCAAGTATTTACTGAGCACCTGCGTGCCAGGCACTGCGCTACGTTCTGGAGACACAGTGTCGAACAAAACAGTCCAGGTGCCACTGCAGGCTGCAGACGTGCTCCTGGGGGCACAGGTAATAAGCCAGATCAGCACAATTTCAGGTGAGGTGGCACTGCTCATGTGAGGAGAAAGAGGGGGGCGAGCAAATGGGCTGGGCTGGTGGAGAGCGGCTTATCTGCAAGGCTCCGTTACCGGGTGTGCTGCTGCTCCTTGGCGGCCACGTAGAAGCTGAAGTCAAACTTCCAGCCCCGCTTGGCATCACAGGCCAAGGTTGTCACCATCCACTTGCGGGAGGGGCTCGCCGCCTGGAGCAGCCCTACTGTAGACATACAAGCGGTCAGCTTCCTGGTGAAGTTACCAAAAGGCGCTCTATACACCTAAGCAGTGGATCGACAGAGACAAGACACGTGACTCGGGGAGGCTGCCTCGGCCTGCACCCAGCCTCAGGCTCCGTCCCCTCCCTCTTTGTCATATCCCACCCTGTCCCAGACTCTACAGTGAGGGACAGAGCCTGGGCAGAGGCTCAGGAGGGTTTGAGTTTGAAAACTGGGCAAATCCCTTCCTCCCTCTCTGAGCCTCATTTGTCCCTCCAACAAATGTGCACTGAGCATCTACTCTGTGCTGGGCTCTGAGGACACACTGTTGACCAGGATGGGCACGGTCCCTGCCCGCCTGGAGCTGGCAATAGTGATGGCTTTGGGTTCTGTTAGGGGTTGTGAATTAGATAATTAAGATAAGACAGAGGATAAATGGCAGTGGACAAGGAGGGTGGCCAGGACAGGGCTCTGTGAGGGGGTGGACATTTCTGCCGAGACCTGAATAAGGCCTAAGGAGTCAGCTGCACATTAGGCTGGAAGGGAAGCTTTCGAGGCAGTGAGAACAGCATGTGCAAAGGCTCAGAGTCAGGGAAAGCCTCAGAGACCTCATCTTTCAAATGGAACAAATGAGTGGCATGTGCACCTGTCACCCCAGAGGGTGTAACATATTAAAGAAACACGGATGATCCCTGTGAGGGTAACTGGAAGCCTGGGTTGGCCCTCAGAGACTCTTTGCTGGGGTGCTGGAGCAGCTGCCAGGAGTGAGAGCCGCCGACACCTGCATTCTCTGAGCGCTCACTACATCCCAGATGTTATGTACTGCACAGGCCTCACCTCACACACCTCCAGCAATGCTGGCTGGTACTTTTTATACCCCATTTCACAGATGAGGAAACAGACTCAGAGGCATCAAGTAATCCACCCAAAGACACACAGTGTATAAATGGCAGAGCTGGTACTCGAACCCAGGCCTGGCTGACTTGGAAGCCCACATTGTTACCACTCGCATATCCCTGCCACAGATCTGGCTAATTTATGGGGGGGGGGGTCCTCATCTGCCAGTAGCAGCTCCATCCTCAAAGACTGTTTCCCCCTCCCTACTGGCCAGTATCCACTAGGTTGGCATTGAGGGCCCCTCCCCTGATGGTAGTGGCTCACTTCATGACAGTCCAGGCTCACCTGGAAGGAGGGCACCTCTCCATCCCCGGGGGACACGGTCTGCCAAGGGGCAGGCAGGCTGGCATTGAGGGAGAGCCTGTAGACAGGTGGGTGGCCTTTACTCTTCACTTTGGAGACGTACACGGTGCCCGGGGAGTCTAGGGACAAACGAAGGATGGAAGAAGAGTGGATGGTCACCTTGACTGGCTTCTGACCCTGGAGCAGGCCACCCTCAGCTCTGTTGACCATAGGGCTGAGCTTTGACCTCAGGCTCATCTCCAAATGCCAGCTTTGTCCTTCTCTACTGGACCAGGTCCATGGCAATGATGGTGGGAGAGGTGGTGGTCACCAGGATGGGTTGGTGGCAAGGATGGTGGGGATGACGGTGATGGAGGAAGGTGAAGTTGAGCCAGTGATGGACAAGGGTAGGGGTGCCATTGATAGGGACCATGGTGTGAATGGTGGGGCTGCTGCTGGTAATGACAATGATGGGGACAGACATGGTGACAATGCCATGAGGTGACAAGGACAGATGGAAATGCCTCTCAGGAGGTTAATTCCCACAGTACACTTGTCTGCTAGCCGAAAGGGCTCAGGATGCCCCTCCTCTGCCCCAGAGACTCAGGATGGCTTCGATGTACTGGGTGGGTTTGTGGAGCACAACAGGCCAGGCTAGGGGGTGACAGGGGGACACCCACTGTTCTGGCCCAGGAGAGCTGCTGGGATAGCAGGTGAGGTCCAGACTTCACCTCTGCAGTGAGTCAAGAACACAGGCTCTTGTTTTTGCAGGAGAATCAAGAATGAATTTTATCTGCTCCTGTACGGGGCCCCTGTATCCTAGCACCAAGGAGAATTTCTCCCACCCCCAGCACTCACCCTGCGGGGTGGCCTCAGGCCGGCTGGCCCAGGGGGCCCCCGAGCCTCGCTTCTTCTTCTCCAGGGATGTCCGGATGTTGTTCTGCAGGCTGTGGGGCTTCTCCTGAAACAGACCTATCCCCCACGCAGCGTCAGGGACAGCAGGGCTTCCCTGGCTGGGCCCAGTGGGCAAAGGGCAGGGGCTGGGATCTGTGACAGTCCCAGGAACATGGGTGTGGGGACTGGAGGGGCTGGATGCCAGGGATCTGAAAGAAACTAGATAGAACTGGAAAAAAAAGTCAAATATTGAATTTATGGGAATCTTAAGCCAAGAGAAAGGGCCCCTCCAGCCCTGCCCAGAGAAAGACACGGAAGCTCTGCCTACTGTCCCCTTTCTGGCTCACCCTCCTCATCTGTCAGGTGGGGATGACACCTCCCACAGAGGTGGGTGAAGGACTAAATGGGATGTTGAATCTCCTGCACTTAGCTACATGTCTGGCATGTGATAAATGCCCAACTATTAGGAGCGATTAGGAATGGAACGTTCAACTGGCAGAGATAATGAGAGATATTCCTACATTCCTGTTTTGCCTCAAGCATCACGGGTTTTTTTTTTTTTTTTTTTTTTTTTTTTAATGAGAGAAATGTTATGCCTTAAAAATTTAAATCTTCACAGCCATCCTAGGAGGTTATTATTATTAACCCTATTTGATGGTCTGGGAGGTTTGTGACCTGCATGAGGAAGTGAGCAGCAGGGCCCCGCTGGAGTCCAGTCCTGTCTGCTCCTGATGCCGAAGCTCTCTTTGCTGCAATACGAGGGGTTCCTTTAAGAGGCAGCTCAGAGAGACAAGAGGTACAGGGGCTGGGCTGGACTCCAGCTGGGATCCTGTCTTTCCTGCAGATGTTGTCCAGGAACTTGGGGACCATCCTGGGGTCTGTCCATGAGGGAGGGCAGGGGTGTGTAGCAGCAGTGATAATGGAGCGGAATTCCCTGCCCAGGCAGGCAGGGAGAGGAGCTGGGGACGTGGCCAGGGCTCTTCAGGCACCTCTCAGCACTACAGTTGATTATCACACATTGGGCTAATGCCACTACCAAGGGGAAGGCCGTGTGAACCTGAACACCACCCTAATTAAATGAAGGCAATTACAGCAGTTGGCGGATCTGCTCCCACGAGCTGGAAGCACTCACCCAAGCATTTTCTCATTTGGTTTCTACCTGACCCGGCAGAGCTGTAAGACCTCGGGTCGACTTCACCTGCCCCCAGGCCCGACCTCAGTCCCACCCTCTGTAAAATGAGGGCCTGGGCCAGACTACATCAAAGGCAAGGAGGCAGCTTTATCTCCTTTCCTTGCGTGTCCCCAACTCTGTCACCAAGTCCTATGGAGATCACCTCCTGAAAACCCCTCGACTCCACCAGCAGCCCCCACCACCTCTAGTCTAGATGACTGGACCAGCTACTACCTGGCCTCCCAGCCAGCTTCCACCCCGGCCCTCCAGTCCCCCTCCACACAGCATGTGGGAGACTCGATCTTGGCCCCTCTCAGCTTAAACCCTCCACAAGTTTCCACTGACAATTAGAATAAAATAAAACAAACAAAACTTGAGCCTGCCTCGTCTGGCCCGGCCCAGCAGGCCAGCCTTAGCTCCTATGTGCCCCTCTCAAACACGGCCCTGGTCTTTCCCACCTCGGGTGCTGACCTCTTGCCTAGACCTCTCCTTCCTCTTCCCTTCCGGCCGGGCTAACCCCTTCCCATTCTTCGAGTCTGGCTTAGACATGACCTCTTCCAGAAGCCTTCCATGATATTGTGCCCCCAAGGCACCCTGTTCTTCCTCTACCAAAGCTCAGATCTACTATTATGACAGCCTGTCCCTACCACCAGATTGTGGACTCCCTGAGCTCAGGAACCTGTCCCTCCTGTCCACTGCACCCACCCAGTAGGAGTTTATTTAATGAACATGAGACCACTGAGGCTCAGGGGTAAGTGATTTGCTTGATGTCACACAGTGATGGGGAGCCTGGATCCTACATCTCTCAGGCCAATCGTCTTTGAGACCTAGACATCAGAGGGCGGGTGACACCCCAGCTGGAAACCCTCACCTGAGCAGGTGATGCAGGAGATGCCCTCAGCGCTCAGGTTGTATTTGAGGTCCAGCAGCACCTGAATGTTGGTATCGGGCCGGAAGAGCAGCGGGGCCCGGCTGGCGGGGCGGAGCCGGCTGGCGAACACCAGGGACAGGACGAGGATGGAGACAAAGAGCCCTACGAGGAAAGGACAGGCACTAGGTGGGGCTGCGGCCTCCAGAGCTCCAGGAAAGAGCTGCTCTCATTATGGGGGTGGAGTGTGTTCCAAGGGAATGCGCAATGGCCCAGCATGGCAGCCTGTGGGTGAAGTTTGCAGGGAGAGGGTGGGTGGTTACATGTGGTGTCACCCGGGGTCTGATGATAAGCTATAAGCTAGCACTCCTGGACAAGACAGCCACCATCTTAGAGCTCATGGTAGTTTATAAAGAGCTGGCATATCCACTTGATCTCATGCAACTCTAAAACACTGTTGAAGATCATAGCACTTAGCATTTATTGAGCACTTACTGCATGCCATGTACCAGGCTGAGATCTTTATATGCGCTGTGGCATTCGTCACAACTGCCTCACTAGACACCATTCTTATCCTCCATTATAAAACAGGAAACTGACTGTCAGACTGGCTGACACAGCCCAAGTCACACAGCTAGGATGTGGCAGAATTGGGATTCAAACGCAGCCAAGTTGATCTACCTCTAGAGTCCAAGCCTTGAGTGCTCTACTCTACTGCCCAACGTGAGGACTGGCACATAGTAGATGCTCAGTAAGCAGTAGCCACGGCAGGACCAGCGGCATTCTACGCAGGATGAAGGTGAGGCTCAGAGAGCGACAGGCCCCCACCCAGGGCTCTGACCTCTAGTCCACCTGTGGGGGGGGGCTCCCATTGCCGGGGTTCTCTGGGGGAGTCTGCCCCACATCTCAGGCACAGAGGTGGAGCTGCGAGACAGGGGAAGCAGGTGGGGGACCCACTTACCCACAATCACCCAGCGGCTCTTGACAGCGGACCACAGGACCCAGTGGTGCAGCAGCTCCTGCAGCTGGGCGAGGAGCTGGCCCCGGCTGCCCCTGTCAGGGTCTGGCTGCAGGTCCTCGGGGGACACAGACACCAAGGACACATCTCCCAACTCCAGCGACACTGCCAGGGCAGAGCAGTGGCCTGTCAAAGCCCACCCTGGTCCACGCCCTCTCCAGGGGAGCCCAAATGCTAACGGAGGATACCCACAGACTATCTTGCCCATCTTGTCCAGCCTCCTGCCTCAGAACCAGCCTGTCCTCAGACCATCTTGTCATGGGCTCCCCCCGACCCTGGGCAGAGGCAGCCTCTGGGTCTCACCAGGGTCAGCAGGGCAGCCTGCCCCAGCTCTCACCTGGCTCCTCCTCGACATTCAGCAACGGGATGTCATCATCCAGGTAGGATATGGGGCCTTGGGCAGGGCTGCCCCCAGCCTGCTCAGCAGCAGCAAACACGTCCCCGGGGAAGTGCAGGGAGTTCTTGCGGCCGCACTTCTGGTGGCAGCTATTGAGAGAGTGGGGAAGGGGGTGAGCCCAGAGAGTTGTGGGTACCAAGGGAAGGCAGGGCAAGGCCCCGGCAGTCTCGTGAACCCAGGTGTCCCTCAGTTTTCCTCTGAGGAGATACATGGTGACAGGGAGGGGATGACTACATGCAGCAGCCCAGGCAATGAGGTGACCAAAGCAGGGGAATCATTCTTCTACTGTCACGTGGCCCAGGGGCTCTGACACCAACTAATACTCGGGGGAGCCAGGATGAGGGGAAGCTGGGCTGGGCTGAGGCTGCAGCCAACATGGCCAAGGCCCTGGCTGGAGTGAATGTGGGGAGGTGAGGCTTGCCCCAGGGACTGGGGACAAGAATAATACACACGGGTAACACTCAGTGTGCTGCGTGCCAGGCAGCGAGACATGGGCCCTGTGTGGGTTCCCTCACTTAATCTTGTCAGGACTCCCACACAGTGATTACACCTGTTTTACAGAGAAGGAAACAGAAACGCAGAGAGGTTAAGTAACCTGCCCAAGGTTCCAATTACCAACGAAGAGGCTGAGGTTGGAGCCCAACTCCGAGTGACTGGGAAGACCCTGTGTCCAATAAGACTAATGGGGAAAACCTGCCCCAGGCTGGAGGTCAGGGATGGGGCAGGGCTTATTTGGCATCTCTGTAGAGATTAGGAAAAAAGTGCCTTTTCCCCAAGACACTTTGTACCTATGTCATAAAACTGTTATGGAAATAGTGCCTCAGCCAGGGTGCCCTTGTGCAGTGCCCAACCTGCACCACCACATGTGGCGGTCCCGAAGGGAGAGGCTATCAGCAGGGAGAGCTCAGGACTTTGTCCCAGGCCCAAGCCTGAGCTCTTTGCCAGGCTCTCATCTCCCTTTGGCTCCTCGTCAGCTCACCATGGTCAGCAGGACATGGACCCCTGAACACCACTGGTCAACGCCTTTGCGTGCCCTGCCCCAGGACCAGAGACTCTCCATCATCCCGCAGTACTTCTAACCCCAGAACTGATTCCACACTCCTCTCCCTCCCCATCGTCCCCAACCACCAGGCCCATGGGACCCCTCCCCCTTGGCCTCCGGCAGCAACTCTGGACTGACCCACTCAACTTCACGCACAGCTCACGACATCTAAAGACAAGAACCTGAGGACATTAACACGGCGGCTAAGAGCATGGGATTTGGACTCAGATGTTCTTGGGTTTAGATCCTGGCCCTGCTACCTACTAAATGGGTGACCTTGAGAAAGTTGCCTGACCTCCCCGAGCCCTTGTTTTCTCATCTGTAAAATGGGCATAAGAAGAGGACCCAGCTGCCGGGGTTCAGGGGGATGGGGGTGGTATCACAAGAGCTTGTACAAAAGTGCTTTGCCACTTCCTGGCATGCAGTAGGTGGTCACAAATGGTAATTACTAGACAGAAGCATCTTCTCCTTCCCTTGTCCCTCTGCCTAGCACAGGACTGGGCATACAGAAGGTGCTCACTAATGAACCAAAAAGGCTTGCAGAATAGAAGCTGGTGTGCCCGGAGGCCGGTTAGGAATAGTCAGTGAGAAGAGGACACGGCCAAGCTCACCTGGTCTGGCAGGAGCTCTCCAATGGGGCAAGGTACAGGCTCCAGAGGCCCAGGGCTGCTGGCATGGTGAAGAGCACGGCCAGCCAGCAGCAGGACACGATGAGAGACATGAACAGGCCAAAGTCATGGACAGCCGGGATCTGGTGATGGAGAGAGAGAGAGGGATGTGGGGCTGGGTGGGCCTGGGTACTCCTGCAGCCAAAGACACTCTGGACCCCAGACTACTCCCAGACTGAGGCAGGATGAGAAAGCCTAGGCTGCTGGAATGCCAGCCACCAGCTGAGGAGGACACCAGCAGCCAAGGGCTGGTGCCAAGGAGCACAGCAGCGGAGGGAGGGTCTCCACCTTGAGAGTGAAGGCTCTTGTCTCTCTGCAGCCCACTGCAGCGAACAGTGTCTGGCACAGAGTAAGTGCTCAGTAGCTGTCACTACATGAACAAATAAGGAATAGAGGAAAATGCATCCTGTTGGACCAGGCCATGTGTCAGTGAGGAGGAAGGGAGAGATCATTGTCACATGACGGAAGCAGGGAGGCTGGGGACTAGGAGCAATGGGTATGCTCTGGACATGTCACAGGAACCTGCATAGGGATGTGCCAGCTGGAAGAAAACTGTAACGAACAAGGAGACAAGCCTGTGCTCTTTGTGAAACACTTTCACAACCATCTTCTCATGTCAGTCCCTGAATAATCCACACATGAGGAAAGTGAGGCTCAGAGAGGTTAAACAACCCACCCAAGGTCACACAGCAGTACTTGAACCCAGCTCCGCCTACTTTCTGGATGCAGTTCTCCAGGAAGGCCTGGATAAGCCAAAGCATCAAGTGGTTTCTAGATGGGCTACTGGCCCAGGTCATAAAATCTCTCAAAGATTTGGGCTGACTCACTGTCTTTTGGTTTGTTTCAGCAGCAAGGGCACAGCTGAATTTAGCACCTTCTCCCACACCCCAGTCAGAGGCCCGATGGAGCATGGGGAAGAGGAAGTCAGCATCAGGGACAAAAACGCAGCATGAAGCAGGTGGGTGGGAATGGCTCTGGACCAGAAGTCAGGGGACTTGGCCAGGCTCGTCCCTTACCAGCTGTGTGACCTTGAGGAAGTCACTTTACCTCTCTGGGCCTCAGTTTCCGTATTAGGAAAATAGGGATGGTCTTGTACGTTTGTCACAGGTAATGAAGAGTAAGTGTAAAGAGCTTTGGAAACTGTCAAATACCCTTTAGGGCAGAGGCTGGATTACTATTAATGAGTACTGGTAATAAATACTGTTTGTATTATTATAATTTTCCCATTCACTAAGTTTTGATAATGGGTGATTAGTAACAAAAATGGACTCACTCTAGAGACACGGCAGGTACCTGGAGGCAAAGGCTGTGTGAACAGAAAAGGGGCGGTGGGGTGAGCAGAGACCAGGGGTCAGGTGTGCATGGGAGGAAGGAGGAGGGGAGGACAGTGACAGAGGGGCGGGTCTCCCACCTGGGAGAAGACGTTAGCTGCGTAGGCTGCGGCCGTGGTCAGGGAGGTGAAGAAGGTGGCCTTCCCTGCCGTCCGGATGGTGTAGATCATCCGCAGCTGCGGGTCCTCCAGGTGCGTGGCCTGGCGGTAGGTGTTGATGAACACAAAAACGTCGTCTACACCTGCGGGAGGAAGTCGCAGCTCGGGAGGGTGGGCTCGGGGTCACGCTGCAGTCTCCAGAATCAGGCCCAACCTGGGCCTGGCCCAGCTCTGAGTGGCCTCCAGAGAGGAAAGGCTCCAGGAGAGTCCTAGTCCTGAGCATGGAGTTTGGAAAGACCCACCTTATCGGATCTTCCCACCAAAGAGTCCAAGCCCCGCCCACCAAGCTGCTTGGCCCCACCCCCAGAACTAGGCCTTTTCCCAAATCTTATCCTCCTTTCCACACTTCCTAGGCCTTTCCCACCATCCTCACCTCTACCCAGCAAACTCCTCTGCTCTCTCCACCCACCACATGCCAAGGATCTGCCTGCCACCCATATTCTATGACACAGGTACTTTACGCAACTAAGCCAGGAGCCAACAACAGCCACTCCTATTCTAACCCCCACACTCCAAGGCTCTGAGGCCTGACAGGGGACTTTTTAGAGCCCCTATAGAAGCCAGGCTTTGAGCCTAGGGAGAAGGCCCTTTTTGGGGGAAGAGGCAGAGTCCCCATGTGGGAGGCCCACTGCCATGACAACAGAGGCAACTCACCAATGCCCACTATCACGAAGGCAGCCACTCCATTGAGGATGCCCAAGTACTGGATACCAAAGACCACATGATACAGGAAGAGTGCCACCAGGCAGCTGAGACCAATGCTGGCAATCCCGAAGAAGGACAGGAACACTGGGCAGGGCAAGGGGCACAAGGTGACAAAGTGGGGAGGGCTATCATGGAACACAAACCCCCTTCAGTGTCATTGACTTTGACTGGGTCCTACCTTATACCCGGCCCTTGCCCCAGGCACCCTTCGCCACCCTGTCTGTTCCCATCACAGGTGTAGGACCAATTCTCAGTTCTCCATGCCCAAAGAATGTGCTGGCAGGAGGCCCGAGTGAAAGAGATGCAGCCAACTCTGAGTAAGTCAGGTAGCCTGTGGGACCTCATCTCTGCAGAATTTACCTCTAGTAACAGAATTATGAACATTATATATTTAATGTCTGTCACCCCAGGAGACTAGAGGTTACATGGGGGTAGGCACTGTGTCTATTAGGTCTACCACCAGATCTCTGGCACCTTACAGCATCTGGCACGTAGTTGGTAACCAATAAATATTTGTTGCACGGATGAATGCAAAATTTTTAAAGGTATTTCTATTTTTGAAGGTATTACCATCTCTTTTTCACTTGTGCAATAGAATATGTCTACTGTACACTGACAGCAGTAAGAACCAGCTAGTGTACATGGGGAGGTAGAGAGGGAAATGTGAACTGGGGGAAAAGGGGCAGCTGAATTGGGACCATTAAACAGGTTACAGAATAATACATAGGGGAGAGTCCAAAACCCCAGACTCCACAACACAAAGCTATCGATAGGAGAAAAATGGTCAAAGGGCTAAAAGTCAAACTGTGTGAGGTCCTGGGGGTGGGAGCCCTTGGGTAAGATCCAACCTCTCTTGGCCTCTGCCTGCCTAGAGTTAAAAGATGATTTCTGAGCACCACCACCCCAAGCTCTGACATGCTGGGTTCAAGACTATTACTGGCATTCTTGAGAAGGCAAGCTTTAGCCAGACAGGAGCACACTGGGAAAAGAGAAGAGGGCTGGCTCCAGGCTGGTCCTTCAGGGAAGCCCTACCTGAGCAGGAGGTGAGGATGTAGACCAGGGCAGCGATGCAGCTGCTGCTGATGAAGGCCAGGAGCATGTCATTGTTGAAGGTTCTACGCACCTCATAGTCAAAGAGGTCTGTCCCCCCATAGAGAACCTGGACTTTGCTGGGGAAAGGAGTACATGGAGAGAGGAAAGATGGAAAGGGATTTAGAGATGGCTGTGAACACTTGGAGGAGGACCAGGAGCTACCCACTTTACCAATGGCTCTTTACCTTGGCTGCACGTTAAAATCACCTGGGGACTTCCAAAAATCCTGATGTCCAGGCCAAACTCTAGACAGATTAAGTCAGAATTTCTGGGGTGGGGCTGAATCATTAGAGTTTGTTAAATCTCTCAGGTGATTCAGATGTATGGCCAAGATTGAGAACCACTGCTCTACACAGATAATAATCAATTATAATCAGATTCTATGTCATCTTCCAATTCTCGATTATCCACAGCAAAATTTTAAATTCAAACTGGCTTCCAGATACTTAGTTTTACACTGCTATTCAGTGTGTGCTTAATGCAAGTTTTGTTTGTTTGTTTCTTTTTTTGTTTTGTTTTTCTTTGCAGCTGGCTGGTACAAGGATCTGAACCCATGACCTTGGTGTTATAAGGCTGTGCTCTAACCAACTGAGTTAACCAATCAGCCAACACAAGCTATTTTCAATAAAGAATACAGGACTAGGTTGGTCAAACTCGGTTTTAAAATACAAACAGAGTGACATCTGCTTCTGGCCAAGATGGACTAACAAGAGGAACTCTACATTTACCTTCTCACTGGAACCAACAAAAATATGAGAAAATATATGAAATGAGACTTTGGACATCAGACAACAAAGGATGATGATCTCTGAGATATAAGAAAAAAATGGGCCCTATGATTATCTTGGCTTGCTGCCTTGAGAGAGTTTCCACTCCTCAGTGCAGCCTAATATTTGGGTTATTGAGCTCCCCAAGGGAGGCTGAAAATGTTCCAGACTCGATGAAAACTATAAATCCATTGATCCAAGAAGCTCAAGCAACCTCACGCACCAAAAATCATGAATAAAGCTACAGCAATGCACATAATAATCAAATTGCTCAAAAACAATGACAAGAGAAAATCTTAAAAGGAACCTGAAGAAAAAGACACATCACGTACAAAGGAACAAAGATAAGGCTGACAGCAGACTTCTCACTGGAAACAATGCAAGTTAGAAAACACTGCAGCAACATCCTTTAGATAGTGGGGAAAAAGTCAACCCAGAATTTTGTACCCAGAAAAAATTATCTCGAAAACAAAAGCAAAATAAAGACTTTTTCAGATACACAAAAGCTGAAATAGTTAATCTCCAATACACCCACACTACAAGAGATGTTAAAGGAAGTCCTTTGGGCAGAAGGAAAATGATAATATATGAAAATATGGATCTACACAAAAGAACGAACACCACTGGAAATGTAAATGACATGAATAAATTTATTAATTTTTCTTATTTACTTAAATCCCTTTAAAAGATAACTGACCATTTAAACAAAAATAACAATGTAGTGTGGGGTTTATAACATACATAAAAATAAGATGTGTGGCAGCAATAGCATAAAACCCAGGAGACAGTACAGCATTGTAAGGCTGTCATAAATGATATTATACATAAAATAATATAACATTATTTGAAGATGTACTATAATAATTTAAAGGTGTATACACTACATACCTCAAAGCAATCATTAAAATAAAGAGTTACACCTAAAAAGCTAACAAAGGAGATAAAATGGAATCATAGAAAAACATTCAGCCCATTCAAAAGAAGGCAAAAGAGAACAAAAGGGGAACAGATAATATATGGGACAAATAGAATAAAATTAACCATGTTAATAATTGCATTAACTGTAAATGATTTAAACACACCAATTCAAAGGCAGAGAATGTCAGGCAGAATTTAAAAAATCAAGATCCAGGTGCCTACATGAAACCCACTTTAAGTATAAAGACACAAATAGGTTAAAACCCAAGGGACAGAGAAAGATGTTCTATGCTAACATGAATCGAAACAAAGACGAACTGATTATATAAGTAACAAATGAAGTAAATCTTAGAGTAAATAATAGTACCAGGATAAAGATGTAATTTCAAAATGAAAAAGGGCTCAATTCATCAAGAGAATAAATGTTTTTGCATCTAAAAAGAGAGCTTTAAAATACTCGAGGCAAAAACTGATAGAACTGAAAAAAAAATTGAGAAATCCACAGTTAATAGTTGGACATTTTAATATCCCCCTCTCACTAATGGCTAGATTAAACAGAAAATCAGTAAGGATATAGAGGACTTGAACAATACCATCAACAAACTTGATCTAATTAACACTTACAGTACACTCCACTCAATAACAACAGAATACACATTCTTTTTGAGTGCATAGGGAACATTTAGCAAGACAGACCATATATTGGACTATAAATAAGACTCAATAAATTCACAAGGACTCAAGTCATCCAAAGTATGTTCTCCAACCACAATGAAATTAAGTTAAAAATCAGTAACAAAAAGATATCTGGAAAATTCCTAAATGTTTGGAAACAAAATAGCATATTTTAAAATAACACACAGGTCAAAGAATAAATCAAATGGAAAAACAGAAAGTATTTTTAACTGAATGAAAATTAAAATACAACATATCAAAATTTGCGGGATGTTCTAAAGCAGTAGTACTTAAGGGAAATTTTATAGCACTAAACATCTATATGAGAAAAGAAGAAAGGCTTCAAATCAATAACCTCAGCTTCTATTTTAAGAAAGTAGAACAAGAGAAAATTAAATATAAAGTAAGCAGAAGAAAGGAAATAATAAAGATAACAACAGAAATCAATGAAATGGAAAACAGAAAAAGCAACAAAGTCAATGAAACCCATAGCTAGTTCTTTGAGAAGATCAATAAAATTGATAAGCCTCTAGCCAGACTAATCACGAAAAAAGAGGGAGACACACATGAAAGAGTCAACATCACTACAGTTACTACAAACATTTAAAAGATAATAAAGAAATATTATGAATCACTTTTTACCAACAAATTTGACAATATAAATAAAATGGAAAAATTCCATTGACTTAAACTATCAAAACTCATGCAAGAAAAAAATAAATAACCTTAGTACTTACTATTTTAAAAATTGAATTTGTAGTTAAAAATCTTCCCATAAAGAAAACTTCAGCCCCAGACAGTTTTATTGGCAAATTCTACCAAACATTTAAGGAAAAAATAATACTAATACCACTTCTATACAAACTCTCCAGAAAACTGAAGAAAAGGGAAACTTCCTAACCCATTCTATTATGTCACAATTACCCTGATACCAAAATCAGACAAAGATATTACAAGACAACTATAGTACAGTGTCTATGATAAGCATATTGTGTCCACGAATACACAATATAAACAGAATGAAAAAGACAAGACATCATGATCAAGGGGGGTTTACCCAGGAATGAACAGTTCAATCAATATAATTCACCATATTATACTAAAAAAGAAGAAACTATGTGATCATCTCTACAGATGCAACAAAAACATCTGAAAAAAGTCCAATATTCATTACTGATGATACTGCCAGCAAATTAGGAGTAGAAAGGAACTTCCTTAACCTCTTCAAGGACACCTAAAAAAAACCTACATACTTTAATAAGACAGAAACTTCCACTCTCATCACTTCTATTCAATATTGTTCTGGAGGTGCTAGCCAGTGCAATCAGGCAAGGAAAAGAAATAAAAGGAAACCAGGGCCGAGCCCGTGGCGCACTCGGGAGAGTGTGGTGCTGGGAGCGCGGTGACGCTCCCGCCGCGGGTTCGGATCCTATATAGGAATGGCCGGTGCACTCACTGGCTGAGTGCCGGTCACGAAAACGACAAAAAAAAGAAATAAAAGGAATCCAAGTTGGAAAAGAAGGAGTAAAACTGTATCTATTAGCAAGAAATATGATTACCTATGTAGAAAATTCAATGGAATCTATAAAAAAAATACACACAAAAAACCTACAAGAACTAATAAGTTAGTTTAGCAAGGTTATGGGACACAAAACTAATTGTGTTTCTAAATACCAGCAACTAATAATTGGGATTGAAATTTTAAAAATACCACTACTTATAATAGCATAGAAATATGAAACACTTAGGGATAAAAGATGCCAGATAGATTATAGTCATGGGTTGGAAGACTCAATATTATGATGTTAGTTCTCCTCAGACTGATCTAGGGATCCCACATAATCACAATCGAGATCCCAGCAGACTTTATTATTATTCTTTTTTTTGTAGAAAGAGATGAGCTGATTCCAAAATTCATATGGAAATGCAAAGAACCCAGAATAACTAAAGCAACTTCAAAAAAAAAAAAAAATAGAACACTGTTGGAAGACAAACACTGTTGGATTTCAAGACTTGGTATAAAGCTACAATAATCAAGACGGTGTGGTTCTAGTGTACAGATAAATGAAGAGATCAATGGAATAAGATACAAAGTCCAGAAACAGACCAACACATATATGGACAATAGATTTTTGTTCAAGGTGGAAAAGCAAGTCAGTAGAGAAAAAATAGTATTTACAACAATTGATGTTGGAACAATTGGATATCCACATGATATCCATACTTTGCACCATATACAAAAATTCACTCAAAATGGAAAATCATTGTACTAAATGTAAAACCTAATTTAAAAATGGGCAAAAGATCTGCATAGACAGTTCACCAAAGAAGTAAAATGAATGTCAAATAAACACATGAAAAGATTCCCCACATCACTAGTAATTAGGGAAATGCAAATTAGATAAGATACCACTACACACATATTAGAATGTCTAAAAAATTTTAAACTGACCATATCAAGCATTACAAAGGATATGGGAGAACTGGAATTCTTATACACTGCTGGTGGGAATGTAAAATGGTATGACCAATTTAGAAAACAGTTTAGCAGTTTCTTAAAAAGTTAAACATACACCTACTATATGATCCAGTCATTTCACCCCTAGATATTTATCTAAGACAAGTGAAAATATATGTCCACACAAAGGCTTGTACATGAATGTTCATAGCAGCTTAATCTGTAATAGCCGAACCTGGAAACAACCCAAATATCCATTAACAGGTAAGTGAATGAACAAAATGTGGCATCTCCATACAATGGAATACTACGCAGAATTAAAAAAATAAACTATTGATACAGGCAACAACATGGATACAACTCAAAATAACTAGACAAAATGAAAGAGTCCAGTTAAAAGAGTACATACTAAATGATGCTGCCATGGTCTGAATGTGTTTCATGCTGCTATGGTTTGAAGTTCATGTATTGGAAACTTAATACCCAATGTAACAGTGTTGAGAAGAACTTGTGGGACTTTTAAGAGGTATTTAGGCCAGGAGAGCTCCACTCTCATGAATGGATTAATGCTGATTATAAGAGGTCTTGAGGTTGCGAGTGTGATCTCTTGCTCTCTTCTCGCCCTTTTTTTGCCCTTCTGCAATGGGATGACTCTCCAAGGAGGCCCCTGCAAGATGCTGGTATCTTGATATTGAACTTCCCAGCCTCCAGAACTGTGAGAAATAAATTTCTATTATTTATAAATTACCCAGTCTGTGGTATTCTGTTATAGAAACAGAGAGTGGACTAAGACAGAAGCTATGTACATAAAATTCCAGAAAATAAAAACCAATATATAATGATCAAAATCAGAAAGTGGTTGCCTAGTGTGGGGGTGGGGAGGCAGGATTGGGATGGACCCTTTATTAAGGTAACATGAGGAAACACATTGGTGGTGACAGATATGTTCACTATCTTGATTGTGTTGAAGGTTTCACGGTGTATACATGTGTGAAAACTAACCAAATTGTAAAGTTTAAATATGTGTAGTTGTTTGTATGTCAATTATACCTCAATAAAGCTATTAAAAAACACAAACGTGACATTTTAAAGCCAAGGAGAAAAGATCTCTCGATTATTTACTTTGTTGGATTAAATAGGTTAATTGTCCTTTCATGAGAGTAGAAAATTGCAAGTTAAATCAATCATTTATTTATTCACACATTAATTTGTATAGCATTTATAGAATGTCTTCTAGGTTCCAGGTCCTGTCCTAGTTGCTGGCTATGAAAAGACACAGGCTGAAACTTTTACTCTCGAGTAGAAAAGTATAGCCCATGGAAGGCCAGTGTCTTTGCCTAGAACTACTAAAATGTCAGATAAAATTCAGAAATCATCTGTGATGACAGCAGAGAGTTGCTTAAGTAATAAAAACTAGAGGGCTAAGACTATAGAAAGGGGAGAACCTAGGAAAGGTAAGCTGCCCTTCTACAGCTGTGTTTACCCTGGAAGCATTTTCAGATTGTGAACATGGGCAGAAGGCTGAAAATCTTGGCTGGGAGTCAGATAAACTAACAGAGCTTTGCTCAGAGACTTACAGACCAGCAGAGCACATGGCCACTTTCCCCCTCAGTACTTCTGCTGAAGACTAGGGCTGTGTGGGGCCTGAGGCTATAAAAACCTAAACAGAAAGCCTCTGAAAAAGCAGAGTAGAAGGTTTTTTTAAACAGCTTTTAGAGACAAAGATTAGAGTGTGAAATCTGTCAGAGGAAGGAACTCTTCAGAAAACACCATACTCTCTGTTAAAACTCTTAGAGAACCTAGGACAGAGAAGGAATAGACTCAGACTTTTCAGGGCTGCAAGCCATCCTCAACTCAGTGCAGTCACTGACTGTCTAAGGTGATCAGCCACACCTGCCTACTGAAGGGAAGGATAAACCTTCTCTGCGGGAAATAACATTATCTGAACCTCTGTGTTTTTTATACACAATGTTAATCACTTAATAAAAATTACCAGACATACCCACAGGCAAGACTACATGACCCAAAACCAAGTGAAAGAACAGACCACAGAAACAAACCCACAGGTTATGCATAATTGAAAGTTAGCTGATGAAAACTTTAAAATAACTATAAGTTCAAGAACAAAGAGGAAGAAGTGGACAAAATAAATAAAATGATGAGGAATTTCACCAGTGATTTAGATCTACAACAAAGAGTCAAGTGGAAATTTTCAACAGAAAAATAGAACATTAACATCAAAAACTCAATAGACATTAAAGGGAAGATTAGACAAACAGAAGACAGGATCAGTGAACTGGAATATCTAAACAAAAACAGAAAAAGAAAAAATAATAGATAAAACCTAGATAAGAGCATTAAAGACACATAGGACTCAGTGAAGAGATCTAACATTTGTGTAATTAGAGTACTAAAAGGAGAGGGGACAGAGAACAAGGTAGTAGCAATATCTGAAAATATAACAGCCAGGAATTTTCTAAAACTGATTACTGTTATCAACCTACAGATTAAAAAAGCTCTGTGACCCCAAACAAAACACATTCAAAGCAAAACAAAACAAAACAATGACAGAGAAAACACTCCAGCATACATCATAGTAAGACTGGTGAAACCAAGGACAAAGAGAAATCTTAAAAGCAGTCAGAGACTAAATGACAATCCTTTAAAGGAGCAACAAAAAAAGATTTACAGTTGACTTTTCTACAGAACTGATGGAAGTCAGAAAACAATGGAGTGTGACATCTTTAAGGTATTAAAAGCAGATAACAGCCATGTTATAATTCTATACAACAAAAATATACTTCAAAGATTTAAGTAAAATAAAGTTGTGTCCTAGCTAAACAGAAAATTTATCACCAGCTAACCTGCACTACAAAAAATACTAAAGAGAATTCTTTAGACAAGGAAAATGATCCCAGAGGGAAACATGAAATTGTAGAAAGTAATGAAGAGTAACAGAAAAGGTAAATATGTGAATAAACATAAATAAGTAAAGTATCTATATAATATAATATCTTATAGGATTTAACATGTATATAGAATTAAAATGCATGCAACAAAAACCACAAAAGGCCTTAAGACAATAAATGCAGTAAACATGTTAAGATTTTAGTATTATCAGGAAAATAGTAAAAGTAACAATTTGTATTATTCTGTAATAAGTCAAGGTGCATATTGCCCTCTCTCAGGTAACCAATAATAGAATAAAAGAAGGCACTAAAGTCAAGTCTACAGGGCCCTGGTTGTCACCATTGATTTGAAGCTCTAGTGGGAGGGCATGGGAAAGAGTGGCTTTTTTTCCTAAGGGCGGGGATTTTGCCTAAAGTGGAGTAACTGGGATCTGACTCCAGATATACCTAACTCCAAAGTCTGTGTGTGCTCTTTCCTGACAGGCATTTGATCCAGGCTCAGGGAGAAGTTGCCCAAGTTGGATCTTAACAGATGAACAGGAGTTTGCCCGGCAAAGAAGTAGGGCAGGAAGAAGGCTCCTAGCACAGCGAATGGCATAAAAACACAAGGGGCGAGGGCTCTGGATTAGAAGGCCTGGATCTGAAACCTGCTCCACCACTTATGAGCTTTAAAGTTTGGGACAACTTACTCAATTGTGCTGGACCTCAGTTTTCTCAACTATAAAATGGAGATAATCTTAGTAGCACATACCTCATTGGGTTGGTGTGAGAATTGAATGAGATAATGAGTATAAAGGGCTTAGAACAAACAGTGTGTGGCACAGACTAAGTGCTCAATAAACGTTAGCTCTGATTATTATAGTAGTTGTTTAATATAATAGATGAGGAACGGAAGGAACAAGGGTATTTCAGGCCGAATGATTCTCCCTGTGCCTGGGATGGGCCTGTCAGGTCAAGGGACTGAGAGGACATTGGAATTAATGCCCAGCAGAACTGTCCTGGAGGGGAGGGACCCAGTTGTATTCCTGGACACAAAATCCCTAAGCACCTTCCACCCCAAAGCACTTTCACGTCTGTTAGTTCATCTCTTCCTAATGACTTCAGAAGGGTAGCGGGAATCATCATCACCATTTGACAAGTAGGAACACGGATGCCTAGAGGAGTAGTGACTTGCCTACTGTCTCCCTGGGTATTAGAGGCTGGGAGGAAATCCTTACTCCCTGGCCAGTACTCTTTCCAGAAAGACCTCTAGCACCATCTCAGGAGAAAGTCAACACACACGACCTTTAGGGCAAGAATTCTGGGATTTCTTACTTCCCCAGAACTGTCATGTTCACTAACCATTAGCAGTGATCAAGATGGGGGGCCTTTCACTCGTCAGAGTGACAGCAAGGATGTACCTGGCTCTGCCCCTGTTTGGGGAAGAAAAACTTCCCAGGGAAAAAGACCGTGGGGAAGAAGATCTGGGGTTTACTAGTAAGAGGCACCTGAAAACCAATTCCTTACCCTAATATAGCCCTTTTCCGGAAAACACAAGGACAGGCACACACCAGGGTGTGGCTGGACTTCCTACCTAGTAGACTGTTTGGCCAGCATGGCCACGTAGGTGACCACGAAGCTCTGAAACTTGGCCCGTTGCTCCTCCCAGCGGTCATCCACTGAGTAGTAGTTGGGCAGGGGTGCTCCAAACAGGATCTCGCTGCGCAGGAGGGAGCTCTTCAGATTGTCTGCAGAGAGGCCCTCGTCCACGTACCAGTAGAACTCAGGGTGAGTCATGGCCAGCTCTAGGGAGCCTGCAGGGGCAGGGTGCGGGCTCAAAGGGCTCAGCTCCCACCAGCCCCCTCCCTCCCAAGGCCATCCTGCCCTCCTCACCACCTCACCCCTTTCTAAGGAGCTAGGAAACTCCCACTCAGGCTGCCTCGAAAGGTCCCTAATGGAACAGAGGGACGGCTTGGAGAACCCACAGCTTCCCAAGAGGAGTAGCCCCCTAAGACCTGCTCTGGCAGCTTCCACCTAACTTTACATTTTCGTTCCACTTTGAACCTCACCTCATCCCAAGGCTCAGTCTCTGCCGTCCTATAACTCCACCTTCTAGTTTTGTTTTAGTCCCTCCTCCCGGGGTCTTGCCCCACCAATGTCCTCCCGTAAAAGGCACACACAAATGCCACCACAGCCTCACAACCCTTCTATGGCCCTGCTCCATCCTTCCTCAAGTCCCATCCCTAATTTACCTAAAACTGACCCGACCTCAGTCTTCCTTCTACCCCAGTCTCTTTGCTATCTTCCTCTGACCAAACCCTCCAACTCAAGGTCAAGTCTCCTATAAGCCCCTAAAGCACGACATCCAGGGCCAAGCCCCGCCCCGGCCGCTCCCAGGCCCCGCCCCAGCCGCTCCCAGGCCTGCTCACCCCGGATGTCGGCCAGGTCCTGGCCCATGCCGTCGTAGTAGATCTTGCCACCCCTCTCAGTGGGGAAGAAGTAGGTCATGAGCGAGCTGGGCGGGGAGCAGTAGGAGTAGGAGCCAAGCGGCAGGTCCTTGAGCACCTCGTGGGGCTTCCAGCAGAATTCCCGGAAACCCGGGTGGTCCATGATCTTGCGCTCAATCTCGTGGATCGTGACCAGCCGCTCACTGGTGAAAATGTTGCGCTCCGCGTCCCCGCGCGCCAGGAAGATGAGCTCGATGCGCCAGTGCGCATGCGTCTGGGTGTTGGCGCTCACGTATGCGCGTGAGTAGTCCCAGTGCGAGGCGCCCCTGCGGGCACGGCTCTGATTGGCCGTGGCTGCCGCGGGGGGTGGGGCACTGGGCTGGCACCGCCCATTCTTGTCTGGCCCCTGGTTGGCTGCCAGATCTGCTAGGGGCGGGGTCTCACGCCGAAGACGCCTGCTCCGATTGGCTGATGGCTTTGGGGCCGCAGAGGTGCCCCGGGTGGCCACAGGAACAGCGCGAGGGGGTCTGGAGGCCTGTCGCGAGCGGTTGCCGAGATGCAACTGCTGCAGCTGCTCTGAGATGAGGCGCTGAAGCGTCTCGGAGGTGAAGTCGGCCAAGTCGCGCCGGTTGCGCCCCCAGGATCCAAACTGGGACTTGAGTGCCAAGGCGAGGGCGTCAAAACGCTGGGAAGCCTCGTGGTTGCGGATCTCAAAGGCGTTGTAGGAGATGTCAATGTCCAGTGGCGGGTAGTAGAGGAACATGAAGGCTGACAGGGCCATGGGGATGCTGCAGCCCAGGAAGAGCACCAGCCCCGCACAGCACGGATTGGTGAAGGCCCAGCCCAGGGTACTCCAGAAGCCCAAGGTGGGGGGCAGGGAAGGCAAGGTCCAGCGCCACCAGCAACACTGCGCCCCTGCCCCAGGTCGGGGCCCTGGCTTCCGGGCCCTCCTAAAGGTCTCACCCGTTCCTTCTTCCTCCTCCTGCTCCTCCTCTAGCCACACATCCTGCAGCAAGGGGTCATCCTCCGTGTCCATAGCCTACAGGAGAGGGAGAGGGTCAGCCGCTAGAGAGAAGAAGGTCATGGTCCCTGCGGGGCATTCGCCCAACCCTGGGTACCAACCCTGCCCATTCGTAACCAAATGCTAATACGACAATGGAACTGCATCAAGCAGGCATGTAACTCAACTGAATTCAACCACCTGTGTGCAAAACAGAAAGAAAAATTCTGTTATTTCAAATGATTTCTTAATTTTTGCTGCATTCTTCAGCTTGAGAACACAAGGCCAATGTAAGATGTGACTCCACTGCAACCACTTTTGTTTAAAGCGGCTATAAAGTACCTTCGGGAAGTATCAGGGTAGAAGAGAAAGAACGTGATCTTTGAAATTAGACAGTCCCTGGTTTTGGTCCTGGCAGAGTGAACAATGGCAAGACAGTGGGCCTCTCTGAACTTCGGAGTCCTCTTCTATAAACAGAAGTGGCCATTCTTGCCTCACAAGATCGTGGGGTCAATCACAAAAGTGTCAGAGGTGGAAGTACTCTGCAGTCTGTGTAGTACATTAGTTATTATCTGTCACAAAAGCAGATTTTGTTTTTGCTCCCCTCTGGGTGCTCAGCCATTGCCCATGGATGTGTGCCAGGGCTAGGTGCCTGTCATAGCTCTCCTGGAGAACCCTCAATAGCTCCCCACCCCCTCTCTGGGATGCTGCAGCTGCAGCCACTGTTTTGTCAGGCTCAGACCACTTAATATGCAGCTCCAGCAACACCAAACCTTTGGGCACGGGCAGGGGCCAGGCATCTGCCTCCCTGAGACTTGAGCACAAGCAGCAGGAGGGCCTGGCAGGACAGGGCAGGGCTGGGCAGCCCAAGGACTCCAGCAGGGTTGCCCAAAAGCAGGAGGCCTTCCGGCATCCCTGGGCATGGCCTGTCCCCCTTGTCCTGCCTGCCCTCTGTTTGGATGGAGAGAGACTCATTATCCAGTTAGACTCCAGGCAGTGAGAGGAGGAAGCTAATTATGCCGGAGCTGGCTAATTAATGCTGCCTTTCCTATTAACATTCTCTGGAGTGCTCCATTTCAATTAGATAGTCTGTCCAGGAAGAGAAGGGGTCAGTCCAGAGAAAGTGAGGAAGAGAGGGCTAGGGGAAGGAGAGAAACAGAGGCAGACATGGGGGAGATTCAAGATAGAGATGGATGGTAAGAGGAGAGAGACAGAGGAGAGTGGAATGGTGGGGGTCGGGGGGAGACTGATGCAAATAGAGACACGAAAGAGGAGGGAAACAGAAAGGACAGGGGTAGGGGCGTGGGTGGATGGGTGAGGAGAGTGTACAGCAGAAGACATGAGAGGCCTGGAAGGGGTGGGAACTGCCCTGTAATATGCAAGATTCCTATCGATGAGATAAATAAACTTCTCGTTTGCGATGCCCTACAGCAAGCCTGCTGGCCTGCCAAGGGGATGCAGACTGTTCAGAGACCCAATCTGTATGCGCACCAGAGGCCGCTCAGACTCACCCCATCTCCAAAAGGGAAAGCCAAGTCTGCACGTGGAGCTGTTGAGGTGGGGTGGGGGGAGCCTCTGCCCATGCCTAGCCTCAGAAGGACGAAGCTGATGGCACTGCAGTGGGTAGGGGGTGGGGCGGCAGGCAGCAGCCACCCTGCACTTTTTCTTGGGACTAAATCCATCTGCCCTGCCCCTGGCATCAGCCTGCCTTGTGAGGGGCTGTTTACCATGTGCTGGTGTGTGAGGGGTCAAAGGCCAAGATTCTGGGTCACAGCCACACTCCCTGGGTGACTTGAGGGCTCCCCTATCCCAATGCTACTCCACCAGGAATGTTACCCCCTTCCCCGGTGTCCAAATCTAACTCATCTTTCAAGGCCTTGCTCAAGTGTCATATCTACCAAGAAGGCTCCTGAGATCTGAAGCCCCCAGCTGCCTATCTAAGCTTCTCACCATCCTTGTCACACTTTCCCTGGGGGTAAAAACAACTTAGGGACAGGGAGAGAGAGGCAGTGTTAAGAGCTATATGGCTTTGGAGGCAGACAGATTTGGGTGCAGATCTCAGCTGTATGATTTAGGGCAGGCAGTTTAGACTTTCTGAGCCTCAGTCTTCCCGTCTGCAAGGTGGGGATGACAGAACTCACCACAGAGGTTGTTGGATAATGAACACAATGGGTTGATTACAGTGCCTGGTAGGTATAAGTGCTTGGGAAATGACAACTACTATTCTTTTATACTCTATCCCCCCCAGCCCCCGAAAGCTGTGAATGCCTAAAAGACCCATGGAGCAGGTTGTATTATCTCATGATGTGACTTTGCTACTCCTGCCATCAAGAGGTAACGTCTGCATTCTTTCCCCTTAAATTTGGGTGGGCTGTGATTGTGGCAGGAGTGGTCCTCTGTGACCTCTGAGGCTAGTTAATAAAGAGAGATGCAGCTTCCTCCTGGCTCTCTCAGAACCCACCCGCCATGCTGTGAGGAAGCCCAGACTAGCCCCTGCAGAGAAACCACATGGAGGGGCTCCTGCTGACAACCCACCTGACAGCAGGCATCAGCCACCACATGATGTAAACATGTGAGTGAAGTTGCCTCCAGATAATCCCAGCCCCCACCCCCATCATCGAGTAACCCCCGGGTCTTCAGGTCCTCCCAGCTGAGGCCCAGATACCATGGAGTAGAGCTAAGCCACCCTCTTCTGAGCCCTGTCCCGACCCATAGAATCCATGAGCACAATGCAATGGTTGTTATACATCGCTGTGTTTGGGGAGGGTTTGTCAACAGCAATAGTACTTGGGATGACTGCAGTGGAGCCCTGTTCCATATGTGTGATTCCATCCCCTGAAGACAGCATTTGCTGCATTTAAGTGACTGGATAAGTGACCAGACAATTGGGCACAGCCGCTCTGCCTCCCAGCGAGAGCCCCACAGCCGGGTGGACGTGGGTTCTAAGGAAGCAGGGACTTGGCTGTCATGTTCCCTGCTGGGTTCCTATGGCTTGAAATACTCCTGGGGAGGGGCAGTGTCAGTGCTTAGCAGATACTCATATGCAGTGAAGGAAGGAAGGAAAAGGAGTCTCTGAAGCACTTGGGTTAGATAGTCGATAGAGTTTTCTCCTGGACAGGAAGAACAGTCACACCAAGCAATACAAGCAGAGGGCAGAGAGTTTCCTCTGGTTTGGGAAGGACCCGGAAGAGTATGAAATGACAAGGCAGGAAATGAACTTGATGAGTTCTTGGTCTTTCATGCCCCCTCCCCACCCCCATACCTGCCTTCTCAGTCCACCCCTGAAATGAAAAGCTGCCATATGGGAAATCACACCAGACTGGTGGTCAGCCGACACGTTTCCAGGCCTGGCTCAGCCACCAACTTTCTGTGTGGCCCCGGGTATGTCCTGTCCCCTCGTGAGGCCCTGTCTTCCCCACCTGGAAGTGGGATGGCAAAGGCCCAGGTCCCTCCAGCAGTGATGTTCCCTGGAGTCTCCAAGAAGCCCCAGACACCCAGGCATTCCCACTTCCCAGTCTGCAGACCGAGGGTAGGCATGATCTGAGAGTCCCCTCCCCCAAATAAAACTGAGGCCCAGCTGATGGGTGGGCACTGACACCAACATCTCAGCCAGTAACCCTCTCCCAGGCCCCTCCACAGCAGGCAAGATTGGCAGCAAATGGTAAATTTGTTTTCTTTTCTCAAATGATGGGAATTGATTAGCTTAGCAAGGAGCTCCAGCTGCTCCGTGGAAGGGAACTAAGGGTGGCTCGTGTGGTACCTGTCACTGACTCAGACAAAGAGCCCGAAGTAGCACCGTGATCTCGAGGGACTGTGATCATTCCTTTATGATCTCTTTAGGGTGGGCCCTGCGAGCGTTCACCTTCTTGGTGACCAACACCCTGTCTTTCTCTCTGTTTCTATCCCTCTCTCTGTCTCTGTCTCTCTCTCTCTCAGAGGTAGTCAAAACTTGAACATTGGGCCTCCCGGAGGTCCATGAACCAAGGTGGGCACACATCCACTGCACAAGGTCTTCCTCCTCCTGGGAAAGGCCGGTGGGGCGGTGGCTTAAAAGAGAACAGCAGATCTTAGGGAGCTTTGAAAGGAAGAACCTCACTCAGTTTCAAGGCCAGGTCAACCCAAACCACATCTGCAGCAAAATCCCAATTTCATAACAACAACAATAAAAATCCACATATATATATACATTAAAAAAAAAAACCCATTTATAGTGGTTATTGCTGTTTGGGAGGATTGTGGGTGATTTAAATTTTCTCCTTTATACTTGTCTGTTTCCAATTTTTCTGCAATCTCAGGTACAGCCTTACTTTTAGAATCAGAACTAAATGTTATTTAAAAGTAGAATGTGTGTGTATGTATGTGGAAGGGATTTACTAACAGCCTTCAGTTCTTTGAGGAGTTACTGTAACAGGCACGGGAGGAGGGCTCTGCCCTCCAAGGAGAGAAACCAAGGAGAGTTGGCTCAAGTTGTAGCAGGAGAGAGCCCAGAGAGGACGCGGAAGGATCTTGGGACAGAGGGAGTTGGCAAATGCCCGGTGGGTGAATGTGTGTGGAATCTCTCATTCACCTGAGATGGAGAGAGGGATCTTTAAATGAGGAAGAAGTAGATCATGGCCCATCGGACCCAGAAGGAACCTCAGAAGCATACCTAGTTCCAACACCTTCACTTCACACATGGGGAAACTGAGACCCACCCGGAGAGGAGAAGGGACTTATCCAAGGTTATATTATAAGTGGCAGGACCAGGATTCTTGGTTCAAAGTTGTCATTCTACTCCATCACCAGATTCTGGGGGGGAGCTTGAGGCAGCCCCGGGGAACAGCCCCAGGCCTGGAGAAAGTGGCACCATGGACCCACAGAGTCAAAATAGGGAAGCTATTTTTAAAGTCTAAGGGAAAAGGCATTCTTCAAGTCACAAGCCAGACAGTCTTCCTCATCTGGACAGAATGGGACTTTGGTGGGAGGTTTCATTGCCTCAAAGACAGTCCAGGCCCCCGTGGGCCTCGTTTGGCTCCCAGGCATGTGACACCTCCCACCACCCTGTTTACAGCTTCCCTCCTTCTGGAGAAGGATGATGAAACCTTCCTTCTTCGTTCCCCCATCCCAGCCAGACTATTAAAATGTAATCAAAAAATCACATTAGACATGCAGATTTGACTTAAAATACGTATACGTATATATCATTTAACGGCAATTAGGAGCTAATCAGCTTTTTCCTCCTTACTCGGGGGGGGGGGGTCTTGCCTCCCTGACTCAGCTCCGGTCCATGAACATCTCTGGGTCTTTGATTCTCTCACACTTGTGGTGAGAGATTTGAACAGAAGTTCAAAATGAAGTATTTTGAGCCAAATAGCTCCATGTACCCCCGATATGCTCAAGTGGGGACATTGTGTCCTTCTCTGCTTCCTGGTTATGGGTCTGTCCCCCTGTGGTGGATTCAGCTTATCTGAGGTGGAGAAGCGAGAAAAGAAGAGGAGGCCTTGCCCCCTCCTGGGCACCACTGTCCTAAGTCCTGACACTCCACATTCTGAGAATCGGCCACCCTCGGAGGCCCCAGCTATGTGCCTGTCATCCAGAACCCCAAACTCTTCCCCAAGACCTGGATACTCCATCTCAGGCCAGGATGCTGGAGAAGCATTAGAGACATGGTGGTAAAATTGGGGCAAAATCACACACATAGAGTGAAGCCAAAAGCCCAACTAGCTCAGTGTAGAAGCTCTGACACCCATTAAGATAACTGTAATAAGTAGCTGTGCACCTACCATGTGTCCAGTATTCTTTATCCATCCTTTCTCATCCTCACATCAGCCCTGCAAGGGAGGCATTATGAACATTCTCATTTTACAAAAGAAAAATCTGAATCAGAGAGGTTAAGTGACTCCTTGTGGTCACATACCTAAAAAGAGGCAGAACTAGAGTTTGAGCCTCAGGTACACTGATCCCAAAGCCCAGGCCCTTTTTGCTATTCCAGGCAGCCTTCGAGTTCCTTGAGAGCTGAGATGTCAACACTCAACTGAAGAAACCCATTGTCTCTTAGCAAGTTTACACCATCCCTATAAGACCTGAAATCACTCAGGTCTTGGCCATTCTGCTTTCAGTAGGTGACAACACAGGATATAACATAAAGGAAGTCTCCACCAATCTTGGAAGCTTAGCCTTCCCTTCAATGGGAAATGAGTGTGATGGCCAATTCCATGTGTCAGCTTGACTGGGCCATGGGGTGCCCAGACATTTGGCCAACCATAATTCTGGGTGTGTCTGTGTTTCTGGATAAGATTAACATTTGAATTGTAGACTGATTAAGCAGATTGCCCTTCCTAGCATGGGTGGGCCCCATCCAATCGTTTGAAGACCTGAATAGAACAAAAAGGCTGAGTAAGAGTTCTTCCTGCCGTCTGCTTGAGCTGGGACACTGGTCTTTTCTCGCCTTCAGACTCAAGCTGAAACATCAGCTCTTCTTGGGTCTTGAGCCTGCCAGCTTTTGGATTGGAGCTTACACCACTGGCTCTCCTGGTTCTCAGGCCTTTGGACTCAGACTGGAACTACACATTCACTCTTGTGGTTTCCAGCTTGATGACTGCAGATCTTGGGACTTCTCAGCCTCCCTAATCATGTAAACCAATACCTTAATCTCTCTCTCTTAAATTGTTTGTGTTTCTCTGGAGAACCCCAACTAATACAATGGGGCATGGAACATCTCAGAGGGAAAGTGGGGGTGAAGCGGGGAGCCCTGTCCCAGCAACAGGATCCTAGGGCCCTCCCAGAGTCTTCTCTCAAGACATCCCAAGTCCTCCCCAGAATCTCAGGTGAAAATGGCAACAGAGCCAGGGAATACCCTCCAAGTCCACAGAGGAAGGGGTGTGGCTGTGTGACTTTCTGCACTTGTCTGAGCCCTTTACCCGGCAATACAATCCTAAATCTACCACCCCATCCTCCCTGCCCTGCCCTGGGGAACCTGGCTTTGTGGCTGCAGCTGAAGCAGGTCCCTGCACCTGCTCCCCGTCAGACCTGCTGGCCCCCAAGAAACACCATCCTTGTTGGCTCAATTTGCCAGTGGGAAATTCAGAGGGATTCGCATGGCCATTCCTCTCTGCAAAGGAAATTTGGGCTGATTTATTGGGAGCCCAAGAGCGGGTAGGGAGGGAAGGGAGTAGGGTGGGGGCTCTGTGGTGAGCCTGTCCAAGCCCCTCATTTCTCAGAGAAGGGTGGGCTGCAGAGATGGAGCGGATGGAAGACAGCTGGTCTCCCCAGGCTGACAGCTGGTGAGGACTCCATGGGCACTGACTCATAAACCCAACAGCTCAATATATATCAGGCAAACAGGCTTTGCTCTGGTCAATATATCACCCGAGGAAACATCCTGGCCAGCACCAGAGGAACTCAGCGTTAATGGGTGCAGCAGCCACCGCCACTTTCCCTGTTCTGTGTGTTCTCTGTCTAGTGGGCTCAGTGGGGCAGAATTGGCCCTCCCAACACTAAGAAGAATATCAGGGATTGAACAACCAGGATCCGATTTGGGGGGCAAAGGGTGAATTAAGCATAGATTTTGCAATCAGATAGTCCTGAGTTCAAACCCTGGCTCTGCCACTGGCCAGGTGCCTTGGGAAAGTCTCAGTTTCCTCATCTGTAAAATGGGCGTGGTGATACATCCCCCCCTTGCTGAATCACAACAGCTAGTATAGTTATTATGAACTTCTCAGATGGGAAGAGCCCCAAATCTGGCCCCTGCTTGTGGGCACGTCTACAAGTTGGCCAGAACAGTCTCTTTTCTTCTCTGCCACAGAGGTCCTTGGACTTTAACGTGACTCAGAGTCATTAGGAATACTTGTTAAAATGAAAATATTGGGGCCAGACATGAGATCAGACTCCCAGGGGATGAGGTCCGAGAATCTATATTTAGACCACCTCCCGAGGTGATTCTGATGTGGGTAGTCTTGGAAAGACCTTGCTCTCCCAGTCACCCTCCCCAGATCCCCTTGGCCCCCTTCAGCAGGTGGCCTGCCTTTGGCTTTCCCCCGCTGGGGCTCACACCTGCCTCTGGGGAAGGACTCAGACTTTTGAATCTCTGGCCTGGGCTCACTCCTCAGAGTGTCTCTTCCTCCAGCCATTAGAAGGGAAGAGATAACGGCATTTAGGCCAGAAACAGGACTTTGTGGCCAGAGAGGAGGACACAAACAGGTCCTCCAGATCCGCTAACCAGCTTTTCCTGGTAGGGCCAGGCAGCAAAAGGAAATAGAAGGTAAAGGCCTTACTATTGGCCATGCCCCTTCCAAGAGGCTTGGGTGGGGATTTACCATCTACTGAGCACTACTGTGTGCCCAGCACATGCTAGGTGCTTAACTTATTATCTCATCTCTGATCCAACCTCAGCTCTACAAGACACCTTGCAGGGTGGGGGCTGGAGCCTCTGGAGATTTCTTTTAGCCATCAGAGCCCATTCTCTTAGCCACTGTGCTCTAATACCAAAAGGAATTCCACCCTGACTCACCCCCTCGGGCCCCTTCCCCATTCCCACCGACCCCCACCTGCCCAACTCAGGTCTCACGGCCCAGATGCATAAGCCCCAGCCCCTGAAGCCTGTGAAGCAGACTCGGCATCACTGAGAAAAATACAACAAAAGCTTAATGAAACCAGCAGCATTTACAGAACCCGTGAAATATGACCGGGCTGTCAGATGCCCCACAGGTCTCTGGCCTGAAGGGTCAGAAGATTCCTAAAAACCCTCATTGCACGCCTAGGAGGTCCCCTTCCCATCACCTCTCCCCCACCTGAGTCCCAAGTCCTGGCATGTGAGGCTGGAGACTGCAGCTGCAGAGCCCAGAGAGCCCATTGGGCCCAGCAACCAGGCCAGCTCCCCAGCCTCCAGCCTGCAGGCTTAATAAAAAATAAAAAGATCCCCACAATATATGACCAATAACCATGGCCATAAAAGCCAAATTGGATTCCTTCTTGGCTGATGAGCTCTGGGCTCTTCTCTCTCTCTGAGACCCGGTTAAAAAATATGTAAAACAATTCCCCTGTGTCCTCGTCTTTGGCTTTTCCTTCCAGCTCAAGCTCAGGGGCAAGGGAGGTGGAGGAGGCAGGGACAGGTGCCTGGGTGGCAGAAGTGGCCTCAGGGGCTGGAGGTAGGGACCTGCCCAGCCACCAGCTTGCTGTGTGACCTGAAAAAAGTCACTTGACATCTCTGGATGAGCAGTTCCCCCATCTGCCAGATGGTGGGTGGGAAGAGATGCTCTCTAAATCCTCTGCCTCTGATTCTGTCAGTACCCCATCAGGGGAGGCAGAGCAAGCAGAGCTAGATGCTGAGGGAGGGCTCCCCCTCACCCCTACCCAGAAGCTATTGTATAGCTGGAGGGGGCTGCATGCAGGGGTCCTGCTGTAACATCAGGCCAAGCAGCAGAAATGGCCAAATAGCCAATAGCCAAGATAGCTGTGTGCTGGGTGCCATCAGCTTCACTGGGACACAGCACGTGGCCACCTGCCATTTCCTAGCTCTGGGGAAGGCTTGAAGACTGCCATCCCTCTCCTGCCCCCAGCATACCCAGACCACAACCTGTGGGTCCACGGATGTTGCAAGAGTCTTCTGGGCCCCATACCACTCGAAGAGAAGCTTGAGGGTAAATTAGAAGACAAAAAGGCACAGGAAGCAAACTGCTCACACATGCTAGGAGGCCCCCATGTCTGGTCTGGGATGGCGCACTGGGAGGGGGCTGCACCTCCAGCCTCGCTGCCTGGAAAGAAAGTGAAAACCTCAGGCAACTCTCTCTCCTTCCAAGAACTTGGGGGTCCCCCCTGCCCCGATGCCTGGGCTGTGGAGGGCTGAGGAGGCCAGCGCCAGATGACAGAGGCACCACAAGGAGATGTGAAGGCTGCTCAGTCCTTGTGTCCCCCAAGCCAGAGCCATTTCTCTTCCCATCCTTGATCCTCTCATCCTGGGAGACTGAATGATTGCATCTCTGCAGCAACTTACATCCGGCAGATCATTTTTGTATAGGTTTTCTCCTGGTAGGAGTTATTGCCAATTTCCAAACAAGAAAACTGAGCCTAACGAAGGGACTTATTTGAACCCAACTTCTGGTAGGCTCAGTCCTTTTCTCATATTAGATTTTATTTGACTCTTACATATTTAAAAGCTCTCCAAGTCCTAGAGTCAGAGCCCCCTGGCCCCACTGGTGCACATACACTCGCACACACGTACACACGTGTGCACACACACTCAGCACCTTCCCCTGAGTCATTCTGGCTAAGTCTGGACACAGCCCTGGCTGGGACAGTGGGCCCCCAAGGCTGGGAAACATCAGGGACTGACATCCAACTTCCCTGTCTAAGGTGTTCAGGTGGAAACTCACCTTCAGTGCCTGCACGGCTCAGTGGCCTGGGGAAGGGCTTCCTGGCTACCTGCTGACTGACAGCTCAGGTGTGATAGCGAGGAGTGGGTGCCAGTCCAGGAAGTGGGCTCAGTACCCCTCAGTACCTGGGACCAGCACAGAGGCCCTTGCTGGGGTGGTGAGTCTGACTCTGACCCTCAGCCTCTGCACACCCTCCATAATGATGCAGGTGCCTATGGAGTCAAGAGTTGGGGGTCAGAGCTGAGCAGCTGGAGCAGAGGGCCCAGGATGGAGAGTGGATCCTGAAGTACCGCCCTTCCCCTGAATTTATGCCTTCCTCATAAAATGCTTGTGAGGTTCAGGGCCCCAGGAACTAAGATCTGCTGCTCTTAGTCCCAGAGGCCCGGACAGACCCAATGAAGCTACTGAAGGAAGTGCTTTTTACAAGGGTATAGGGAAAATACAGCCAAAAAGTCAAGTTAAGAAACAAGGGGAACAGAGTCAAACAGGATATCTGTGGTTATGCACCTGGGCCCCGGCCCGAGGCAAAGGGCGGATAGTTCCCAGAAATAGACAAGTCAGTTAAAGTTTCAAGAGTGCCCCTCAGCTGTTTCAAGGACTCCCACTTGACCGAAGTTCACCCCTGGCTTGATTTAAACTAACCAATTACCTTGCTTCTCGCTTCTGTACCCGCGCTTTTTGCTATAAAAAGGACCCAGGAGCTCTACTCGGCGCGCCAGTCTTTCGAAAGACTGAGTCGCCCGGGTACCTGTGTGTTCAATAAACCTCTTGTTTTTGCATCCGAAGCCGTGGTCTCGCTGTTCCTTGGGAGGGTCTCCCTGAACTGACTGACTACCCACTGCGGGAGTCTTTCATTTGGGGGCTCGTCCGGGATCGGAGACCCCCACCCAGGGACCACCGACCCACCAACGGGAGGTAAGCTGGCCAGCAGTCGTTCTGTGTCTCGTTTCTGTGTCTCGTCTCTGTGTCTGACTCAGTGATTTCGACTGTCTTTTCTGAGCGCGCGCATTTTGGTTTCAGTTTGTTCCGGGTTAGTCGCTCTGGGAGCGAAGTGCGGGTAGCGAACAGACGTGTTCGGGGGCTCGCCACCCGGCAATCCTGGGAGACGTCCCAGGATCAGGGGAGGACCAGGGACGCCTGGTGGACCCCTTGGCAGAGGATTATTGTGTTTTGGTCTCACCGCGTCTCGGGAGGCGCGCTCTGCCATCGGACTCTTTCTTCTATTTCTACGGCACTCGGTCTCGTCGCCGTTTCTGGTTTCTTTTTGTCTTAGTTGTGATAGGTCTTTGCGTCGTCGTTCCCCTATTGGAAATTTTCGAGATGGGGCAAAGTGCCCTTACGCCCCTCTCCCTTACTCTAGATCATTGGAAAGATGTCAAAGCCAGGGCTCACAATCTGTCCATGGAGATCAAAAAGGGAAAATGGCAGACTTTCTGTTCGTCTGAGTGGCCCACATTCGGCGTAGGTTGGCCGCCAGAGGGAACCTTTGATCTTACTGTCATTTTTGCAGTTAAAAAGATTGTTTTTCAGGAGACCGGAGGACACCCGGACCAGGTTGCCTGTGTCGTGGTATGGCAAGACCTCGCCCAGAATCCCCCTCCCTGGGTGCCACCCTCCAGCAAAGTCGCTGTTGTTTCGGGATCAGAAAATACTCAAAGGCCACCTACAAGGAAGCCTTCCGCCCCTCCCCAACCCCCCGTCCTCCCGACACCAGATGACCTATTTTCTCTCTCTGAAACCCCACCTTACCCGGCGGCTCCGCTGCCCCCTCTGGCCCCTCAGGGAAACAGATCGGCACCAGGCCGAGCGCCCGGTGATCCTAGCCCTGAGGGACCGGCTGCGGGGACTAGGAGCCGCCAACCTCGCAGTCCGAGAGACGGCTCCGGTCCTGACTCCACCGTAGCTTTGCCCCTCCGAGCCATAGGGCCCCCAGCTGAGCCTAATGGCTTGGTCCCTCTACAGTATTGGCCTTTTTCCTCAGCAGATCTTTACAATTGGAAGTCTAACCACCCGTCTTTTTCTGAAAAACCAGCAGGACTCACGGGACTTCTTGAGTCCCTTATGTTCTCTCACCAGCCCACTTGGGACGATTGCCAACAGCTACTCCAGATCCTCTTCACCACTGAAGAGCGAGAAAGGATTCTTCTGGAGGCCCGCAAGAACGTTCTCGGGGACAACGGGGCCCCTACACAACTCGAGAACCTCATTAATGAGGCCTTCCCCCTCAATCGACCTCAATGGGATTACAACACGGCCGAAGGTAGGGAGCGTCTTCTGGTCTACCGCCGGACTCTAGTGGCAGGTCTCAAAGGGGCAGCCCGGCGCCCCACCAATTTGGCTAAGGTAAGAGAGGTCTTGCAGGGACCGGTAGAACCCCCCTCGGTTTTCTTGGAACGCCTGATGGAGGCATATAGGAGATACACTCCGTTTGACCCCTCTTCTGAGGGACAGCAGGCGGCAGTTGCAATGGCCTTCATCGGACAGGCAGCCCCAGATATCAAGAAAAAGTTGCAGAGGCTAGAGGGGCTCCAAGATTATTCCTTACAAGATTTAGTGAGAGAGACAGAAGAGGAAAAACAAGAAAGAGAAAAAAGAGAGACAGAAGAGAGAGAGAGACGGCGCGATAGGCGCCAAGAAAAAAAAACTTGACTAGGATTTTGGCCGCAGTGGTAGGTGAAAGAGGGTCTAGAGATAGGCAGACAGGGAACCTGAGCAACCGGGCAAAGAAAACACCTAGGGATGGAAGACCCCCTCTAGACAAAGACCAATGCGCGTACTGTAAAGAGAAGGGTCACTGGGCAAGAGAATGTCCCCGGAAAAAGAACATCAGAGAAGCCAAGGTTCTATCCCTAGATGACTAGGGGAGTCGGGGTTCGGACCCCCTCCCCGAACCTAGGGTAACACTGACTGTGGAGGGGACCCCCATTGAGTTCCTGGTCGATACCGGGGCTGAACATTCGGTATTGACCCAACCCATGGGAGAAATAGAGCCTAGACGGACAGTTGTAGAAGGAGCGACAGGAAGCAACGTCTACCCCTGGACCACAAAGAGACTTTTAAAAGTTGGATATAAACAAGTAACCCACTCCTTTCTGGTCATACCCGAGTGCCCCGCTCCTCTGTTGGGCAGGGACCTCCTAACCAAACTAAAAGCTCAAATCCAGTTTTCTACAGAGGGCCCACAAGTAACATGGGGAGATCACTCTACCATGTGCCTGGTCCTAAACCTAGAAGAAGAATACCGGCTGTATGAAAAGCCGGCCTCTCCCTCCATCGACCCATCCTGGCCCCAACTTTTTCCCACCGTATGGGCAGAAAAGACAGGTATGGGACTGGCCAATAACGTCCCACCAGTAGTAGTAGAGTTGAAATCGGGTGCCTCACCGGTGGCTGTCCGACAGTATCCAATGACTAAAGAAGCCCGGGAAGGCATCAGACCCCACATTCAAAGGTTCTTAGACCTAGGGGTCTTAGTGCCCTGCCAGTCGCCCTGGAACACCCCTCTGCTACCAGTAAAAAAGCCAGGGACCAATGACTATCGGCCAGTCCAAGACTTGAGAGAAATTAACAAAAGGGTGCAAGACATTCATCCCTCAGTCCCAAACCCATACAGCCTCCTGAGTTCCCTTCCGCCTAGTCACACTTGGTACTCAGTCTTGGATCTCAAGGATGCCTTTTTTGCCTCAAACTACACCCCAACAGCCAGCCACTGTTCGCGTTCGAGTGGAGAGACCCAGAAAAAGGTAACGCTGGTCAGCTGACCTGGACACGGCTGCCACAGGGGTTCAAGAACTCACCCACTCTCTTCGACGAGGCCCTCCACCGGGATTTAACTCCTTTTAGGGCTCTCAACCCCCAGGTCATATTACTCCAATATGTGGACGACCTCCTAGTGGCAGCTCCCACATATGAAGGCTGCAAAAGAGGGACACAAAAGCTCTTGCAGGAACTGAGTAAGTTGGGGTACCGGGTATCAGCTAAAAAGGCCCAGTTATGCCAGAAAGAGGTCACCTATTTGGGGTACCTGCTCAAGGAGGGAAAAAGATGGCTGACCCCGGCCCGGAAAGCTACAGTTATGAAGATCCCTACTCCCACAACCCCCAGGCAGGTCCGCGAATTTCTGGGTACTGCCGGATTCTGCAGGCTCTGGATTCCTGGGTTTGCTTCCCTGGCTGCACCCTTGTACCCCCTGACAAGGGAAAACATTCCTTTTACCTGGACTGAGGAGCATCAAAAGGCTTTTGACCACATAAAAAAAGCCTTGCTGTCTGCCCCCGCTTTGGCTCTCCCAGACCTCACCAAACCGTTTACTCTATACGTAGATGAAAGAGCCGGTGTGGCCCGAGGAGTGCTTACTCAGACCCTAGGACCATGGCGACGGCCAGTAGCTTATCTATCAAAAAAACTGGATCCAGTGGCCAGTGGGTGGCCAACCTGCCTAAAAGCGGTTGCTGCAGTGGCACTCCTCCTCAAAGACGCTGATAAGTTAACCTTGGGGCAAAATGTGACTGTGATTGCTTCCCACAGCCTCGAAAGTATCGTGCGGCAGCCCCCCAATCGGTGGATGACCAATGCCAGGATGACTCATTACCAGAGTTTGCTGCTAAACGAAAGGATATCTTTCGCGCCCCCTGCTGTCCTGAACCCAGCTACCCTACTACCAGTCGAGTCAGAATCCACCCCAGTACACCAATGCTCAGAAATCCTTGCTGAAGAAGCTGGGACTCGACGGGACCTGAAGGACCAGCCATTGCCCGGAGTGCCTGCCTGGTATACAGACGGTAGCAGCTTCATTGTGGAAGGTAAGCGGAGAGCAGGGGCCGCCATCGTAGATGGCAAACGGACGGTATGGGCAAGCAGCCTGCCAGAAGGGACATCAGCCCAGAAGGCCGAGCTAATCGCCTTGACGCAGGCATTACGCCTAGCCGAAGGAAAAAACATCAACATCTACACGGACAGCAGGTCGCCATTATCCACTGCCCGGGCCACCAGAGAGGAAATAACCCTGTGGCGGCCGGGAACCGGAGGGCCGACGAGGCTGCAAAACAAGCCGCCCTGTCGGTCAGGGTGCTAGCAGAAACTATAAAGCTTCAAGAGCCAATCGAGCCTGCTCAAGCTAGGACCAAGCCAAGAGAGCTCACTCCTGACCAGGGAAAAGAATTCATTTAGCGGTTACATCAGCTAACACACTTAGGACCAGAAAAGCTCCTTCAACTAACGAGCCGCACCAGCCTCTCCATCCCGAATCTCCGGTCCACCGTTCAAGAAGTCGCCAATCGGTGTCCGGCTTGTGCCATGACTAATGCGACTACCACCTACCGAGAGACCGGAAAAAGACAACGGGGAGATCGACCCGGCGTATACTGGGAAGTAGACTTTACAGAGGTAAAGCCTGGCCGGTATGGGAACAGGTATCTGCTAGTATTTGTAGATACTTTCTCTGGATGGGTAGAAGCTTTCCCTACCAAAACTGAAACGGCCCTGACTGTATGTAAAAAGATACTAGAAGAAATCCTGCCCCGTTTCGGGATCCCTAAGGTGATCGGGTCAGATAATGGCCCAGCCTTTGTTGCTCAGGTAAGCCAGGGACTGGCCACACAACTGGGAATAAATTGGAAATTACATTGTGCGTATAGGCCCCAGAGCTCAGGTCAAGTAGAGAGAATGAATAGAACCATCAAAGAGACCTTAACTAAATTGGCCTTAGAGACCGGTGGAAAAGACTGGGTGGCCCTCCTTCCCTTAGCGCTGTTCAGAGCCAGGAATACCCCTGGCCAGCTTGGTCTGACCCCTTATGAAATCCTCCACGGGGGACCCCCCCCCATACTTGAGTTGGGAGGAACACTGGGTCCCGATGATAACTTTCTTCCTGTCTTATTTACTCACTTAAAGGCTTTAGAAGTTGTAAAAACCCAGATCTGGGACCAGATCAAGGAGGTATACGAGCCAGGTGCCGTGGCCATCCCTCATCCGTTCCAGGTCGGAGACCAAGTGCTTGTTAGGCGCCATCGGACCGGCAGCCTTGAGCCTCGGTGGAAAGGCCCGTACCTGGTGCTACTGACCACACCAACAGCGGTAAAAGTAGACGGCATTGCAGCCTGGGTACATGCTTCTCACCTCAAGCCTGCGCCACCCTCCGTACCAGATGAATCCTGGGAGCTGGAGAGGACTGATAATCCTCTTAAGTTGCGCATTCGGCGGCGGCGGAGCAAGCCTACCAAGTAATAACCCTAACCAGCCCAACACCCTCACCTGGCAGGTACTGTCCCAAACTGGAAAGGTTGTCTGGTTCAAGACAGAAGTCCACCCCCTTTGGACTTGGTGGCCCTCCCTTACCCCTGATATATGTGCCCTGGCGGCGGGTCTCGAGGCTTGGGATATTCCAGAAATTGATGCACCGGCCTCTAAAAGAGTCAGGCCTCCTGACTCAAACTATGAAAATGCTTATAACCAGATCAAATAACTCCCCTTGGTTGACCACCCTACTGTCAACCATCGCCGGGCCCCTATTACTCCTCCTTCTGTTGTTCACCCTTGGGCCCTACGTCATCAATAGACTAGTCCAATTCATCAATGATAGGGTAAGTGCAGTTAAGATTCTGGTCCTTAGGCAAAAATACCAAACCTTAAATGGCGAAGATAACTTTTAATTCCGCTCTAAGATTAGAGCGATCCACAAGAGAAATGGGGGAATGAAGGAAGTGCTTTTTACAAGGGTATAGGGAAAATACAGCCAAAAAGTCAAGTTAAGAAACAAGGGGAACAGAGTCAAACAGGATATCTGTGGTTATGCACCTGGGCCCCGGCCCGAGGCAAAGGGCGGATAGTTCCCAGAAATAGACAAGTCAGTTAAAGTTTCAAGAGTGCCCCTCAGCTGTTTCAAGGACTCCCACTTGACCGAAGTTCACCCCTGGCTTGATTTAAACTAACCAATTACCTTGCTTCTCGCTTCTGTACCCGCGCTTTTTGCTATAAAAAGGACCCAGGAGCTCTACTCGGCGCGCCAGTCTTTCGAAAGACTGAGTCGCCCGGGTACCTGTGTGTTCAATAAACCTCTTGTTTTTGCATCCGAAGCCGTGGTCTCGCTGTTCCTTGGGAGGGTCTCCCTGAACTGACTGACTACCCACTGCGGGAGTCTTTCACTACTTGGATTCAAAAATCCCAGACCCCTTGCCTCCCACCCCCACCCTGCTCAATAGTGAAACATTATCCAAAGTCTAGTGGGAACGTTCCTCCCACCCCCCACCAATCCTTCCATGGTAATGGGGCTCTGTCTCCTATTTGCTTGTGACATTGGGCAAGGCTTCTCTCCTTCCTGGGCCTCATTTTGCCATTCCGTCAAATGGGAGGGCTGGACTCAGCGAGCTTTCAGGGACCTGCCCATGCTGTTACTTGGAGTCCCCAAAGAGCCAAGACACAGGATTGTGACAGGAGAGAAGATGGGGGTGGCTAGGGCTGGGGTGCCAGCTGGGAAGTTGAAGAGGGTTGCAGATTTCTCAGGATCCTGGGGCTGCAGCCTCCGCTAGATTTGCAGCCTCCTGGGTTCCAATCCATGCCACCTCCAGGGGCCAGAGGAACTGCATGACCAGAGGGTCCTGCAGAATGGGGGTGGGGTGTGATGTTCAGTGAGAGGGCAAGGTTCAGAGAGTCAAACCATCTCTCTGCTGACCATGAGCCAAGGGTGGTCCAGGCCCCCCATTACTCAGGGGCGGGGGGAACTGTCCTGAGGAGTGGAAGCCTACATGTCCTTGATAGTAGGTCTGCAGAGGGAGCAGCGTTCTGCTTAGTCTTTTAGGCTGGTGAGAGCAGGGATGAAGCAAATGGGTTTTTATTCGAGTGCTGTCCCAGGCAAAGCAATGGCCGGAAGGCAGCTGCCTCCTCTCCCCCAAGCAATTACCTGTAAGTACGCCCTCTGAGTGTCACAGCAAACACCGAGCAGCAGTAGCCGCTGCCATCGCCCCAGACCTGGGCTCAGTGGCCTCTTCTCCACATCCCCTCATGAAGGGAGGGGATGTCCTGGACCGTCTCTAATTCAGAGCCAAAGCTTCCCCTTCCCAGGCCTCTCAGACCTAGGGACGTCCTCAAAAGAACAGGGCAACTCCTCAGCTTTCCCTGGGGTGGGGGAACTTCTTTCAGGATTGGGGTGGGGACAAGAACAGGACCCCTCCTTTTGTCAGTACTTGGGGCCAGGCCCTGCCAAATCAAAGCTCTGACTGTCAAAGTCCATCAGCCTATCCACCAATTCATACATTTACCAACTCATCCATTCATTCGTAGCCTTACTTCATTCACTCATTGGTGCTTGCTATATAAAATAAGGACCTTCTTTTAAATCATCATAATCTTAACTTTGTGATTTTTCAACTCCTTTCCTCCCAAAGGCTTCATGAACCTTCTCACCTCACATCTATTCTCATTAATCTATGCTCGTTAACACCCAAGAATGCCTCTTGGCTGACGTGTCCCTGCTCATCACAAATTCCTGGCTCTGTTACTGTGGGATCATCTGCTCAAAGTCTCTGGAAGACCGGGTCAGAAAGTGAGGAACGCTTGTAGGGAACATGCAGCAGCTACTAACCTGCAGTGTTCTTTGCCAGCCAGCCTTTTCTCAGCTTCCCTGGCTGAAAAAGGGAAGGTGGGCTTCTCTCCTCTGGCTGCTGACACTTTTCCAAAGACTGATTTCTCTCTAGTTCAGCCTAATGACTCTCAGGTCTGGATTGCAGGGAAGAACCAAAACCAACCTCTTGCCTTTGTGAAGTCACAAGTTGACGCTTTAAAACCAGCAAATACTTTTCAACCGGGAATTTCCTACATACAGTAATGTCCAGAGGGATGTAAGTTCCAGCTGTGTCTACATGGAGTGAAAAGAGGAAACATCTGGATGAATGCTAGAAAAGCCCTGCCAGTCTGCCAGATGCTGCCCACATCTGGACACCCAAAAAGTGATCTGTTTGGCTTCTTGGCAGTCAAGAAGCCACTGATCAACCCGCATCACCCTGTCAATTAGAATGCAAGCCGAGTCCATACGTAAAAATTACGCAGTTCACTGAAGGATCCAGAAGTTACTTTGGCTTCAATTATACCCATCCTTAAAACCCCCAATCAAGTTAACATAAAGGCCAAACTATGGGCCTTAATCATTGTGTCGTGGCTGTGCTCATGACACCTGCAGTCAACTTGCTTGGATTTGGATCCCATCTCCTTTGTTTACCATCAAGCTGCTTAGTCTCCCTGTGCTTCACATTTCTCATCCTTACAATGGAGGTGATAGTGCTGTCCCCCTCGCCGGGCAGGTGTGAGGATGAAATGAGATAATACCCATAAAGTTCTAAGCCCAGGGCCTGGCAGGTCGTAAACATTCTAAATATGTTGGCCATTATTGAAATTATCCTGATCGTTAGGGTGATCGCCCTGCTGAACTCTTCCAGGGAAGGACTCGAGAAGTCCTCCAGCACAGTGCAAAGGTCAATACGGTTGAGGTCGGGCACATACTCCTTCCCAGACATCCCAGGAACACCAATTTGCCACAACATTTCTGACCCTGAGCCCCATGTAAGCCGCCTTCCCCAGAGATGAGAAGATCACTACATTTTCTTTCAGGACAGGAATGGCTTCCAGCTGGGAGTCATGTCTCCTCCACTAACAAAGTTTGGCAAAGGATGTGTGTCCAGGTGCCAGTGTATGTGTTGGATGTCTCAAGCAGATGGCTGGGTGGGGATGAGCCTTCCCCACCACACCCCTCTCTCCCACCAAGACATCAAGCTGGGGAGGGTGCCCAGTTGTACTGGGGGCACCACCCATGGGAAAATTTCCTCCTGATCCTGAACGACCACTTGCCTGGATCATGTTCTCTCTGCCCCAAAGGACACTTGAGTCCCTCTTCTATTTTCAGTGGGGGACCTGGGTGAGCCATCACTAATCATCCGTCACCTCTGTTCCTGGGGCAAGAGGCACTAGGGGGTGGGGGTGGGGATGGGTACTCTGGTGAGCTCTACAAGGACATGGAGGGAGACTTTTCCACTTCTGCATGCCCAGAGCCTGGTGCACAGTGGGGCTGCTCAGGCAGACACCTGTGGGATGGGAGATTAAGGAGAAGAACTTTTCCGATAAAGGAGATTTAAGCTTCTGGATGCTGTCTCCCAGGATATCTCTACCTGGTTCCAAGGAATGTCCCCTCTTAGGGACCTAGATGGCACTGCTGGCACCTAAATCCAAGCCAGTCCTTTCCATTGTCCCTACCGTCTTCTAGTTTCCAATGGTCAAACTCACTGCATACAACAAAATCCTAACCTGCCACTCAGTGGCCACTTCCAAACTGTCCAGGTTCCCAATCTGGTTCCCTCAGAGGGAGGAACGAATGGGAGGATGTGAGGTGCCACAATAAAGGGCATGCTGAGAGCTGTGCATGGTGTGATGCCCTTTCTAGTGGCTTCTCTCCCCTGAGTTCAGGAAGAAACCCTCCCAGACCCTACGCTTTGGTAATGTCCTCCAGGGGCTGGTCCCAGGATGCAGCACTAGGATTCCTCCTTCCAGGTTCTGGCAGAGACACAGCTTCTGCTGGTACACATGCCAGCGAGCATGACAGGGCCTGGAGGTGTCATATAGATAGCCTGCTGCTGCCCGTCAGCTCCTCCTCCCGCATGGCATTGATTCCAAACCTTCCCCCTTCTCACCCCCAGAGTAGACCTTTTAGCAGGGGCTCTGCTGCCCTCCCCCCACCCAGCCTCTTTACTAGCTGTGTGACCGTGGGCAGGTGACTCAACCTCTCTAGCCTCAGTCCCATCCATTGTGGGTGGTTGTGGGGATTACATCAGTTCATATACATAAAGCATTTAGCACAGTGCCTGGCACATGGCCAATGGTCTGTATTTGCTATTGTTTACAATGAAGAATAGGTGGGGACCTGGGGTAGGTCAGCAGGGTCAGGCCAGATGTCAGAGGGGATGTAGGGCAGAAGACTTGAGCAGTGAAAGCGAGCAACATTTCACCTCTGCACTTGGAAAGGGGTTGTTAGGTTTACTGCCTGCATCAGGTCAGCCCTGTTCACTGGTGCTGCTTAGATGCTTCTCACACACTCAAGGAAGCCAGCCTAGCTGCCTGGGAAGAGCCCCCGCCTGGAATCCTGAGACTCAGGCTCTGTCACCAACATGCTGTGTGGTCTGGGCAACTAGCTCACCCTCTCTGAAGAAACTTCCTCATCTGCAGAGGCCTCTCACAGCCTTGACCTCTTAGACACTTAAGTTGTCTTTCATAGTCCACGCTTCACAGTGGGGCTCCTGCCAAACCCATCTCCCAGGAGACAGGTGCAGGTTGTCATGGTTGGAGATAGAGCCTGAGACGCAGAGGTGAAACACTCAGCCCCAGCCCAGCCACAGCTCTAAAGCCTTGGGTACCCAGCCCAGGCCACTGAGAGTAAACTCAGGTGACAATACCACCCTTTGTCTCTGGTCTGTTGTCAGAGAAATTTACATTCTCTTGAAAACCATCACATAAATGGGTTTCTTGAAAAAAAAATTTATTGAATTGGGCACAGTGGAGGCTTTGCTTCATTCAGATCAAAATCTGATCCCAACGTGGCCTCTTCTAGCTGTGTGACCTTTGGCAAGTCTCTTCACTTCTCTGAAACTTGGTTTTCCCATACATTAAAGGAGGATAATAATTCATATGCCATGAGATGGTTGCAAGGCTTAAGTGAGATAGTCTGTGTAAATGTTTAGCACCTAGCACAAAGTAGGTATTCAACAAATGGCAGCTATTATTATTGGCATTGTTAACATCAGCCTCTCATTGTCAAGTGGAGGACCCAAGGCCATCAGCCTTTTCTGGTGCGAGTTTCCAAAGAGCTTTGACTAACACAGAGACACATATTAATCGCAGTCCTCCCACTGCGTACCTTCCAGCTGGTGCGGAGCGGGAGTGAGGCTGTCTGTTCTCCCCGTGGCCAGGCAGGGAGCGAATTCACTGGGGGAGACTCTGCCGCCTTCCTGGGACCAGTCCTAGCCGCATCCATGCCTCTGGCCTTTGTTGAGCAGCTGGAGCATGAGCCGCACTGTCTGCCCGTGAAATGCGACTTTTGGAAAACACGCATATTTGTGAGTTGATGCATGTTTCTATTTCGGGCTGACACTGCTCTCTTTATTTATTTTCCCTGGGCTTTGCCTCTTTGGAATCCAGCTTGGAAGGGTGTTTTGACAGACTTTGACACCTCTCCTGGCTCCTCTGGCAGGAAGCATGCTTGGGTGGGGGAAGGGTGTGTAGAGAAGAAGACAATTTCAAGTGACAAGCCCTTTTCCTTGGCCGGGACTGATGGACTATGGAATACCCCTGCCTCACTGTCCTGGCCCTCGGTTTCTCCATATTTGGGTGTGGGGAACAGTACAAGAGGGGTTCAGGTGGGGGAACAATTCCAAAGAGGGGGAAAGGAACCAAAGAGGCTAATCATTGTGCTTCCAATTATGTTAATGCCAATATCATTACCCAAACCAATAATATTGTTATTATCAACCACCACCACCACCGTTCTTGGGTGCCTCTTTTTACGACTGCCAGTGGGCTGGCTGATAGCCCTCAGGGAAAGTGCCTCATCTCTCAGCATCTCACTTTGCTCATCTGTAAAGACTATTTTTGCCATCCCCAGCTCATGGGGCTGTGAGAAGAGGCTGCTCAGCCAAACGGTGGTAATGACTGTGTTCCCTCCTGGCCTCAGATCCCGGCCAGCTGCCTGTGGGCAGTCTACTTGGTTGAGTCTTAGGGACTTGGAGCTGATTGCCAAGACCCAACCCACTAGGCAGGACCTCCAAACATGCTCTTAGCCAGTCCCTTCTTTGTGGTTTTTTACAACCAGCCCAGATTCTGCCTCTTGGGAGTAAAGACTTTAACTCAGACCATTCCATCTGCCTTTGAATGACCAGGTGAATGGGAGAGGGATGGAGAGATGAGGGAAACATGTCTAAACTATCAGAGAAAAGGAATTATCCAATAATTCCAAGGATCTGAGGATCAGGAGATCCAGGTTTAAGTCTCCACTCCTCATTCATTCATTCATTCACTAAGCATCCACCAGCAAAGCCGGTGGTTCATGCAGAGGATATACTAAGAGCAGAATCAATTCCGGCCCCAACGAAGATTGTACTTTAGTGGTGTGACCTCAAGAAAATTACTTGACATCACTGGTCCTATTAAGGAAATCATCTGAACATCCCTCACTCAGGGGACAGGATGACTTTACCAGTGGTAGGTGCTCTAAGGAAGGAGAAGGCACCATAACCTCTGGGGTTAGAACCACAATTTTCAATCCCACCCACACTCAAAAGACTCACTAGAGAGTCAACGTTCCAGATTATAAGGGCCAAAAAATGGCCCTAAAGTTCACCTCTGCCAGCCCTGTCCTTTTACAGACAGAAGCCTGAAGCTCAGAAAAGGGAAGTAATTTGCCCAAGGGTGCACTGGGAGTCTGTGGTCAAGTTGAGACTAGGTTCTAGGTCCCCACACTTCCAGTCCAGTGCTCCTTCCACCATACCATGCTGGGACTGTTCCTTTTTCTACCCTTTTCCTGGATTTTAAGGGCAGCAGCAAGAGAGGTGTCACAGGAAAGCCAGAATATGAAGACAAGATCCTTCATCAAGCCAAATATCCATGGGGATTCCAGAACCCTCCACCTTCCAGGTTCCTGGTCCCCTGGAGAGACCATGGGGGCCTTGGGGTATCTGGCCCTGAAAAATACCCTGGGGAAGGAGGCTGAAGCTGCTGAGGCCATGGGGGAGGGGTGAGGATAGGATTTCCAAAGAAAGAGGAATGGGTGCATGGGATCTGCATTGAGAAGGCAAGTCTGGGAGAATGGACGCAGCTCCCCCTAAGGGTCAGGTGTGCCTGCATCACAGCAAAGACTGGGTCAGACTCAAGCTAAGGAAAGTTGGGGAGAGAAGTGAAGGCAGCTGGGAAGGATAACTGGAAAACCTAAAGGGGCGAGGGTGGTGGTGGTGAAAGATAAGCCTGGGGGAGGGAAGAGAGCCGGGAAACAAGGAGACAGTGGAAGCAAAGAATATGGACCCTGACTGCAGACGATGTGTCTGGAATAAGGCTTGAGGAAGGGGAGTGGGCACAGGGGTGGAGATCTGAGCCAAATGGACACAGACCTTAAAACCAGGATTCTACAAGGCACCCGTACAAGCTGGGCTTTTACCCAGCGCGTCTGCCAAGTCATAGCCACCTGCCTCCTATTGGCAGATGCCCTGCTCCCCAACAAGGTCTGCAGTAGGAAGTAGGGAGGGGGTATTTTCTCTGCATCCTTCGACCCCCCACTGCTTCCCCCTAGGAACAGTGCAGTGTGTGTGTGTTGGGGGGTGGGGTGGGGGTGTGTCTGTGCCAGAGGGCCTGAGAGGCTCTGTGAGTGACCGGGTCTCAGTGCACCAGGCAGTGAGTGGTCTCTGGAGTCTGGAGGTTAGTGAGTATGTCTGGAGACTGCAGCCTCCAGTGAGCAGCTGGAGTGAAGATGCTGCCCAGGTCCACAAACTGGTGCTTGCGGGAAGACTTGCGTTTGTCCACGTGTGCGTGCATTTCTGTGTGTGGATTGTGTGCGTCTGTGGGCTGTGGGTGGGTATTTGCACGAGTGGACTATGCCTCTGTGTGTGGATTGTTTGTGAGTGGTCTGCAGATCGCTGCCTGCGCGCGTGGACTGTGGGCCCCTGTGCGCGCGCGGGGGTCGTGGGGGTCCGAGGCCGCCTCGAGGCGCTGTCCGTGGTGCTGACCCGGGGCGTGGACAGAAGGGGGCCTGCGCCCAGCCTCCAGAGGGATCGCGGAAAGCTGGCGTCGGCTGTGGAGGTGGAGCAGAGGGGCCGAGGAGAGGAAGCCCCCAAGAAGGCGCCTTCCCAGCCGCGCTGCGGGCCTCTCCGGGGAGTTGGGAAAAGTTCTCCCAGCGGCGCGGTTGGCTCACGGGACTCGGCGCCGCCGGCGCTGGCCATCCTCCCCCGACCCTCAGCGCCGCCACTGCCCGGATGCCCCCCCCCCCATTCGCCTTCTCGGCAGAGTCCGGGGGCCCTCTCGCGCTCGGCTTCTGTCGCCTGCCCTGCCCGGCCCGCCCCAGAGCCCCCACGCGCCCGGCCGGACCTGCAGCCAGGTTAACTGGGCCCCAGGACTCGGGAAATGTCCCGCCGAGCAACAGTGCGCTAAGGTAGGGCGTAGGTGGAGAGGGGGTCATTAACCTTTCCTTGTCCCCTCCTTCTGCTGTAGCCCGGCCCAGAGCCCGATGTGGGGCGGCCTCAGACTGACGCTCAACTTTTCCGGGACCAGACACCCACCCGCGGGGACCAGCAGGGGCAGAGGTCGGAAGCCTCGTCGTTTCTGGACATCGAACTCGCCCGAGCAGACCGAGGCTGCTCCGGCCCCGCGGGGAGTTGGTGCGGAGCTGGGGCCGGGCCGCGGGGGGCAAGCTCTGGGTTCTGCCCACCACCCGCCGGCTTTCCCGGGGGGCTCCGAGACCCTCATCCCCGGCTGGCCGGAGCGCGGAACTTCACACACGGCTCGGCTCAGGCCAGGGTGCGGGCGGCGCGGAGGACTTGCCCCCTCCTCCGGCCAATGCATCCCGCAGCCCCGGGACCGGATGGCGCCCGGCGACCGTCGCACTCACCTCGGCCGGCCGAGCTGAGCTGGGCTGAGCCGCGGGCGCAGAAGGGGGGTTGCCGGGGGACTGCGGCCGCCCCGCCGCGCAGGCTTGTCCCTTCGTGGGAGTAGCAGGGGAAGCTCCTCTGAGCTGCTGGAAGCCGGGGTTTCCCGCTCCGCTCCAGGGCGCACAGACCGCGGACAGCTCAGCGCAGATCCCGGTCCCCAGCGCGCAAATCGGGGCACTAAGCGCCGCCGCCGCCTTTTATCCGCCGCCCGCCTTTGTTTGGGTCCCGGCTCCTACCACGGGGTGTGGGGGTGTCCGGGGCAGGCTCTGGAGCCGCGCCGCCCCCCAGCCACTGGTGCCTCCGGCCTCCGCGCCGCCTGGCCTTGCGTCAGGGGCCGGCGAGGGCCTGCGCGCCGCCGCGCGCTGCTGTCTCCGGAGCCCGCCGCCAGGCGCCGCCGTGGCCGCCGCTCCCCCTGCGGGAGCCGCGCGGTGGTACAGCCGGGCCCCCAACACCACCGGGAGGGGGCTGCGCGCGGCGCAGCGACCCCTGGGGGTCAGTCCCCGCCTCTGCAAACCGCCCTGGCCAGACCCCTGCCCCGCCCGCGAGTTTCCTGGGTTCCCAAGTCTCTCCTGGGCTGGCACTCCTGCTGCCCCTCTCCAGCCCGTCCGCGCAGCCTTGGCAGGTCATCAGCCTCCTGGACACTCGAGGGCATCCTCGGGAGCCCTCCAGAGGGAGTTGCCAAGCCCAGGCTTTTGGTGCCTTCCCTTCCTCTCTCCTTCTCCATTCACCTCTCTGGCACCAGAGTCGGAGCCATGCCAGCCCCTGGGACCGGGCATCTCTCCAGCTCTAGCACATGGTCGGCCTGACATTCCTGGCCGGAGGGCCACAGGAGAAGAAGTCTGGGAAGCCAAAGCCAAGGCCCCTGTCCGTTTCTCTCCATCAGGGCTCAGAGGGCACTGACATTGGTGTCACACAGGGAGAGCAAAGGGGGACCCGTCAAAAAGAGGACCAGCTGCCAACCCTCCGCTGCAGGATCGAGGGGTGTTAGCGATGGGAGCCCGAAAGAAGGGAGGCCATTGCCACTGCTCTGTGAGGACGAGGCACCGGGCTTTTCATGCAGCTTCAGAGTGTGTGCTGCCAGAGGAACTGGGAAGATAGAGTGATGGAAGAGACACAATCCCGCCTTCAGGAAGTTTCCAGCTTATGGGAGAGGTAAGAATAGGGAGAGTAATGAAATGAAACACCAAGCCCCACCCCGACACACAGGTGCCCCACCCATGTCAGTCCCCCCCCCCCCCCCCGCCCGCCCCGCACTTATATTTAAAAGAGGAAAACTGAGTTGGAGGCGCCTCTAACCTCAGGGTGCTGAGTGGAGCTCCTGTTCTGGCGCTCACCTGCTGCTCCTGCTCTGTCTCTCTGCTGTGCAGTCCCTGGGAGCTGTACCCACTGGCTAGCTGACAACTGGACACATCGGTATTTATGACCCTGGATGCCACAAGAGCTCATCTATGCAGAAGCAAATGGCCCGAACTGGTGTCCCTGCCCCAGCATTCACTCCCCATGTGTCATGGGGAGTGATCGCCAGGGGAGCCATCGCCAGGCTGACCAGGTCTGTCAGAGGACTCCCAGTGGCTCCATCTGCCCCTGAAGACATTAGGATTGGGAGCAGCTCCTGGCATGAAGAATGCCACTCTGAACTGTAATTGGGGGGCAGGGAGAGACAGGAGACCTCTCGCAAGAAGTGGAGGGTGTGTGTGTTGCTACCCCAGGATTGGAGGCCGAGTCTGACACATGATTACGGAGGAACAGACCCCCAACACCGTTCTGAAAACTTCCAGTCCCATTTGCCCTATCCCAGAGGGAAGGTAGAGCCATGGGAGAGGGTGGGAGGAAGGAGAACAAATAAATGATTTGTTTTAAGGGAGCAACAGGAAGACACAAAGTGTGTTCCTAAGCCCAGCTGAGAGCAAAGGGTTTTCTTTGCTGGGTGAATGGCGTGATTCTTTTCAGTTTGTTTTAAGGCTGCTTCCAGGAGCCTCCTCAAAGTTCTCCAAGGCTCCAGCACTGTTCCTCTCAGTCTGACAAATCCACAGGGCACCCCATTGGAGTCCCCCCTGGTGCTGTGCCACCCTGAGCCCACACCTGGGGACACAGCCCCCACTACCCTGGGAAATAAATTTTGTGGATTTGATAAGGGCCCTGATGAAATTCTCATTACCTTCAAAGGTGTCCTAGCTTCTTGCTGCCTAGCCGGCTATGGCTGTGGCCACCTGATCACACCCTCCTCAGAGCCCTCCTTGGCCCCTTGGGACCTCCAGATGATCTCCAGTGGGTCCAGGCTTGCTCTGCCCTTGGTGGGAGATCTTCTGCAAAAGGAGGGAGTGGAGGCAGAGGCCTGCGGAATGGGGGAGGAGGTGAGGAATGTGGTTCCCAGGAACAGTGAAAAGATGCAATTTTCCCAGGCCATCAGCAGGGTTTTAAAAATGCAAATGGAACCGGGCCTTTGAAATATGCCTGCCATAAAGGGGAACCAGTGGTGGCAGCGGGAGCTGGAGCGGGTGTGGAAAGTCACGAGAATCCTCCTCCTGGGCTGGTCCTCAGGCTCCCTTCCCCGCCACTGCCCGCTCTGCCTGCAGGAAGCCTGTTGACAGGGGCCTGGGAATGCTGGACTCAGAGATCCCTGCCCAGCCTCTGAGGTCTCCCTGTAGTGTCCCATGCTTCCAGGTGAATATCAAGGATGACTCCAGTGGCCACATGATCCACCTAGCTAAAAGGCTGCTGAGAATGAGATTCTGCATGCCCTCTGGCTCCCCGTGCCAGGACTGTCTAGTGGAACTTCTTCCTGGGTCTGATTTAAATGCCTCTTGGTGCCGATAAGCTGCTCCCTTATACTCTGTCTTCAAGACTAATTGAAAATCTTTCTTTTGTAAGGGGTATGAGCTGTAAAGGGCTGCTTTGTCCTCAACTCCTATCCCATTATTTATACTTCTATTTTCTCTCCAACTATGTCTGAAGCAGGCCTCTGAGCTCAGCCTGATTCTACCCCTCCCAGTATAGCCATATTTCTGTTTTGCCTCTTACCAGCTATGTGACCTTGGGAAAGCCACTTCACCTTGCTGAGTCCCAGTCATCTCATCTAGAAAATGGGGATAGTAGAAGTGCTTATCTCATAATATGGTTGTGGAGAGCTTATTAAATGAGATAATCTCTGTGCAAAAATAGCATTTAGCACAATGCATGGCACATATTAAGCTCTGAATAAACATTAGCACTTGCTTCGTATTATTACCACTTCTGCCCCACCCCTGGTGAAGGGGACTGTGCAAATCAAGTCCTCCCACCAGATAGTGGAGCAGCTGAGGACTGAGCATATGGGGAGGGTTGGGAGGGTTTATCTTTAAAAATATGGTAGATTAAGACATTGTCCCAGCATCAGGAAATAGATGAATGTATTTATAAGTAATTGTAAGTACACTTATAAGTAATTCTCTCTTCAGCCTGCCAACACACTGACTTTGGAGATTTTCACTCCCACCTCCAATCTCACCTTTTCCCAGAAGCCACTGGGCAGAGTCAGTGAACTGGGGTGTGCTGGAAAGAGCTCTTGATTTAGGACACAGAGTTTGTTTTTTATGTGTCTTTTATTAACTGTATGACCTTGGGCTACAAGTCGCTTCCTTTCTCTGAGACTCAGTTTTCTCATCTGAAAAATGGGAATAATAATGACCTCTGCCTATAATACGCCTGCAATTATCTTTTTAGCTGAAGTGGGCACAGATCTATAGGTAACAATTTGATCATTCGTTCTCTGTGTAGTTATAGTTTTATATACATATAGTTAGAGAGATCTATGATAGAATGATCAATCCCTATTTCCGTGATTTTCAGAGTTGATTGCACTTCAGTGACATAATGGATGCAAAAAAGATCAGAAAACTTGCCCAAGTTCAAAGTGAATGAATTTCTGACTTGAGGTCACATAGCAAGTTAGTGGAAGAGCTTGGGTTGGACCCTAGGCCTCCCAGGTTCCAGTCCTGAGCTTCCTCTGAAACACCGTCTTTCCTCTCCTGAGCCCCCTCCTCCATGAAGTTCGGGAAGTGAGTATGAGCTTATGGCAGAAGAAGATAGAGGGTGCAATAACTCAAGAGAAGAGAGAGTTCTGGTGAGGGATGATAGGGCCAGGCTGGGGTAGGGGTGTTGCAGACAGGGCCTGGGGGAAGCTAGACAGATGGCAGCCCTCCCCTCCCACCTCCCCTAGACTTCTGCAAGCAGCTGGGCCCAGCTCTCCTTTCCCAGCTTTGCCTGCCTCCTCCAAGAAAGCAGGAAGCCTGCGCCAGAGTGAATACAATCCAAGTTATTAATTGCCTGCAACAATTAGCCCCAGTGCCTGGGCCTGCAGACTCCCGGCTCTGAGAGAGGGAGCCAATTACAGCTTCATCAATATTCACGCTGCTGCAAAATCCTCTTCCAAAAAGTCAGCCCCCTCACCCCCCATCCACGTTTTTCAGGGCCTTTGCTCTGCCCCCAACATCTGGAGAAGACCACATATTGCTGAGGCCTTCTAGAGTGAAAGTGAATGTAAGGTTAGACTCAGAGGGGCATTTCACATAGCAAGGCCAAGGCATTATCTGGGAAGAGCAGGACTCTGCCAAAGATCTGGACAGTGTGGCATTAGCCAAAGACTGTGCCATTGTGGGGGAGAGATTATAATCTCCTGGTTGAGGGTTTTAAGTAGATTCTCCAAGGGCTGTTATTGTTAAGATTGGCTTGAAAGGAGAGGTTGAAAATACCCGCCAAATTCTAGTTTTAATCCCAGCTCAGTTACATACTAGCTTTGTGGTTTTAGGAAAATTACTTCACATCTCTGAGCTCATGTTCTTACCTGTAGACTGGGGACAGTGGCCACGCCTCCCCATGCAGGAGGATTCAGTGTGACACTATGCAGAAGCACGTAGCAGTACAGTGAATGATGCAGAGTGAGCTGGAAGTCAATGGCAGTGCTTGTGTTCTATCCAGAAAATGCTCTGGAAAGAGATTCCACGACCCCCAGACAAGTGTGGGGTGATGGAGAACAAGGTAGCTGTGCAGTAAGGAGACCTGGATGCTGGCCCCAGATTGGTCTTACTTACTCTGTGGCCTTGGTGCCCTTCCATCTCTGGGCTCTTGTTCCTACTTGACGAATGAGGACATGAGTCTAGATGAGCTGCAGAGCCCCTCTGACTGTGATCTTCCAGGAGAGTATGGGGAGACAGAAAGAATGAGTTTAGAATGCATAGGAGGCCTTGGGGAATATAGAATCCCCAATTTTCTAAGGGGTTAACGGGAGCAGTGGTAAATGGAATGGAATGGCCCAAAATACATGAAACCAGGTACATAAATAGTTAAACAAAAGTCACAAATCTGTTGGCTCTGAAGTAGCAAAAGAAAACACATACCTTTTATCAAGACAGAAAATAAAAATTATTACCTGGCTCAGAACTCCTGGGAGAGGCTGCGTATTCCCCAGCACAGCCCTTGTCCTTGGGGTCTTTCAGGACCGTGGACAGTGGCTGATGCCTACTGTGCTGGAGGTTAGGACAAAGGGATAAGGGTCAGGGACTTAGCCTGGAGGGGCTTGATCCTTGGGGTGAGTGATGTTGAGCAAGGCCCTGGTTCAAAAATAACTCAGTTTCGCCTGGCTTTTGAGTGCCCATTGGGGCTGTCCAAGCCTTTAGAGGACAGGGGTTTTGTACAGGACCTGTCCCCCTATCCCTTTCCCAGAAATACCTGAGGCTCCTGGTGCACCTGTCTGAATGTGAGACCTTCATGACTCAGCACGGGATCCCGGCCCCATCTCCCCACTCTGCCTGCTCCTTTGTTTCTCTGGCCTCAGTTTCCTGGTACAGGTTGGCCAGCACCTTCCACCACCCCAGTCAGTCTGGCTGGCCCACTGGCGCCGGGAGCCAGGTCAGCTTTAACCTCGACCACCAGACCTCATTTGGGCCTCTGCAGTGACAGCAAGAAAGAGCTTTTCTGGCATTTTCCCAGTTGGAAATCTGTATGGCTTTGATGCGCTGCCCCAGTGCCAGCTCCTATTCCGGCACATCCAGTGTGAACAGGGCAGAGAACATTCTGTGCCAGAAACTCTGTGGCCAAGGGCCTCTGAACTGGAATGAAGGGCTGGTAGGCAGATCATTAGTGTCCTGGAAGTTAAAATACCTTTTAGGCAGTAAGGGATGCTACTAACAACATCTGCAATAATAACAATTAATGGCTACAATCTATTGATTACCAGGCCCGGCATATGCATTATACTTCATTCAAACTCACAACCATCCCATGAGGAAATTGAGGCTCAGAGAGTAGTAAGCTGCTTCAGGTCACACAGCGGGTAAATACTGAGGACCCAACCCCAGGCAGTTTGATACTACAGCCCAAGTGCTCTGCCACATTATTCCTCCCGTGGAAAAACTGAGGGTCAGACAGGGTAAGAGACTTGGTTAGGGTCACAGAAAGAGTCAGTGATGGAGAAGGTTTGAATCAGGGCTTGCATAGTGCCATAGGTACCACATTTACCTGCTCTGCTCTACTGCTCCCCAATGACCCAGGTCCCTGTTGGGCGCCCACCCTCAGTGCTCCCTAGTATAGCACTCGGGTCTCATGCCGGGTCTAAACACAACTACACGTATCTCTCTTTTCACCCTTAGGGAAGTCACTGCATCTCTCTGATCCCCAATCCACCAAGGGACCATTCTAAGGCAGAGCTCACATTCCAATTTGAGAATTGCTTCATTTGATGAGATCCTCCCCTGGAAACCAGAGGGGCCATCCTGCAAAATGGCAGAGAGTTCCCAGGACCCAGGAGAGAAAGGCCCTACCCGTACCTTCCAGGATAAGGTGCAGGGGATGGGGCTGATGGCTGCAAACACACCATGGGATTGGCATCAACTGGCACAAAATATCAGGTTGTCTCCCAGCCCCTCATCTCATAAGTGAGGAGGCTGAGAACCAGGGCAGGTGATTACGGTGGTGTGGCTTCCTCTCGACAGCACTGTCCTTTGGCCACCCCTCCAAGCTTCTGTGTCCTTCCCAACATCTCTGTGTCCTCATTTTGCAGCCAGGCACGTCAGGGGACAGCTGTTCTTGCTGGCATCCAGGGCCACATCTAGCAGATGTGGCAGTGGGATGCAGAAGGAATGCATGAATAGTCTAAATGACCACATGGGGGAGCATCCCAGGATACTCCAGCAAGGCTGGCTGTGCCTGAGGAGCTGGGCTGGTGGCATGTTGTCCTCCCTTGCTCCTCCTCTTCCACCGCCTCCTTGATTCCCCCACCGTCTCTCCCCCATGCTCCCAAACTCCCCACCTTCCCTCCTTTACACTCATTCCTTCCCTTGATAATGACCACAGTAAACATTTACTGAGCACTTACTGTGTGACAAGCCCAGTACCAAGCATTTTACGTGCATCTTCTTTATTCTCCACAACAATCCTTGGAAAATAATCATCTTTCTTTTATAGACATGGAAAATACAGCTCAGAGAGGTCAGGGTTTGTAAGGCCTGGCAGACTGTGAACCCACACCCTCCTGTCCCTTTGCACTCCTGGGGACAGGAGCACCTCATCACACGAGGGGCAAAAAGGCCAGAGGTGGTGCCACCTGTTCTCTTTTGGCCTTGGATGGATTGTTTGGCAGATGCTTTTTTTCTTTTGATTTTCCTTGGAAACTCTGAGCTGATTTCCTCTCCCCAGCCTAGACTGTTACATTCCCTGTACCTTCTAACCCTCCCCTTCCCACTGTGTGTGGGCAGCCCAGGGTCAGCTGATGTTCATCCTTGTGCTAGATCAGGACAATGGAACCAGACCATTACAAGTGGGACCCAAGCTCAGAGGAGTCCCCTGGGGATTTTGTGGCTGTCATCATTTTTAATCCAAGAATAACTATGGGGCACACAGAACATGGGGCATGGAGTCTAGACTCGGACAGATTTGAGTTCATTTATAGCTATGTCACTATGGCTGGGTGACGTTGGCCAAGTTCCCTTCAATGCCTGCCTCAAGGAGCTGTTGTGAGGATCAAATAAGAGCACATGTGGTGTGTCTGACACATGGCAGTCCTCAGATAACACTGTCATCCTGCTCCTTCTCATCTTGGGTCCAGAGAATTTAGAGAAACATTCTCTCTAGCCCAAGGATGTCCTCTTAGAACTCATTTCCCAGGAGTTGTTTGTTCTCCCAAATACTACTTTTAGTAGTAATTAGATATCAGGGTAATAGCTGACATTTTGGTCTGTGCCTTATGTGTGTTGTGTGAATTGCTCTATCGTCTCATACAGAGCATGTGGGTTCAGAGCACCAGCCCTGGAACCAGATGACCTGGGTTCAGATCCTGCCTCTGCCAATTACTTGATGTGCAACTTTGGGCAAATCACCTAACTTTTCTGTGCATCAGTTTCCTCATCTGTAAAGGGGGTGAAGAGTGACACCTACCTCCTGAGACTGTGCTGAGGAGTCTGGGGTGCACGGAAAGGAGTGAGACCCAGATGTGATAAATGCTTCGTCGGTGTCAGCTGTTGTTATTATTTAGTCTCCACAACAATCTTGGAAAGTGCATATTCTAGTCCCTGTTTTACAAAAGAGGTAACTGGAGGTTAAGTCACTAGCCCAAGGCCACACAGCTAGTAAAGGACAGAGCCATTGGACCCAGGATTAGAACCCAGCTCTGACTGATTCCCAGGCTCACCATTTCCCACTGCAGCCACATGTCTCAGAGGTAAGAGGAGGAGGAGCTCACGGGTCCCCTTTGTGGCTCAGCCGGTCCCCTCCAATGCCGTGACCCAGATGAGCTCACCTTCCCACCCTCTTACTTCCTCTTGTCGCCTGTCTTAGCTGGAAGCTTGCCTTTTCCCACCGAGTCATTTATTTCAAAAACACTCTCCTTAACTCCAGCACAGTCCCTTGGATCTTGCCACCCTCCAAACCTGCTCACTTTTCAGAGGCCCACAGAGGCCCTGACCCCAGGCCTTGCTCTCCCCCTGGACCTGGTCTGGAGGGCTGGAGGAAGCCAGAAGAGCTTCCAGGACAACCGGGACACCCCTACTACTCCTGCTAGCCCCTGGGGGAGGGTCTGCTGCTCCAAGCGCTCCATGTCCCCATCCCCCTCCCACTGACCTCAGGACAGAGCCCTGACACTGAACGTGCCACTCAAGGCCTTTTCCTCCTCCGTGACGTCTCTCTGACTCTACCACCCCCTGCAGCCCCGACTTGACTCCTACCTGCAGAGCTAGCCCATCATTGCTCAGACACGCCAGGCTCCTCATGCTTCCCAGCCTCTACTCACGTCACTCCCTCTGCCTGGAATGCTCTTTCTCTTCTCTACCAGCTGAAATATTACTCATCCTTAAGGCCCAGCTCATCTCTTTCATGGAGAAGCCACCCCCAACCCTACCCCCACACTCTCCCCCAGAGAGCCTTCCACTCTCTCTTTTCTTTGCTCCTAGAACAGCTTCACACATCTATTTCTGCATTTATCACAGTCTGACTTGTTTTCCATATAGAGTCTGTTGCCTAAGTGTGAGGGTGCACGTTGACTCTCTAGGGGGGCCACTTCCCAGGCAAGGGGCTGTAGGCAGGGTAGAGGCAGATCACAAGCAGAAGGGCCTGGAGTCCTGGGACCATCTGCTCAAGGCCCTGGCTACTAAAGGTGGGAAGCTGGGCTCGGACATTATTCTTCTCATTTCAGAGATAGATAGCACAATTGAGGCTCCTTGAAGGAATGACTTTCTCATGGTCACATGGCACTTCATGGAAGCTGCAGAACCTGGGCTCCCAACTCCTAATTCTGCAGGGTTACCGGGCTGAGCTGATGCATAACAGATCCTCCAATCCTTATCAGTCAGCTATTGCCACAATAATGCTGCATAACAAAGCACTTCCAAGTCTCAGTGGCATTTAACAATAACAATTAGATTTTGCTCACAGGTCTAGAAGCTGGCTGGAGAGCTCTGCTTCGGGCTGTGGGTCAGCTCAAGTCTGCTCCACATGTCATGTAAGGGTACCAAGGCTACCCTGGCTAAGCTTCTTTTCTGGCTATGGCAGGAGAAGAAGAGGGCAACTGCGACCACGTAAACACACGTCAATGAGTCTCTTCCCTCATTATACCTGTTACCATCTCATTGGCCAAAGCCAGTCAGCTGGCCATGCCCAAAGTCAAGTGGTGAGGAATTAAACTCCACTCACCATGTGGCCTTGGCAAGGGTGTGAATGTAAAATGCCACGCCAGGAGAGTGAAGAATTAAGACCAATAATTCAATCTTCTATGTTGCATCTATGCCCCACCTTCCCTTTTACAGATTCAAATTGATAGGTGACTGTCCCCTAAAGCCACTGAACAAGTCTCTCCAGTTTCCTTCCCTGCAGACACTACTTGCAGAGCCTTTGGCTCACTCTCCACCTTCCCCATCTGAAACTTGGCCATGCTGATTGCAAATAACAACCAAGAAGAAAGGGAAAGAGAACACTCAGGCTGCAAGAGTTGAATGCAAAGGAAGAGTAAAGGGGCACCTGGTTTGTTTAACTCTGGAAGGGCAGACAGTCGGGGAGACTCACCTTCACCCCCACCTTCCAGCACCACCCGTTGTCCCATATCAGAGAGGTGAGCTTTAGGGATCTCTCTAAGCTCTGAGTCAAGTTCTCATAGCATCACTGCTCTGTATAGCCTCAGAATTTCTGTGTGGGGACACTTTTTATTTTTACCTTCCTGCATCTGTTTGCCATTCTTTTGATAGCAGCCTCCCAATTTCCAATGAAGAACCAGCCTTCCCCTTCAGGCCATGTGATTTGGGTGGGGAGGGGAGTTGCACATATGGCCCAGGACTAAGCCAATCAAAGCATCCCATTATTGCCCTGACCACAGTGATTGGTTCAGGGATGGACTCATGGCAAATCCAGGCCAATGAGAATTCATTTTTGTCAAATTGCTTGGGAAGAGACTATTTTTCTTGCAGGACTTGAACATGAGAGGATATAAGGCTTTGCATTACCAGCAGCCATCATGTCACAACATCGATTCTAAGAATAAAGTCACCATAAACTGAGAGAGAGAGACTTGACTTGAGTTCCTAGATCAAGTTATGCCTGAAGTCCTAGTTCTACTTTCAGACTTTTCTATGGCTGTGAGACCAGACAGAACACGTTTTCTGTGACTTGCAACTGAGAGTCCTGATTAAATGAACTTGGAGTCCTGTAACCATAAAATTGTGGAAACCTAGAGCCAAGGATGCTTAGAATCATAAATTTGTTGAATCTCAGGGAGTTGAAGTCCTTAGAGGTTACACCTGACTCAGGGGAACATGGGGAGGGGGCCAAAGCTATGCACATGGAGAGAGGGAAACACCAACCTCCTTTATGTATCCTCACAGGTGCGGGCACAAGTGTCCTGGACAAGGAGCCCCTGCAGGACCAGGCCACTGACAGTAGATCAGCCTGGATGCACCAGGTTCAATGAGATACATAGTCCCAGCTTCTTGGTCTTGGCCACAGCACCAATGTTGGCGCTTCACGGTTGTGTGTCTAGATGGCAACCTCTCATCCTCCCATCCAAGTAGGAGATGGGGCCTGAGCTCACCTGGGACAGTGCAGGCTGTGTTGCTAGGACAGATTGCTGCAAACAAGGGGCTGGGAAGCACAAGAGATGCTCAGAGGGAGAAGCGGGCAGTGAGCATGGCCTTCTGAAGGGCCAGCAGGGAAGGCTGTCCCAGAATGGACTCCTCTGATCCTGGCACCTGGCCCAGTGTGTCAGCCTCCAGCTTGGCACCATTGCCTGCTCTTGATGGCTGGCCTTTCTGAACAGATATTTCAGGACAGGGAAGGAAGGTTCCTCCTTACTCTGGCTTCCCCACCTGCACAATCTTCAAAGTGCCAATGGCTGACCTGGCTCCCTGGCCACTTCTCTCTGCCAGGCCTGGGGCTACCACTGGCTCCATTCCCCTCCAGGGCCTCTTGCTTGGCCTCAGCTCTAGGATCAAGCTTCACTTCTGGCCCAGCCAATGACTCTTTTGCCCTGAATGGGGATTCCTGGGTGCAATTGACTTGAGTTCTAGTTCCACTTTTTCCAGTGATTTGCTACTTGTATATCTGGGCCTCAGTTTATCTGTCTGTAAACTGGAAGCCTCCTCAGTCATGATATGCCTCACTAAACTCTTCTGAAATAGGCCTTACCACCATCACCCCTCACCCTGCAGGCTAAGAAACCAAGGCTCTGAGAGGTCATGACTTCATTCATTCAGAAGCATTCATTTACCAAGTACTGCTTGAGCACTTACTGTGTGCCAAGCACTGTGCTAGGACACTAAGGTGGCAAAAACAAGGTCCCGACCCACAGGCTGCTCGGTTGAGGTGAGTAACAGAATTGCTCAAGGTGACAGAGCAAACTGTCATCCCCCTTGCACGTCATAGGTGCTTAGTCAATGAATGAATTGGCTGACATACCTTGCAGGCAACTGATGAGAAGGAATCAGAGGCAAAAAGACAGTGGGATGCAACAGGAGGAGGGGAGATGTCAATTTCCAGCCTTGAGGCTAGGTTTGCAAACAAAAAATCTATCATTTCTGATGTCGTTTGCTAAAGACCAGAATGGAGATGAGGCAAATGAGCGGCAGTGGAAGGTGAGCTTGGCTCCTCCTGCCTGACAAAGCAGCCTGGGGCCTGCAGGGGCTGTGCTTGTGCAATGAGCTCTGGAGTGGTCCCTGGATGCCCCCTGGTCAGGCTAAAAGAGGGTGGGAACATTGAAGTCAGTGCATGCTGGTAACACTGGGGACAGGGAGGGAGGGCTTGCAAATACAAAGAGGATGACTTACCTGGCTACTTAAGATATCTTGAAATGTGCCTAGCCCCAGGGATGATATCAGAAGCTTCTTTCACCTCTGGGACCTTGCTTCTCAAAGTGTGGTTCACGGACCAGCAGCGTGAGCAACACCTGAGTGTTTGTCCAAAATGTAGATTCTGGGCCCCATCCCAGACCGGCTGAATGTGAATCTGCATTTTTAACAAGGTCCCCCACCTCTTATCAAGTGGGGCTGCATGTTAGAATCACCCACAGAGGTTTAGAAAACACTGATACCTCGATCTACCCTCAGAGATGCTGACCTAATTGGTCTGTTAGGCATCGGGACTTAAGTCCAGCAAGTGTGAGCTGAGGTTGAGGACCACTGCTTTAATTTTACAGAGTACTTCCAAAACTTTGTCTCATATGTGCTTTCTACAACCCCAGGAGCTCAGGAGGGTATGGTTATCCCTATTTTTCCAAAAAGAAAATCGAGGTCCTCCACCCATGGCAGGTTGGTGTACCGAAGCAGTTCTCAAAGTGAGGTCCCCAGACCAGCAACATCAGCATCACCTGGGAGCATATTAGAAAAGCAAATTTCTGGGGGGCGGCCTGTGGCTCACTTGGGAGAGCGTGGTGCTGACAACACCAAGTCAAGGGTTAAGATCCCTTTACTGGTCATCTCTTAGAAAAAAAAAAAAAAGAAATGCAAATTTCTGAATCAGAAACTCTGGGGGCGGGGCCCATCACCTGTTTCTAATGGGCCTTGCAGGTGTTTCTGATGCACACTCAAGTCTGAGAACCGCTGGTATAATTGAAAGAGCCCTGGATTGGGAGAGGAGATGTGGCATCTCTCCCTCACTCTGTGTGTCCTTGGGCAAGTGACTCACCTTCTCTGGGCTTCAGTTTCCACAAGTGTAAAGTGAGGGTGGTGTGGGAAACCAGATCAAGGCTGCTTCCCTCCTGTAGTGTTGCCATGGCAGACATTACTAATCCATCACAGCCCTGCTTCCCCCTGCACCTGGGTTGACCTGAGAGCCTTTCTCCATAGCTACCCCCACCCCCCTGGGAATGTAGGCCTCCTGGGTATTTGGGGTTGGCACTTGCTGTGGATTGATGTCCCCTGAAAACTTAGCCCCTACTGTGACAGTGTAAAGAGGGTGGGAAATCCTATTATGGTAATTGAAAGGGGCGAACTTGAAGGCGTGATTGGACTGTGAGGACTATGCTTACTGAATGGATTGATCCATTTCACTGAGCAATAAGTGGGTAGATTATTGGTGGTCACAGGCATGGTTCTGAGGGCTTTAAAAAGAGAACACAGGAGGAGCTTTCTCTCTGCTCTGCCATTTTCTGCCATGTGAGACTCCTGCATCACTATAAAGCCATCACCAAAGAAGATGCTCACCTAATGTGCTCCCTGGACTTTGGACTTCCCAGACTCTGAAACTGTAAGCAATAAATTTCATTTTCTTATAAGTCACCCAGTTCCAGGTATTGTGTTATAAGCAACAGAAAAGGACTAACACAACACTGAAATGAAGCTCTTTGCCATCCCGACACTAGATGATCTCTGAGAAAGCCCTCCAATGCTACGTTAATGGCAGGTACAGGCCTTGGGCCTTGGAACCCAGAGCTCTTTCTCTAAGAAATGGAGAAGCGGATGCATCCACACAGGCTGGGAAGACGTGAGACGGGCCGGTGAGCCATCCCCACCTTCCCACCTTTTCCCACTTCCTCAACTTTGCACACCCTGGTCCTGCTCCCTGATGTAATCTCATGCAGCCACCAAGCCCAACTCAAATGTCACCTTCTCTGGGAAGCCTCCTGATGCCTCCAGGCAGGGACCACCAAACTTCCCTGGAGGTGGGGGAACTTCCTACCTGCATTATGAGTCTCCGCTGTAATCTGCCTCCCCCAATGCACTGTGATTCCCAGAGATCAGGACTATGAGGATCCCTAGCACCAGGCTCTGAGCGTGGCAGGGAGAGATGCCCAAGACAAATGTGATTGAACGAAGCACCCAGACTCTCAGCATTGAGGGCAAGGTGTCCTCATGGGCTCTGGTACCCTCCTGGTTGTGGCACCTCCTGTGCCTCATTCAAGTGGCATAGTGGCTGACTTCCCACTTGCTAATCCTCCATCACACAGAGTCCAGTGCTGGTTCTGGCATGCCTGAGAGGTGCAGAGCTGAGAGTAGCCAGGGTGCCCTGAACAGCCTGTCTGGCCCGGCTCCTTCCCAGGAAAGTGCCAGGGAGGCAGAGAGGGAGGCAGGCAGTATCAGCGTGTCTGTGGTCACAAGCAAGGAGCTAATGAGCAGGTTAGGGAGGCAGTAACTATAGTCAGATTATTGGCCCCAGAGGGTGGGGAAGTAGGCACCAGGGCTGTCATCATGCTCACACATGAGGCCAAGTTCAAGAACGTGGAGAGGCTGCCCTCTCAGGCCACCTGCACGCCCAGCTGGAAGGGAGGAGGGTTGAGGTCCTCTCATCCACGTTTGCTGTACACCGACTGTGTGCTCAGCCATGGGTGAGATGCAGTGGGCAGCAGGGAGGAGACCCAGCTGGAAGTGAGGAGCTGAAAGACCCTGGCACACATGGAACCAGCCACACCTCAAGTCCTGAGTGAGGGGAACATGCATTAGGCACCTACTCCCACATGCCAGTCCCTGTGAGGGGGGGAAGTGTGTTGCATACCCCCTAAGCCCCGAGAGAGGAGAGCATGGATTGAGCACCTATTATGTACCAAGTCCTGTGTGAGTGTATTAGTCCATTTCTGTCGTTTATAACAAAATACCTGCAACTGGGTAATTCATAAGAAAGCAAAATTTATCGCTTATGGTTTGGAGACTGGGAAGTCTAAAGTCCAGGGAACACATCTGGTGAGGTGATTCTATAGCAATGCAGGGTGTCCTATGGCAAGAATATGGCAGAGCAGAGAGAGAGAGACTCTCACGTGCACCCATTGTAAAGCCCTCAGAACCACGCCCCTGACCGCCATTGTTAACCCATTCACTACTGCAGGGTCCTACAATCCAATCACCTCTTCAAGGCCCCACCTTTTAATGACCATAATAGGACTTCCCACCCTCTTAACAGTCACAGTGGGAACTAAGCTTCTAATATATGAACTTTGGGGTATACGATTCAGTCAATTCACAGCAGGGAGGAGCCTCATGCACTTTTTTTTATTGTTTGAATCATGAGCCCACTTTGTTTCCTTTATCGTGTGAATTTTTTGAAAGTTCTTTTTTTCCTAACAGATTTTATTTTTATAGCAGTTTTAGGTTTACAGAGAAATTGAGCTGAAAGCACAGCTCGTTCCCACTCCCCACGTTGCATTCATGTGGTACGTTTGTTACAGTTATGAACCAACACTGACCGATAATCACGAACTCAGTTTTACATTGGGGTTCCCTCTTTGCTCACACGTGTCAAACCTTACAACAGTGCTTCCGCACAGCTTCAGGGAATGGGCTTTCCTGCCTCTGTCTCCTTTCCCTATAGAAATCCAGGTCCTCCTTGTCTAAGGCCCAGCTCAAATGCCATCTCCTGTGGGAATGCCGTCCCCTGTGGGGATACCGTCTCCTGTGGGAATGCCGTCACCTGTGGGAATGCCGTCCCCTGTGGGAATGCCGTCTCCTGTGGGAATGCCGTCCCCTGTGGGAATGCCGTCCCCTGTGGGAATGCCGTCCCCTGTGGGAATGCCGTCTCCTGTGGGGATACCGTCCCCTGTGGGGATACCGTCTCCTGTGGGAATGCCGTCCCCTGTGGGAATGCCGTCTCCTGTGGGAATGCCGTCTCCTGTGGGAATGCCGTCCTCTGTGGGGATACCGTCTCCTGTGGGAATGCCGTCTCCTGTGGGAATGCCGTCTCCTGTGGGAAGCCTTTCCCGAGCTTGGCCTCCTTTCTCTCCTTTCCCCCCAGCATGTCAGGCAGCCCTCATTTTCTCTGCCCAGGGTTATTGACAGCCAGGGTCCCCGTGTGTCCAGCCCATCCTGTGGCTGGAAACGGCAGTGAGCATTCTCTGTCCTCACCACCACACTACTAGGTAGGTACCACTGTTATCCATTTTACCGTTGAGGAAACTGAGGTCCTTAGAAGACAAGGGACATTCCTGAAGCCACACAGCCAGCAAGGGGCAGCACCAGGGCTCGACCCTAAGCTCAGCAGTTCCCAAGGCCATTGGGAGAATGACCTAGCCCAGTTCCAGGCCCCTGGGCATGGCTGTGCCCAAAGGATACCCACTGGCCTTTTTAACAACAGTAAACTGAAGCCTTGTTCCCCACTTGGCTGCCCCTCACCCCACCCCTCACAAGCACCTGCCTCAGCGTGCAGAGACCTTGCCCCTGGAGCTCACCAAGACTCACGATGTTGCATTCCCAAACCGGGACATACAACGACATTTCAGGCAAAGAAAACCAATCTGGAGGAGTCAGGCTTTCACCCTCGCCTGGGAATTTGCATATCGCATTTACCCATGATGCTCTCCCTCCCACTTCACAAAATAATTGTCGAACAGATTGCATTGGAAGGAGAATTCCTGGATTATGGAGTCATGATTCTAAATGGCTATTTATCTGTGTTTAGATTCATTTCTTTAAAAAAACTGTTGAAATTTAAGTGAGTGAGTTAAATGCAAAGGAGATGAACGCTGCATCATCACCCCATGGAGGAAGTCACTGAGCACCTTGGCAAGACGAGACCAGGGGCGCCACAGCCGCTGTCAACTGCCTGCTGGCTTTCGGGATCCACTCCCTGCTTGCCTGGCACGGCTTCCCCCATTGGCTTCTCCATTGTACACAGGGAGAAGATAGCCCAGAGACCTCAAGTAACTGGGCCAAGGTCACACGGCTGATAGGTGGCAGTGCTGAAATCGAAACATCACTTGGTCTGGCCCCAAAGCTAAACTCTCCTCCTACCCGTGGCAAGTTAGAGCACTTTACAGCTGCCTCCCTTTGAGCTTTTCTGGAGTGACAGAGAAGGACACAGAAGCTCAGAAAGAAGTGACTCCTTGAGATCACACTACTGGTAGACAGTGCAACCAGGGTTAGGACCCATAGCCAGCTCTGCCCGCTGTGGGTGGGCATCGTCCAGAATGGGAAGGAAGGGAGGAGATGCAGGGGGAATCAGGGTCCTCACCTGCCCTCGAGGAGATTCCAGTCTGGGGATAAGATGAAGGGCCCCAGCATGGTGATGTGCAGGACCCCCACCTCCTCAGTCCAGGGACATATCCAGGCCCTGACTTCCCACAACACCAATGCTCTGGGCCTCTCCTTGGACCCTGGAGTACCAGCTCTCAGGCACTAGGGAAGCTCTCTCTGCTGCTCAGCTGCACTATCCTACAAGGCAGGGGTAGGGTCCATGTTCATGCTGCCACATTCAAAGCTCAGTCTCTACACTTGATCAATCATTAGACTTTGGACAAGTTGCTTAACCTCTCTGAGCTCAGTGTGTTCATCTGTAAAATGGGATTAGCCATGCTACCTACCTTGTAGTGTTATTGTGAGGATGAAGTGAATTAATACATGCAAAGGGCTTAAAACACTGCCTGGATTTAGGGCACAGTAAGTGCTCAGTAAGAGCTGGTGCTCGGTATTCTTCACTTGCTAATTCACTGCCTGGGAGCCTGTGTGCATCCAGTGCTGAGGATGCAGAGGGCAGGCACGGCCCCTGCTCCCTTGGAGCCTGGGAGCTCAGGTTCTGGGGAAGAGTGGGAAATGGGTAAAGACCACAGCGTGGGCTGTGAACTGCAGAGCAGGTGAGCACGGGGTGTTTAGTGAGCCTGCAGGCAGAGGGTCAGCAGAGGCTCCTGGGAGAGGAGACGGCTAAGCTTGATCTTGATGGATGAGGGGTCGTTCATCAATGGGACAAGCACGGGGGCAGGTGGACAGGCAGGCACCCAGGGAGAAGGAACAGCACATACAGGGGCCCAGAGAAAAGGACAAGCATGGCACATCTAGGGACTTGCAAGTGCCTGGGATGGCCAGACGTCAGGTAAGTGACAGGCAGTGAGGAGAGATGAATACAGAGAGGGAGTCAGGGGCCAGGCTGCCAGGAGCCTTGGCAGCTATTTCAGGTTGATTTCTGTCCCCCCAAAAGAGATGTGTTGAGATCCTGACCCCCAGGACCTGTGAATGTGACCTTATTTGGAAATAGGATTGTTGCAGATGTAATTAGTTAAGGTGAGGTGATACTGGAGTAGTGTGGCCCTTAATCTAGTATGATTGGTGCCCTTATAAGAAAAGGGGAGAGACACAGGGAAGAGAAGGCCCTGCGAAGACATGGACACAGGAGGGGAGAAGGCCACGTGCAGACAGAGGCAGACACTGGGGTGTGCGGCTGTGCAACGCCAAGGATTGCTGGCCACTGGCAGAAGCTGGGAGAAGAAAGAAGGAGCTTTCCCTCAAACTGCAGAGAGAGAACAGCTCTGCTGACGCCTTGAGTTTGGACTTCGGGCTTCTGGAACTGTGAGAGAATAAATTTCTGTTGTTTTAAGCCACCCAGTTTGTGGCACCTCATTACAGCAGCCCCAGGAAATTAACACAGGTGCCAAGCTACTTCCAGGTAGGGAGGGTTAATCCGGAAGTGACCGGCCACAGTAACTGCTCTGAGTTCCCCTTGGTGCCCAGTGGCACTCTGCTACCTGCCTGGTGCGCCCACATCCCCTCTGCCTCTGCCTGCTGTGCCACTTCCTGTTGGGCCCGTGCTCCTGTCCCCCCTGGCCAGGCCATAGCTGCAGCCGTGGCTCATGGCTGAGATATACAGTCAGCCTTGGGCTGGTGACAGGGCCTGGCTAGACTGGCACGAATCATGTTTATCACAAACAGGAAACAAAGGAAGAAGGGAACAAAGCCCAGGAAGGGAGAGGTGGGCAGGTGGGATTGAGGCACCTGGCGGGGAGTGGCGGCCAGGGAGGCGCTGCCCGCGGGAAGACCCGTTAATTTTCTGATGTTTGCTCCAGCACTGACCAGCCGGGCTCTGCTGAAGTTTATCTGCTTGTCTCAGCTGTGACGTGTGCTGCGTGTCAGCTTCTCGGGCACTTCAGAGGTTTGCCAGGCCAAGGAGGGGTGGGAGATGCCCCCAGTAGCTTCCGGTCCATCTGTTAAGCCATCCAAGGCCTGGCTCTCAGTGCTGCCCATGGGCGAAATTATGTTCCATCCTGCCTGGTAATGAGGTGTTACGGGCCTCAGCCTGGGGCCAGGAACTGTCTGGCCACCTGCCCCGGCCCAGTCTGCCTTCAGCCCCAGACTGACCTGGCCAGAGGAGCCAGGGAGGAGGGGATCGTAGGTGTGAGGGTGGGGGCGGGGAGGAGATGGCAGAGATGGGGGCAGCACCAAGGAGACGAAAGACGCTGGAGCTTATGGAGCGTAGACCACCCGGCTCTGTGTTCAGAGTTCTTCTGCGTTCTGATAATGGTGTACGAGTTCCCTAGGACTGCCTTAACAAACAAGAAACGTGTGGTTGAAGACAACAGAAATTTGTCCTTCATAGTTCTGTAGGCTAGAAGTCCAAAATCAAGGTGTTGACAGGTTGACTCCTTCTGGAGTGTCGGGGACAGAATCTGTTCTAGGCCTCTCTTCCAGCTCGTCGTGCTGGCCGTGCTGGGTGCCTTGGCCTGTGGACACATTGCTCCAGTCTCTGCCTCCATCACCACGCGGCCTTCTCCCTGTGTGTCTGTGCACTAGTCCGTTTCTGTTGCTTATAACAGAATACCTGAAACTGGATAATTTATAAAGGAATGAAATTTATTTCTTACAGTTTGGAGGCAGGGAAGTCCAAGGTCCAGGGAATATGTCTGGTAAGGGCCTTCTTCTGGGTGGGGACTCTATGGTGACACAGGGTGTCATAATATGGCATGAGCAGGAGAAAACTAACCTTTTCACTAGCCCTCCTTATAAAGCCACCAGTCCACACCCGTGATAACCCATTACTCCATGAATGGGTCAATCCGTTCACGAGGGCACGGTCCTCACCGCCCAATCACCTCTCAAATGCCCCACCTTTCAAATACCATAGTTGGATTTTCCACCCTCTTAACACTGTTACAAAGGGAATTAAGTTTCTAGCACATGAACTTTCAGGAGATACATTTGACCCATAGAAGTCTGTGTCCAAATTTCCTTCTTGTAAGGACACTGGTCATTGGATTAGGGCTCCCCATAATGCAATATGACTTCAACTTAATTTGATCACATCTACAAAGACCCCATTTCCCAATAAGGTCACATTCACAGGTACTGGGGATTTAGGACTCCATCATATCTTTTTGGGGGACACAATTCACCACAGCAAACAGTTGACAATTACTGACAACTTATTTGAAGCCCAGCAGTCTGTGAGGAGCTCTTCATGAGCTCTCTGATTGGATCTTCACAACAGAAATATGTACTGTAAGTAGAAATATAAGTAGGCACTGTTACTTCCGCATTTTATTGGTGAGAAAACTGAGGCTCAGAGACACGTAACTAAAATATGACAGGTCCCAGAACCAGGTCCAGACCCGGGAAGACATCACATAGAGTCAGGCTGTAGGTGGAACATCACAGTCGTGATACGGGGGATACAGGAGATGGGACTTGGGAGTGCTGAGAGCGTTCAGTAGGGACACATGATGCAGAGGGAGAGGCCAGGGAGGCTTCCTGGAGGAGATGCCACAGGAACAGAGATTTCTGGGATGAGTAGAGGTTTGTAATTTTATAGACAGGGAGAAAGAGGCCCAGAGGATGGAAGGGCAGTTCCAAGGTCACAATATTGGGGGCTGGGTGTAGCGAGCTCCAGTCTCTGCACCCTGAGGCGAGACCCAACAAAATGAGAAATCAGAACTCTGGCACTCATGACCCCTTCAACCTTCCCTTACCCATTAAAGGGTCCTGGTCCAACTCTAGTTCCGCAGAGAATGCCTTGGTGGTCTTGGCCATCCCCCAAAGGCCCTGGGGGGACATGACGACAGGACTGGGCCCAGCTCTGCCACTTCCTAGCTGTGCATCCTCAGGCACTTTCTCCACCTCTCTGAGCTGCTTCCTACAACAGCAACTGAACAGCATCAGACAAGATGGTGGAAGGAAGCGAAGGTGCTTTGTAGCCTAAAAGGCTCTCAGAAAATGTCACCACTTTTTGTGTAACACGTGAGATTTGATCATAACCATGCCTCTCCCACCACATTCTCTCCAGCACACCCCAGTTGCACCAACCCCTTGCTGTTCTCTGAAGGTGGCATGCCCATTCTGTCACCACTGGCTACTGAAAGGAGGAGCACGGAGTCTTGGGCAAAGGGTAGGGAATGGGAAGGAGAAAGTCAGGACTGTCCTTAAAAAAGAGGGGTGACCAGGAAAAGTCCAGGAAGATAAGGTAAACAGGCTCCCTGCAAATGGGCAGATGTCTGAACAAGCACATCGGGGTGTGCAGGAAGCAGGGTAGACGATACTGGCACCGCCTACGGGGTGACTGGGAAGACGAACGGTTGGCGTCACTGGGAGGCAGGGACCCTTGTGTCCCGTTCTCAGATCCTGCCTCTGAAGGCCTTTGCACAGACTGTGCCTTGCCTGGGGTGCCTTCTCTTCATCCTTGTCCTCTTTGCAAACACTCAGCTTTATGACATGCTGGCTGGTTGACCTTGGGGAAGTGACTTTACGGCTCTAGACCTCAGTTTCTCTAAAATGTGGATAATTCACATGCCTACTTCCTAAGGCTGCTGTGAGAATTGAATGAGATAATATAAAGCATTTAGCACAGCAGCTGGTATTATTGGTAGTGTGGGGAGATGGTGGTAGTTTCCACTTAGGTGGCTGGGAGGATGCTGCTGACCCACTTACACAAACAGGGAGTGTAGAAGGAAGGGACAGGCTCGGGGCAGGGGGTGGGCAGGAGAGATAGGACTTTGGAGTTGACTTCAGAGGCAGGATCTGAAAACAGGACCCACGCAAGGGTCCCTGACTCCCAATGACACCAACCGTTCGTCTTCCCAGCCACCCCCTAGGCGGTGCCAGTATCGTCTACCCTGCTTCCTGCACACCCCGATGTGCTCGTTCAGACATCTGCCCATTTGCAGGGAGCCTGTTTACCTTATCCTCCTGGACTTGTCCTGGTCACCCCTCTTTATGAAGACAGTCCTGACTTCCTCCTTCCCATTCCCCACCCTTGGCCCAAGACTCTGTGCACCTTCTTTCACTGGCCAACCTCTAGGACACAGGCTTCTACAGGGCAGCACTGGGCTTTTACTTCTCATCCCTCACCTGCATGGGATTGAACATTTCTGAACGAATCAATGAAATGAGTCAATGAGTGAACGTGTGGGAGAGAGAACCAGTGACAGAGTCACCAGCCTGGCATCCCCAGTATGAGGCCTGCCCCCTCCAGCTCCTCTTCCTTCTGCCTTCCCCTCACGTACAGCCCAGCTGGCACCCTACAGGGGAGGGACACTTTGGGGGTGGGGAAAGAAGGTTCCATAACTGCTATGCCCACCACCCCAGCAGACCCTGGACCAGAATGCCAGCCCCATCGGGCACTGAGTATAGCTGGAACCTCGCCACCTGCAACCTGCCTCTTCTTGCAGCCTCAGCAGAAGGAAAGCATGACAGTTATCACTGGGGGGTGGGTGGACCTGGATGGTCATGAAGAGATGTGATCTCCACCAGGGGAAGGGGGAAGCAGCATCCTGGCCCTGCTCCCCATCCCAGACACACTGTGTCCTCATCACTGGGCAAGCTCTCCAACTTCCAGGGCCCCTGATATTTAAGGAAATTAAAGTCAGGTCTGGCTGCTAAATATTTATCTAAGCTGAACAGAAAATGGTGCCAGAAAAGAAAGCTTTCAATTTTATGAGCAAATAAATCGTATGAAGGAGAGTGGGCTGGGGAGAGGGAGGTGGGTGGGGCGCTTAATTATTTACAGCAGAAAGCACCTCTCAAAGTCTGGGGGGCTGCCCAAGTTCCCTCTTATAAAGGATGGCTCCTTCACCTTGCTCCAGTGGCCGACGTAGGGGCCAGATCTCTTGCAGGGTCTTGCTGTCCTTGCCTGGATCCACAGCAAGCAGTTCCAGGCTGTCCCTCCCTGGATGGCCGCACATTGGGACCCTGCAGGCAGCAGAGCAGAGGAACTTGGCCTCTGGGCTCCACTGGACCCAAATCTGAATCCCAGCTCCACCACTGGCCAGTTGTGTGGCTGAGCAAGTCTCAACCTCCCTGAGGCTTGTTTTTCTCACCTGTATAACGGGGGGTAAGCCAGCACTGACTTGATCGAGTTGCTGTAGGAACCAAGTGAGGTACTCACTGCTGGTGCATGATCCATGGGGACGTGCCTGAGGCCAGCAGAATAATGGCCCCCAAAGATGTCCACGTTCTAATCTCCAGAACCTGTGAATATGGTACATTGCATGGCAAGGGGGAGGAAGGTGGCAGATGGAATTAAGGTTACTGTTCAGTTGACCTTGAAATGGGGAGATGACAGTTTGGGCCAATGTAATCACAAGGGTCCTTATAAGTGGAAGAGGGAGACAGGAGAGTTAGTGTCAGAGTGATGTGACTTGAGTGACTTGACCAGCACTGCTGGCTTTGAACATGGATGGGACCACAAGCCAAGGAATGCGGGCAGCCTCGAGAAGCTGGAAAAGGTGCAAAGATGGATCCTCTCCTAGAGCCTCCAGGAAGGAACACAGACCTGCTGACACCTTGATTTTAGCCCAGTGAGATTTTAGCCCATTTCAGACTTCTGACCTCCAGAACTGGAGGGAAATAAATTTATTTGTCTTAAATCACTAAGCTTCTGGTCATTTGTTACAGCAGCCATAAGGACCTCATACAGTACCCAATGAACAATAAATCCTATCACCACTTAGTAGTCACTCAAGAAAAATTTGTTGATTAAACGACTAAAAGGAACCCTGGCCTGGGCAGCAGGACTCTCAGATTCTAGTTCCAACCCTGCCCCTGGGCTGTGCTGTTGAGACTATATCCCTGTGTTCTCTGAGCTCAGTTTCCTCATCTGTAAACAGAAGAGTGTGGATTGCAAATGATCGTCAGGGTCCCTGCCTCCCCTGAAAGTTCCCCATATGCCCCCCCATGCCCCTCCTTTCTACCTGCCATCTGCTCCCTGCTCCCAGGCAGGGTCCAGGCTGGGACCAGCAGAGCCGGTGGCCCCTGGAGCAGATAGTTAATGAAGGCAGGAGGAGGGGAATCAATGCGCTCTGACATCCCTATGACAGATTGGGGAGAGCAACAGATTTAATATCCTGCCGTTTTCCTTCCCCAGCCTGGGGGCCAGAATTGATGAAATAAATTAAAGCTCTGCAGCCCGCGATGCTCTGGGTAAGGTCGTTGGTCCTCCCGCTGTCCCTGTCCGGCTGCACGATGCAGCCCATCCCAGGGCTCGCACCTCTGGGCGGTCCCGAGTAGCAGGCAAGGATGTAGTCCTGAGAAACGTGGGTGCCTCGCGTTCAGACCACACAGGGGCGTGGATGGACCCTGGCCCAGGTGGGAAACGTGGGGTGCGATGGGGAGGTGGGAGAGGAGAGGGAGAAGACAGGAAGCAATGCTAGGTCGGGACCCTACTGAGCGGCAGGTGTGGGGGTTGCCGCTGTGAGCCAGACAGACACGGTGTCTGCTGTACATAGGCTCAGTCTGGGTGTGTACATAGGCTCAGTCTGGGTGTGTGCCCAGGCTGGACTGAGCAGGGGGAGCCCTTGGCAGAGGCCCAGGACAGCAGAGAGGAGAAGGGACATGCCCAAGGGAATCTGTGGCCAAACTGGAGCTGAGCCCCCTCCCTGGCACAGCAGGTTGCCATGTGTTGACCTCCTCTTCTGGCTCCTTTTCCAGTTCTTTCCATGACCGGCTCAGGGAAAGCAGGCTCCTGAGCCTGTAAGATGGAGGTAACTCAGGTGTTAAAAATGACACTGAATGTATCCTAAGTCTCAGCCAAAGTGATCAGCTGTCTGGGGACGGCCCGTGTCCCTCTCCCCTCCCTGTGTGCAGAGTTGAGAGCTACCTATAAGGCCACAGAGCTTCAGTGAGGGCCCCCCTCCCACCACCCACAGCCTCAGCTTTGAGTCTCATGGCCCTTTACATTGGTTAGGATTCATATTCCATAATGCTCGATTTCCTCATCCCAGTTGGGTCAAGGGCAGATCTCCACTTCACAGGGGAGTAAACTGAAGCCAGAATAGGGGCACAGCCTGCCTAAAATCATGGCTGCAGCCTGCACTGGAGCCCAGGATGCTGGGCTGTCTCCCCTATCAAAGCTTGTTCCACATCAGAGGAAGCACAGAAGCTGGCTAGGGGCAGGGACAGGGCAGGCTGGGATGTGGTGATAAATTTGGCCTGGACTCAAGAGCAGAATCTGAGAAACAGGACTCAGGGACCACCCCCACCACCCTCCTTTTGTGCTCTGTCAAAGATGTCACCAGCTTCCTTTAGCCCACGTTGACTGGGCAATGTGCTGGCCAGCAGAACCAGCTCTGGAGTCAGATCAACCAATGTTCAAGCCCAGCTTTCCCACTGACCATGGGCCCTTGGGCAAGCCATCAGCTTCTCAGAGCCTCGGTTTCCCTATCTGTAAAGTGGTGACGATAAGGGCACCAACTCCATGAGAAGTGGCCTGTCCGGAGCCTTGCCACGGGTGACAAAGGCGAGATTTGAACTCGGGTCTGCCCACTGCTTGTCTGAGCCCGAGATGCCTTCCACATTCAGGGCAGATACTCCATGTCAAGCACCCATGTGGGCCAGGCACACGGCGAGTGCGCCACGAGGGAGACTCACATGCAGATGCTGGTGGACGATGCTCTCACCCTCAGTTACTTTTGGAGTTTCAATTCAATTCATGAATTCATCCAGCACAGAGTTTGAGATGTCAGCAGAGTGAGCGGTGCAGCCCTTCCCTTTGGAAGGGAAGCAGCCCCCCAAATACATGTCCTCACCTACTGAAATCGCCGAACTTCAGAGAAGTGACAGGAAGGTGCTCGGGCTGATGGTTGGGGCCTCCTGTCTAGGGCTTGCTCTTTCTCCTTTAGCTGCGGCACACGTGCCCTGCTCATGGGGCTCAGACCGGCCACGGTTCAGTCATGCCACCTTGAGCCAGCCTCTCTGTCTCTCTGGACCTTGATTTCCTCTCCCTTGCAATGGAGATGGGATGCCCGGGGGTGAGAGGCAGCCAGGCTCTTGGTGAATCCCGAGTGCAGCCTCCATGTTTAGTCTTCAGCCTGTCTGCCAGCTCCTAACCACAGCCCACGGGGCAGCGTCTCTCCCTGCAATTAATTCTTGCTCCAATTTAAGTCCTTCCCAGAGAATGTTAAGCAGATGCCCTGTGAACAGATGGATCCTGGGAAGGAGGGCAACCCAGGGCATGCAGAAAGCAGGACCAGAGGTGAGGCAGGGCCTGGGTTTGCAGCTAGGAAGACTGGGGTGGGTACTGAAGGAGAGCCGGGGTCCCCGTGTCCCATTTTTCAGATCCCACTCTTGAGTCCAGAGCCAAAGTCATCATCATCCTCCCAGCCCGCCTCTGCTCCACTGTCACCCTGCCCAGTCCCATCCCCAGCCACCTCTTCCCTTCTGGCCTTCCCTTTATCTCCAAATGCACTTTCAAAAAAGTCTTCTGGGTGTCTGGGCTGAAACCACGCACTGTCTCAGGTAACAGCAGTAGCAGTGACAGCTCCCACTCCCAGCGCCCCCAGGCCGAGCAAGCACGGGGTTAGCTGCTGTGGACGACCATCTCTTTTACTTCTCACGATCACCTAAGTGGTAGTAGTGAGTTTGCTGCCAGGTTACAGAGGGGGAAACAGAGGCTCAGAGAGGCATCTCTGTTTGAGGTGGAGCTGGGGATTTGCACACAGGCCCACCTGGCTCCAGAGCTGCCTCCTCGTTACCTGGGTGGGCACTGCTCTCGGCACCTCCAATTCCTTGCCCTCTGCTCCCACCGGGCAGCTTTTCCATTTTCTCTCCCCACAGCCCCCTCCCACTTCCCCAGCCCCAGCCCAGGCTCTCGCCCCTCCTGGGGGGATGTACCGGCTCTGCCTGGTCGTCTGGCCTCTTCACTGGCCCCACCTGATCACTGCTCGGCACAGTCTGGTCCTGGTGGAGGAGAAGCCACCCTGGCCAAGTCTCTGCTCAACACTGTTGCTACCTGGGACAAATGACTGCACTCCTGGGGCCCCAGTCACCCCATCTAAATGATGGAGGAAACTCATGTCCCGCAAAGCACCAGGTCTGTGGAAAGGGCACCTGCTTCTACTTTGCTCAAAGGTGCTGAGGAGCCACTGGGAAGCTACCAAGGAAAGCTGCCACTCTGGGAAGCAAAGGGACTCGCTTCCCGCGCAGCCTCTGCTGTGGAGGATGGGGACACATGGGGCTTGGCAGGGGCTGGAGGGCTATCAGGGGGAAGGCAGCAGCCAGATTGCTGAGACGACGCACTGGCAGTGGCTGCAGCAGATGGCTCAGGCCGTCCCCCTCCTCATTAGGGCAGCTGCCTGAGGGCCACTGCCCACCAGAGATGTAGGGATGCTCACCCAGCCCTGCCAAGGACGGTCTGACCAGCCAAGGTGCTGTCATTGGCCCTTGTCCTGCTCAGCTGTGTCCTGGAGGCTGCTAACCAAGCTTAGAAAGTCAGAGGCCATAGCCAGTGAGGGGGGACTGGATACAGCCTCCCCTTTGTACAGATGGGACATTGACTAAAGCCCAGAGAGGACCAGAAACTCCCCAGGTCTCCCTCAGTTCACACAGCAAGGGTTGCGAGAGCCAGGAACGTTAGCCCTGTTCCAACACCCCCACCCCCAACACAGACCCGTCTGCACCTTCTACCACCTGGCCCTGGGCGGGGGTGCCGAGCATGGCCAGTGCGGGCAAAAGAGGGGTCTCCAGGGTATAACTATTTGATCGAAATACATCCTATAATATATGTATATGATTTTTACAAATTCAAGCAGTACGAAAGAATATAGACAGAGAAAAGGGATCTTCCCACCAACACTGCCCTTCCTCTCTCTTTCTCGTTATCGTGGTAAACGACACATAACAAAATCGACCACCTTGACCGTTTTAAGCGAACACTTCAGTGCATTAGTACATTCCGTGTTGTGCCACCTGCACCACCATCCACCTCCAGGACTTTTTCATCTTCCCAGCTGAAACTCTGTCCCCATTAAACACTAACTCCCAGTTCTCCCCACCCCCAGGCCCCGGTCACCCCCATTCTGCTTTCTGTCTTTGTGAACTTGACTCCCCAGGTAGCTCAGAGGAGTGGAGTCAGACAGCATTCGTCCTCGGCAACTCTGCCTCCACTCTGCCCAGATCCTGGTGGACCGTCAGCCCCTGCCTCCTTCCTTAGCAGGGGATTTGGCTCGTTCCCCACATGTACATGCAGAGCCACTCTCTCCTTCTTTAACCTCATTTTAATGGGGCATGGCTGAGCCATCATTAATCCAGCCAGTCCCCCATTAATGGACATCCCATTGCTACCAGTCCTTTTGCTGCTGTGAATGACACTGCTCCTTGTGGCACGTGGCTCCTGTGAGTCTCTCTGGAGGGTGAATTGCTTGGAGTGGAATTGCTGGATCAGAGGGTTTGTGCCTTTTTAACCCTGAGAGATACCTGTAATCACATCCAAAGAGGTTACTCTAGGTGCGCACCTGCCCCCATGTTTTGAGGGCAGGTAAGTGACACCTTTAAGGGAGAAGAGAGAGGGCTAAGGAATTGAGCTTCTCTCTGGTCTCTTTTAGCTTTTCCCTGGCTTTGAGGGGAGCGGGTGGGTGATGCCTTGTCCACTGTCCTTGGGGGTGGGGATGTCCCTGAAAGCTCTCTGACTCCTCTCCAAGCCAGAAGACCAGGCCAGGGAGAGGCTCAGCCCCCCGGCCAGTCAGCCCCTTGGGTTTCTCAGCCTCTCACTGCAGGCCTGCAGGCCCGCAGGCCCAGGGCTCTTCCATCTGCCAGGGAGACCCTGGCTGAGTTAAGGCCCCATTCATTCCTCTAGCAGATTCGTCCAAGGGTGTTTGTCTTTCCCCAAGATAAACTGAGAAAATTCATGGCCTGCTGCTCTCCAGGGCAAGCTGGGAGTTGGGAGGCATTGCAGGCCTGGAGGAAGGGCCTGGAGAGGGGAGGCACAGAGAGGCGACTGGGGCACCGTGGGGAGGGGCTGTGTGTTGCGATGGGCCACACAACTGATGAGAGGGCAAAGCTGGGATTCTAACCCAGGCCTCCCTGGCTCTAAACCTCAGCTCTTAGCCCCTGCATTAGTCCATTTCTGTTGCTTAGAACAAAATACCCAGAACTGGGTAATTTGTGAAAAAATGAAATTTATTGCTTACAGTTTCGGGGACTGGGAAGTCCAAAGTCCAGGGAACATATCTGGTGAAGGCCTTGGTGCTGGCAACAGTGACGGCAGGGTATCACATCGCGAAGTGGCAGAGCAGAGAGAACTTCTCATGAGCTCTTCTTTTAAAGTCCTCAGAACCACACCCACAGCCACCATTAAACCATCAACTTAATCACCTCTTCAAGGCCCCACCTTTTAATCACCATAATAGGATTTCCCACCCTCTTAACACTGTCACGGTGGGGACCAATCCTTCAACATGTTAAACTTTGAGGGGACACAATTTAATCCACTGCAGCCCCCATCCTACAAGAGAGAGAAAACCAGCTTTTGGAACAGAAACCTGAGTTCTATTCATAGCATTATTTAGTTTTCCCCTCGTTCCCCCTCAGATACTCTTCTCAAGGCCAAACCCAGGTGCAGATAGGGATGGAAGTTTCTGAACTGTTTCTGCATGGGCCTCCTTGCATATCACAGCCACACAGCTGTTAGCCCCAGCAGTGCTGAGATGGGACAGAAGCCTTGTCAATCCAATGCAGTCCACCAATCCAGCAGAAGCTGGGAGACATGGAAGTTTCTGGAAACTAGTCTCTAGGAAGTCAGCTTCAGCCTCCTCTGCACACCACATGCCTGGCCCAGCCCTTTGACCTCCACCTCACAACCTCTACACAAACCCGTGTTCTATTCTCTAGCAAGCACACAGAAAGCACAAAATGCCAATTTCCCCCTTGAGATCTCTCCCGAGTGGTTTGGGGAGTCTTCCATGAGGCTGGGTCGAGGAGTCAAAGGTCAGAGACTGTTGTTAACAGTCTCTGGAGCCCCTGGCCCCAGGAATCTGCCTAACTCCTCCTCCCTGGCCCTAATCCTGTAGTTTTACAGGACTCATTGCTGACAATAATTAGGTCTCACAAGGATAAAACTTAAACGAGTCCAAAGCCTTTGGGGACAGTATTAGCACGCTAACTCTCTTTGTGGTTTAAATATTAATGTCAGAGTGTAATTACTACCCCTTCTGTCGAAGGCAGTGGTTTGGAAACAGTTTTAGCCCAGCAAATGGGATCCATCCGTCCTGAATAGCAATGTGCAGCGGGGAGAATCTGGCATTCTGAAGAGTTTTGGAACATTTAGAACTCAAGGCATTTAGAACAATGATTACAAATTGACAGCATATGGGCCCAATCTGGCCTGCATACCTGTTTTAAAATGTTGGCCTGCAGCATGTTTAAACAAAAAGAAAAAAATTGTATAAAAACCTAGATTTATAATTTCTCTTCTACAATGGGGAAACTCGGCCATACTGGACCACAATCCCACATGGTAACGGTGGGCTGGACTGAGTGGCGGCTGTCCCCTGGAGATGGGCATTTACCTCCAGTGTACCACAGTCCTCACCACTCCCTATTGTACCACACCCAGCCTGCTTTGCCCATTTGCTTCACCTGTCTGGGCCTTGTAGGCATTTGAGTTTGCAGCTCCTGGTTTAGAATTTGGAAAGTTTAAAAACTGAAGAAGTTTAGATCTGCAGAGCTAAAAACTAGGACCCAGGAGCCCAGAAGGGGACTAGCTCTTGATCTAAGAGAAGGGGCATGTCAGGATAAAGGGTAGCTCCTACCTTCCTCTGTCCTGCCTGCACACTGACCTCCTTGGTGGGGATCTCGGCTGACACCAAAAGCACACCTGTTCCAGAAATTGAGCCTCACCACCAGAGGCCATCAGGAGGAAGTGGGTGGGGTCAGAAGTGGGTTAGTCTGTTCCTGACTTGCCACCACCACTCTCATCCCAAAGCCTCCCCACCTCCAGCCTGGAGTGAGAGCCATGACCCGTGGATTGGGGCAGCTATTGGGTGACCTTGGACAGGTCCTGTGGCGATCTAAACTTCTGCCCACCTGGACAACTGTGTGTGCTTGACTGTTTCCTCACTTCACTCAGGGCTGAGGTGGCTGCCGAGTGCTGGCTCAGACTGGCGGTTGCCCATTGCCCTTCTAAGAAGGGGATCTGTGGTGTCCAGCATGGTGAGCCATCTGTAGAAGAGGCTTGATTTGAGTTATGATAGAGAAAAGCTCTGGGTTGGAGTGAGAACATGAACACGACCTTGCTTCTCCCCTTACCAGCTATGTGAGCTCAAGCAAGTTTTCTTAATCTTTCTGAGCCCGTTTTCCTATAAATGATAGAAATGATGCCAACTTCATAGGGGTGTTGGAAGTAATAGATTAAGCCCCAGGCCCAGTACTCAGCCTGGTTCAGGTGCTCAGTAGATGCTGGACGGGATCTGCTGGACTGAGGTCAGAAGAATAAAGGTGTTGCATGAAATGCAGAGACCCTGGGGTGGAGGGGGAGAGGGCTGAGGCTGGGTGGAGGTGGGAGTAGGGGGACGGGAGGTCAGTGCAAGGGGCTCTGGGTGCATGGGCTGTGCTGTGTTCCCTGCACAAGCCCAAAGGAATCAGTTTCACATCAAGACACCTATGGTTACCAGTGACAGAAACCCACCTGTGCTCACCTGTGCAAAAAGGAGAATCTATTATACAATACAGTTTTAAAGGTATCTCATGGGACTGAATGACAGAATGGCAGGATTCAGGTGGCTGCTCCCTGTCTCTATTTCTGTCTGTCATGTGTGTAGCTTTACGTGTGTACCAGGCTCTCCCGGGCCCTGTCACTGTGTCTTCGTGCTCTTGCTGTCTTTCGGTCTCGATGTCTCTGTTCTCTTTTACCTCTCTCTGTGCATCTCGCTTTTCCTCTCTCTGCTTTCCCTACCTCTCTCACTGTCCCGATGTCTTTCTCTCTGTCTTTCTCTGTCGCTGTTCCTCTCTGTTTTCATCTCTTTGTGTGTGTGTCTCTCTCTCTTTCATTCTCTGTGTCTCTCTCCATCTCTCTCTCTGTCTCTGTCTCTCTCTGAGTCCTTCTGTCTTGCACTCACCTGGCTGCCCTTCAGCCTGCAGGACGCCACTTCTCCCACCCTCTGCACGTGCACTTGGTTCTCCTCTCTGCACACCAGCTTTCCCTTTGTTCCATGCAGAGGGGCAGATGTGGCCACCGAAGCCCCAGCTTCACACCACACCCTAGTTCAAGTGTCTGCCCTTCAGAGGCTGAGTAGAATCACCTGAGGCCACACTCCAGCCCTCTGTGAGGAGACTGCAGGCCGGCCTGGACTGGCACCCACACTCCTGGTCCAGCCTGCCTCCATGGCTGGGTGGAACACAAGGCGAGGACTCAGCCCTCAGGTGATGGCATCAGTCAGAGAAGAGGGGCTGGGCTGTACCAACATTCCCAGATATATCTATTCCAAAACCTTGCAAGGCTGTGGTTGGGGGTCAGAATTAATCCCTGGCTGGTTGTTAGTGCTGGAAGGTAGGCTTTGTCTGGCAGTGACCCTGGCATTTTGGAGGTACCCTAGGCCAGCTGTCTAGCCATAACTGCCTGAGCTGAGATGGGGTGGGGCCCTCAAGGCTAGAGAGAGTTTATCCCTCCTTTCCAGGGAAGTAAATGGGGCTCCTGGGAGCTCCAGGAGACATCAGCATCCTCATCGCCTGACCTGGGCCCAGTCACCTGCCGGGCAAGAGTGCAGAGGGGAGGGCTGGGAGGTGGCCAGGCAGGTGGCAGGGCACATTCCCTGGTGTGCAGCTCAGTGACTGATGCCTGATAGAGTCGCGGCACAAGGAGAGAGGAAGCACTGGGGAGAGAGCGCTGGGCAGAGGCGACGGGGAGGGAGGCCAAGGAGCTGGCTGGGGAGCACCAAGGAGGCAGAGGAAAGAAAAGAGGGGGTGGGGAGAGGAGACCGCAATTCATTTCACTTCATCTCTGTTCATTTTGGACAAATAGAGCAGAAACCTTAGCCCAAGGAAGGAGGAAGCAGGGCATGAAATTGCAGTGTGCCTGGTAATGGCTCTGCCAGCCAGGCAGTCTAGGGCTAAGAACCCACCGGCTCAGCCCTGACCTGCCAGGCACTGTGGGGTGGGCCCTCCAACCCCCCGCTGGGCGGCCATGGCTGCCTGGTGCCTGCCCAGGGAAGCTTCTCTCAAGTGCACCCACCCCCCGTGGCCTGAGTGGCCACAGAGCCGGGAGGCTGCTGGGAAACCTCAGCTGAGGACACTCCAAGGAGCTGGGGAAGGGACCTTTATTAGACATCAGGGACAATCCCTGGGAATTTAAAGGATTTGGTGAATTAATACAACCTGCATTTAGATGATCAAAAGCATTTCTTGAGGCAGCTGCATGGAAGCCACTGGAGGCTTCTGGCTGGCCACGGGCTACAGAAAATTTTACTTTCTCTCCACAGGAGCCTGGTGGGGTGGGCGGAAGTCTATGAACTCGAATGGACCTGCTCCCCGCTGCCCTGCCTGGGCCAGCTCGCTGGGGCTGCGCCCATCAGCAAATGGTTTAGACGTGAGGAAGACGGGTGTGCGGAATGAGACAGGCTCCCTGCTGATAGCTCCGGGGTGCCCATCTTTCCAAGTGGGTCCTCATCTTCCCAAGTGGGTCCTCCTCTGAGGCAGGATGGAGGTGTGGGCAAGTGGGAGGGCCCAAGCATTCACCCCCTCCCAACCAGATGTGGGACTAGGCAAATTGGCCTGCTCAGCCCTGGCTCAGGGGTCTACCCTCTCTGACCCCACTTATATCTGCCTGCAGGTTAACTTTCCTCCTGCCCAGCTCCAACTCCAGTGCTCCCCCACCCAATGGGCCCCACTGGCTCTGGGATAAGTCATATCAACCTAAGTAGCAAGTACCTCCTTATACTGAGTACTTATTGCATCCCAGACATGGCCACCAGCTCCTCACAATGACTCATGTCATTTTCACCCTAATTTTAAAGACGAGAACTCTGAGACACAGAGATGTTAGGAAAGCTGCCCAAGTCTGCACAGCAGAAAGTGACAGAGCCAGGAATTGAAGCCAGGCCAGCTGCTCCAGAGTTACTGCTCTTAACCTGGACTGGTGGGTTGGATGGTGGGTGGAAGGGTTGGTTTTTGTTAGTGAGGTGGGCTGGTGGGTTGGGTGATGAGTTAGTGGGTTGGGTAACAAGTTGGTGGATTTGGGGTTGGGTTAGGTTGGCGGCTTGGATGGGTAGGTTGGTTTGGTGGGTTGTATATTGTGTGGAGAGGTGGTTGGTGATAGGCTCATGCGTAGGTTTGGTGGATTGGACAGGTGGATTAGGGCTGGATAGCTGGGTGGTTGGATGGGATGGACGGGTGCCCCTAGAGCACAACACACACTTGCTGACCTCCACATCTTGCCTTAGCCATTCTTCCCACCGAGAACTCCCTCCCTCTCTTCTCCCATCCCTTATTCCTCCCTTAAGGCTCAGCTCAAACTCTGTGCCATTTCTTGTGCCACCACAGCAAAAGCAAGTCCATCTCTGTGACCGCCTAACCTGTTCCTGTCAGCCCCGTCACAGTCACATTACACCTCACCGTCTGCTGCTCTTCTACTTGTCAAATGAGACTGGAAGCTCCTTGAGAGCAGGTGCTGTGTCAAGTTCATCTCAGCATGTGCAATGGTGCCTTCTTGGTACCAGCTACAAGGGTAGAGGTGTGGCAGTGGCAAATATCTGGCCAGGAGAAGGAGATGCCGGGCTATCCTATCCAGTGACTCCCTGCCATTTGCCCTGGACCCTTCATGGGTTGATGCTCAAGACGCGGGAGTGCAAGGACTCTCGGGCTGCAGCCTCAAAACCACCCTAAGTGTCTCATTCCAGGTGGCTCCTCCGCAGGGCATCATCTGCTATGTGGCTCCAAGCTGTGGAAAACGAGTTTCCAAGAGTGTGAAGACGCTCAGGCTGCAAAGGCTGCATAGCAGGGACAGAGCTCCGGGCGGACAGAGACCAGCAGCCCCAGGGGCTGATCCAGAAGCTCCTGAGACCAGCAAGGAAGGCAGAGCCTGGAACAGGGGCGTTCTAGGCCAGAGCGTCTGGCAGTCTTCCACAAGGTCACCCCCTTCCTGCACGGCCACAGCCCCTGGATCTCCCTCTCCTCTGCGGGTGACACGTAAGCACAGCCCCCTCCTCCGTGCTGCCACTGCACCCCTCCTGTTTATTTACCCCCTTGTGGGGATAGTGGAGAAACATTAGAAAGAGAACCAGCCTCCCCCTATCAAGGCAAATACTTTCCCTGCTAATTGGTATTTGCAGGGCAAATCCTGGGTAAAAACGTGATCATCTGCATGTTCTAGGGGTAATGATATTTGACGTTGTCAACTTATTACCATCTTAATCACCACTCAGTTTCCTGCTTTCCAAGCTCCCAATCACATCGCCACCCCAAATAACCAGCCACGTGGGGGTCCCCCAGCTGAGGGGCTGAATGACATTCCAGCCTCCCTCCCTTTCCTCCCTGCTCGCTCCCCTCCCCTGCCCACTCGGTGCAGGGAGCCCTCACTCTGCTTAACCCACTTGTTCTCAGTGGGAAGTTGGACCAACGAGCCGGTCCCCATTGCAAGCTCAGGAAGATAAACATGCTCGCCATGGGACAAGCATCTAACTGAGCTGTTTGCATCTGGGAGCAAGAGCGGAGCTTCTCTCCAAGGCTACAACAGTGCCCCATTCAGCCCCTCCAAACTATTGTAAAGGAATAACAAAGAATAAGTACTACTCAACTGTAGTACCGTACCAGGCACTGAGCTCAGCACTTCACCTGGTCAGCTCACTGCCCTGTGCTGCTTTGGTGCTTACGGAGGCTCTGGGGCCCCCTGATTTGCCTCCATCTCCTGTGACGCTCACTGTCACATGCTCTGCTCCAGCCACGCTGACCCCAGCACCCGGGCTGTGCATGGGCTGCTCCGTCTGGCTGGACCACTCTTTCCCCAGATGCCTGCTTGGCCCATCTCGCCCCTTCTTTTCTTTTTCATTCAGCCTGCCCTGACCCGCCTCCCCCACTTAATCCTGCATCAGCGGCTGCTTCATCCACACGGTCCCAGCCCCGCCTCCCACACTTGCTGTCCTGCTCTTCCTTGTCCTGTCCTCGTAACACACTATGTCATTAACTCACTTAGTATGTGTGTTGTCTGTCTCCCACTAGACCAAAGCAAGCATCTGTCTGGAACATATTAGACACTCAATGAATATTTATTGTTGGAATAAAGAAATCTTCACAATAACCTTCAGCCATAAGCCCTGGTATTATCTTCATTTGACAGATGAGGAAACTGAGGCAGAAAGAGGTTTGGGAACTTGCCCAGGGCTGCACAGTCATGCTATATGCCAGACCCAGCATCTGAACCCAGTCTGCCAGACCCCAGGACTGTGCTCTGAATATGGCCCGGTGTAGCCCAGGAATGACAGACTTGGACCCATCCTCTTTGGCTGGGGTCAATATGAGGCTGTCCTGCCAGGTCTGCTGAAGCAAGACCTGTTAGCAGCATGGCGTGGGGTCAGACAGGCCTGGATATGAATCCCGAATTCTCACCTAACACCAAATGACTGGGCAGTTACAAAGTCTCAGCCTGCCTCAGTTTACTCATCCACATGATGGCACCTGCCTCCTAGAGTTGGGTGGGGACTCAGTGAGCTAGTGACTGTAGCCTGCTTTGCACAGCATCGACATGTGCTCAGTGCTCAGTGAGTGCTGGCTCCTCGTATTGCCATGTTTAAGATACCTGATAAATCCTTTCCAGCATTTGGAGTGTGGCAGGGTCACCCACTGGGCTATCTGCTGATGGAATCACTGGGTCAGTCGGTCGAATGTACTAACCAGCGACCCCATGTGGCAAGGCTGTGGGGCCAGCCCCAGGGTTGAGGACCCTGTTTTATCACTGTCCATGGTGAAGTGTTCCCCAGGTAGTCTGCTCCTGAAAACCCTAAAGTTCCCAAGTTGCACAGGATTTGCTTCTTGTTCTAAGTTTGGTTGCCATGATGATGTCACCCCTATACACGTTCTGTAGTGCTTCCCGGGGTGGGAGAGAAAGAGGGATTGGATGTACTTCTGAGACACCCATAGAAGGGGTAGTGCAGGGGAGCACCCTGAATCAGGGGGCTTGAGGCGGGGCAGCAACAGGGGAGGAGGGCTGAACTAGGCTAGACACACTTCTCAGGCTTCCCCCTTCCTCAAGCCTAACCCAGCGGTGCCCAGGCAGGCAGGAGGAAAATGAGCTTGCTTCTCCCAATCTTGAGATTGTTTATACTTGTATAGACCCAACCACCAAGTTCAAGCTGGATCTTTCAAGACTCAGGAAGTTGGGGTGGGGGTGGGAGCTCCAGTGCATGTGCAGATGATGTGCAGACAAGCCCATCCTTGGAGACTGGGGAGAGGTGGTGGTCTGCAAGCTCCCACTGAAGGTAATCACCCCGTCACTGGTCCCATGTGATGCTGCTGGAGATGAGCCCATGGTTAGACCTTGGGTGACAGGGTCCTTCTATTCTGCCAACCACAGCTGTGAAGAGGACAAGGGGTTTCCCAGGTGCTGTTTCCTCGGGTCCTCTCCGAGAGATAGCTTCTTGCCAGCAGCCCACCCCCCTGGGGGAGTCGTGGTCTCTCACCAGCATCGTTGGGTAATCAATGCCTTCATTTTTTGCCTCTAAATGGCCAAGGGAGATGGTCATTAAATACTCATGTAGTCATTTGACAAATCGCAGCCTTTAAACCATCTCAAGGAGGAGAACCTGGGCTTGTACCCAGCCCTGCTCATTCCTTATAGATTTCTTGAGCTGCATAACAAATCACCTTCAGCCAGCCGAGGAGCACGGCAGGAAAAGCAGCTTGGCGGCTCTGCGGAGAAGCAGGGAAACAGTTCTCGTGCCGGGAGGGCTTCCCGGGAAAGCACTTTGAAGGAAGGAGGTGTTGGGGGGAGTTTGGGGGACCGGCTAGAATCAATGAATTAAACATTCACTGAGCTCTTTCGAAGCAGCTGCTACCAAAGAGGGGAAATGCTTTAATTAATAAAGCTCAGTCAGGGAGAGGGAGCTGTTTTCCAACACCGCACCCTGGGGCTCCAAGAGCAAGGTAAACAAAGCAGAAGTCTGCCCCCACCCCCAGCCCACCGGGGCCGGGAGGGGCAGCCGCTCCTCTCTAGGCTCTGGGGTGGGATGGCTGCTCAGGTGTCCACCCAGGCCCAAGAAGGTGGAGGATGTCCTTTCTTGGCTTCAAAGCCCAGCCCAGAGCTGAGGCCACCTTCCCCATGCAAGACCCTATAGAAGTGGCAAAGAGCACTGAACTGGGAGATCAGGGGCTGGCACTCTGCTTCCAGTTCTGGTTGCATTGTGACCTTGGTTAAGTCATTTCCCCTCTCCAGACCTTGGTTTCCTCATCCTTGGTTCTCAGACTGGGTTCTGGGGAGCCCCGTGGCTCCTTGAAGGTGTCTCGGGGCTGCCTCTGGTGGGAGGGGTGCAGGCAGGTGGGGCTCTGGGCCCCCAAACCCTTCTTCAACCAGAGCAGCTTTGCTTTCATCTGCTAATGTACCAGGCTTCACATAAGATGTCCTTTGAAGAAAGAACACTGCAGGTTTTTTAAAAAAAAATGAAAAGCATTGGCTTAGATGTTTTCTCCTATCTCTTCAGGGGCTTGGGCCTCAAAGTTGAGCAATTCCCAATTGGCCAGTTAGCCAACATTAGTCATGACCAAGCACTAGCCTGTGCCAGCTGCTAGTGGGCTGCAAAGGAGAATCAGAAGGCCCCACCTTATTTCCAGGGTCTTCCAATCTAATCCAGTTATGGCAGATAGGTGGCACACATACTAATATTTCTGACTATGTGCCCATGGTGGAAATTACTGATTGATCACTACCCTCTCGCCCACAGAGGTCAACTGTGACCTCAGACCCTTTCTCAGCACAGTGCTCCAGGCAGCCACTACCCATGACTTGGCCCTTTTTCCATGAAACCACTACCTGCCATCTGTGTCTGCTCTAACAAACAAGTTTCCCGAAGTGCAATGGGCTGCCTCGTGTGAAAGTGAGAATCCCATCCCTGTTTGTTCACTCAGCAGGTGTTACTGAGCACCTGGTACATGCCAGGAACTGTTCTAAGGGTACAGCAGTGCTCGTGGATCTGACAGGAAGGAAAGAGATAGATGATAAACAAATACATGAATTAAAAAGCAAAAACACCTTAGATGGTGAGAAGACAAAGTAGAATGATATGAAAGAAGGGGACTGGCTGGCTACTTTCCCTCAGGTGGACAGGGCAGGTCTTTGAGGAGCTGACATGTAAGAAGATATCTGAATAACGGGAAGGAGGGGGTTATCAATAAGGCCTGGGAAGAACGTTCTTGACAGGGGGGACTTTGCATTGAACAGCCAGTATGAAGGCCCTGGGGCAGGACAGGGCTTGCTGTGTTCCAGGAACAGCAAGGAGGCCCTTGGGGCGGGGCATGGGAAGGAGAAAGAGGTGCAGAATGAGGTGGAAGAGGGAGGCGGGGGGCCAAATCTTGTGGGTCCCGTGAACCATCGTCAGGCATCTATTTGAGTCTGAGAGTGATAGGAGCCATTGGAGGGGGGTGACAGGGTCTGATTTGTTTAAGCAAGATCCTTTAGCGACAGCTGGACATTCCCTGTTGGGAAGGTGACAGAGGGGACTTTTTCCCTAGGAAGGAGTTGAGATTGGTGAGCCCAGCATCGAGATTCTGTATTCTTGCCAGCTTCTGGTCAAACATTGGAGAAGGCTGAATCTCAGTGTCTTTCCGTCTCCATTTTTCTGGCAATTTCTACCTGGGGAGACTTCTCCTTTCATTTCAAGTTTCTCCTGCTTCCCCCACTGCTTTCCCACCCTCCCACCCACCAAACTGCCCTTTCCTGCGTTCTGCCGCCTCCACTGTGCAGCCAGCTCATCTAGGCAGATGTCTAGGTGGGTGGATTTCAAGGAGCTGGCTAATGGGTCACCTGCCCCACGTCATTCACAGAATGGGGAAGGAGCGGGCTAGGGGAGAGGTTCAGAGACACCACCTTAACCTAAGCAACTATGACCAGGAGGAAAAGGAATTTGGAAGCAAATACAGCAAGTCACAAATAACATCTCAGGTGGCCCCATCTACATGTGGGACACACTGCAGGTCTCATTCCTCCCCAAACCCTGACACACACCATGGGGCACTCTCACCGGTTCCTCCCAACCCAAGTTGGCCACGTACTCCCAAGGAGCCACAAATGGATTCCAAGGGGTCCACACACACATTCACGATTGCCTGCAGCTTCGGAGTCTTGCCCATCTACATAAGGCCATTTTCAAGGGTATGAAGATGCTGCTGTGATTCATAAAGGATAAGTTTATGGATGCACATTGGACGGGTTCGTAGTCACTGTTGTCATATTGAATGTTCTCAATCGATGAATGAGAAAGTACAGCTGATGTCATGTGGGACCCCACGGACTGGCTGGATATTGAATCGAGCAGGCTTCACACAGCGACATTCATAATATACTGTTGGGCGGTGGGAAAAAGCACTTACAAAGAAGCATGTACAGTAGGAGCCCGTGTTTGTAAATATATCAGGAGAAGGGACTGGAAAAACCACAGCACACAGCAGTGAAAGGATTGACAGGCAATTTTAATTTTTTATTTCTGCTCATACCTTTTCTCAATATTCTACAATGAACATGCATCACCTAAACCAAGTTATATAAAAGGAGAGGGGCTCTCAAGGTAGAAAGATGGGGAGCAACGGGGGTCTAGCAGAGAATCCCATTCATCCTCCCCTGTGCCGTGCTGGGGGGCAACAGAAGCGGAGTCCCTGGACCTGCCTGGGATAGACACAGAGAGGAGGACAGCCAGGGCAGCCAGGGGACCAGAGGCTCTGGGTCGCAGGACAGCTCTGAAGGTGCTCTCATGGGCAGGCCAAGAAGGCAGGAAACCTTCCGGCCACCGTGGGGGTGTAGGGCAGGCAGACTCCCCCAGCCCCTGCCTGCTCCACCGTTAATCTTTCTCACACCCAAGCTAGCCTTCTTGGGGCATAAAAGCTTTGGCTCAGATGACAAAAAAACCCCCCTGTGTTCTCATTCCAATCCGGGGAATGAAAGTCTATATAAAACAGCTTCTTATCAGTGGCTTGGACTCTTTATACCTTCAAGGCTCTTTATTTCACTCCACTGGCAAATTTCCCCCGACAATTACTGCTTTTGATGAGACGGCCAGGCTGCAGCAGGCGGGCGGGCAGCTTGTCCTTCACATCCTGCCTGTGGGAGACACAGCCTGGCCTCCATCAGGGCCAGGACACATGATGGGAGACAGTGGCAGGCAAGTTGCGTGTGATCCCTGAGCCACTACCTGCAGCTGAGAGGAAGACCACCAGATCTAAGAAGCCAGATGGGGACTTGGACTTTATTTTCAGAGACAGAGTCTGAGCCTGAGGGTGTTTGGGAAGAAAGAGTTGCCTGGGATCCCCTGCTCAGGTGCCCCCCAGGAGTAGGAGTCTGGCTTGGCTCTAGATCTCTGGTCCCAACTGCCTCAGATGGAATGCACCTGCCTCAGTCTTCACAGGCATCAATGTTGCATGTGGGCCTGGGAGGGGACTGAGGAAGTGTCCTACACAAGCAGCCTCAGGAAACACCATCGCTGTGCCCCGGCCATTTGCTCTCTTCTCCCTAGGGGGCTGGAACAGCCTCCCAATGCATGCCTCCATGAGCTGCTGGAGGTGGTCCGTGGGGAGCCAGGTGCAGCCGGCAGCCAGCAGCAGGGCCAGGTTGGAACTGCAGGTGGCAGAGGGGATGACAGATGATGTGATTTGTGCTTTGCTGGGGGAGAGGTTTGGCCCTTAATGGATAACATGCCCTTCAGGCTCTTGCTCCTGGGCTCTGCATTAGAGGAGCATCATCCCTTGCATGGGCGAGTTCCAAGGTCAGGATGGGCCTCCTGGCAGGGGCAGGTACACTGCCAGCTAGCCCATGCAAAGGGGCCACCTCCACAGTGTCCTGAGCCACTAGCCCAGTGACCAGCAAAGGCCGAGGGTCTGGGCTAGTCAGTGGCCAGCCCCACCCCCAGACTGGACAACACCAGCTGCTTCTCAGGAGCTGCTGAGACACATTGACAGAGTCCCTGTATGCTTCCCATTTCCTCATCCTGTACCCAGGGCAGGGGATTGCCATGGACCTCAGGATCCCTTCACCCAGGCACACTTGTTATAGACCAAAGATTCCATTCTGGGCAATACTCAGACTTTCCCTTGATTCACTCCATTGTATTGTCTCAGATTCAGGGCAGAAGTAAGTCATTTATTCAACCAATCCCTGCAGAACACCTATGATGTGGGGCACTAGGGATACAGTGGGTGAACATGGCAGACAGGACAGCTGCCTTCCTGGGTTACATCTCATTTACCTCTGAGGTCCTTACTCCAGCTTCGGGGTCAGTCACATAGAGGTGCTGCCAACAGGTTTGCTAGAGAAGATGAAACCCATCTCTCCACCCTCAGCCAATGTCCATCGATCCTCTCCTCCACGGGAGAGGAGAGCAAATCAAACACCGGGAACCCACCTCCTTCCTCCCACATGGTGAGCTTCAAGGGCGCAGGGGTTGTTTATTTTTCACTGTTGTATTCCCAGCACACCGCAGCACCCACCCATTCATTCTTTATTCCACAAATGGTTTTTGAGCCCCTACTATGTGTTTGGCACCAGTTTAGATGCTGGGGGTAGAAAGATCAATGAACAAAGTACTTGCCCTCGTGGAGGTTCATTCCATGGGGTGGGGGGAGCAGGAAATGATCAACAAATAAATATGTAAAATGATACATGTTAAAGGCAATAAATGCAGTGGAGAGAAGTAAAGCAGGAAAAGGGCGAGGGGTTGCAACAGGGTCTCTATATGGTGGCCAGCAAAGTCCTCACTGAACAGGTGACATCTGAGCAAAGACTTGGACAAAAAGAGGGTGCAGCCTGTGTGTTTGTCTGAAGGAAGGGGGCACCCTGAGGTGGTATTTAAGGAACAGCGTGGAGGCCACTGTGGCTGGAGAGAGGAGGTGGGGATGGGTGGAATCTCCATGAGGCTGTAGTGGGCTGAATGGTGGCCCCCAAAAGATATGTCCACATCCTAATCCCTGGAACCAGAAACCATGACCTTATTTGGAAAAAGGGTCTTTGCCGATGTAATTAAATTAAGGATCTCAAGATGAAGAGACCACCCTGGATTATCTGAGTGGGCACTAAATCCCACGGCAAAGGTCCTTGTAAGTGAGAGGCAGAGGGAGACTTGAGACAAAAGAGAAGACAGAGAGACACGGCCACGAGCCAAGGAAGGCGGACAGCCACCAGAGGCTGGAAGAGGCCGGGAAGGGTCCTCCCCTACAGAGAGGGACACCTTGATTCTGGCTCTCTGGCCTCCAGAACTGTGAGAGAATGAATTTCTGTTGTTTTTAAGCCACCGCGTTTGTGGTGCTTTGTTATTGCAGCCATGTTAGGAAACTCCCAGGGAGGCCGCAGCACAGCCTCCAGCATTCACTCCGAAATGGGATCCAGCAGAGAGTCCCGAGAGGAGGGGAGGCGTGCTGAGGGGGACAGTTGTCCCTCTGTATCCATGGGTTCCACCTCTGTGCATTCAACCAACCGCAGATTGAAAATATTCAAAAATGAAAAAACAAAAAAAGTAAAAACCCAGTGCAACAATGAAAAATAACACAATAAAAAACAATACAGTCAAGTAACTATTTACATAGCATTTACATTGTATTAGGTATTATAAGTAATCGAAAGATGATTTAAAGTATACAGAAGGATGTGGGTAGTTTATATGTAAATACTATGCCATTTGGTATAAGGGACTCGGGCATCTGCGGATTTTGGTATCCACAGGGGTCCTGGAACTAATCCCCCTCGAATACTGAAGCACAGCTATAGTTCACAAGACCCCCTGGCTGCTGAGTTGAGTACCGCTGTGGGAGGAAGGTTGCAAGCAGAGAGAGGGCAAGCACTTGGTAAGTAGGCATGACATGTTGAAACTGGGGGGGACACAATATGTCCCCGGGACCTGGTCCCTGCCCACACAGAGCCCACGGTTCAGGACAGAGCTTGCTGGGGGAACTGCCAGAGACCAGGTTGTGTGAAGGGACCACAAGTGGTCAAGCGGCTGCTACAAGTGAGAGCGCACACATAGAACGTAATCATTTCAGATGTTTTTTGAACTCTCACCATGAGCCAGGCACCTTGTTGAGCACTTTTCATGAGTTTTCTCATTTCATCTGCATAAACACTATAGAAGTAGTTGTACTGTTGTCCCCATTTTGCAGATGGAGAAAATGAGGCTTGCTCAAAATCATACAGGGGGCAGGGCTAGAGTTTGAACCAGCTCTGAGGCCAGAGCTGAGACTTCTGCATCTGGAACAAAGGGAAAGTGGTGGAAAAGGAAGGAAAGGGACTCAGCCCAGGTCACACAGGCAATAGGAGGCAGAGCTAGGACTCGAACCTGGGTCCTCTGTGGTTCACAAAGCACAAATTGTGACTTATAGGATGTCCTGTAAGTCACCTGCCAGAGCAGATGCAGGGGAGCTGCCCAAGGGTGGGTGGAGGGCTGTCTTCTCCATGCACGTGGTACCCAACTCTTTGGTAGCCAGAGGGGCAATGGGAGTGTGGACTCATCTGGAACAGGTGAGGTCCAGCTCAGACAGTGACCCCCAGTCCAGCCCCATCCTGCCAACGGATCACCAGGGACCTTGGCTGCTGACCCAAGCCCAGGAGCCACCAGGGCCCTGATGGACTTACGTGGCCTTTACTTCCCCACCTTTTCCCCAAGCTCTGAATTAATGTTATCAACACGGCCTAAGCAAAATTAGCCTCACGCTGGCAGCTTGTTTTTAATTGTTTCCAAATGCGCATCCTAATTATTATGCAGTTCTAAATAGGAAGTGATGGCGGGAGTGGAGTTTGTTTCGGGATTACACGTTCTCAGCAGCTGCCTCGGGATCCCTGGCCCTGCCTTCTCGCCTGGTGTTTTGTCTCTTCTTGTAGCTGTTTCTAATAACTACATCAGGCTGGAGAGTGGAGCGGGGAGCTGACACCTTCCATAAAACAACCGTGAGATCTAGCCCTGGGGAGGCCTGGCTGATGGGGCAGCAGAGAAATGGAACATGGCGTGGAAGCGGGCAGTGAGTCCAGCCTGCTGCATGTGGGAGCACACACATGTGCCCAGCTGGGCCCAGTGATGGCCACGCTACACGGGAGAGCATGTTGGTAGGGAGTGTCGGGGGACAGGGCAGGAAGATGGACAGAGCAGGCACCTGCCCCAGCCCCTGCCGTCCCGGTTTACGGGCCTGCGCACGCACACACCTCTTCACTAAGCTCACCTCCACCTCCATCCTCGTAATTAACCATCCATTAATGTCACATAGAACAGTGGGCCGTAGCACATTTGCAGCTGGGGATGGGACGATGATATTAATACCTGTCTTGAAGAGCTGTTGGCAGGCTAGATGAGTTCATGAGTCTTAAGTACTTTATATATAGCTGGACGCATAAAAAGATGCTCAGTAAAATGTTGGGTATTATCACAATTAGGGGAAAGGACTCGCAAAGAAGCATTTTAGTCCTGGTTTCATGCTAGCCTCCTGTTTGACCTCAGGTAAGTTACCGCCTGTCTCTGACCTTCAGTTTTCCCTCCATCGAGGACATTCTTTGATTCTCTAATTTGTTAAAATCAGAGACCTATTACTGAGAGCTATGTGGCTAGGAACTTTGGATACAGCAGAGGGGAAAAAAAGACAAAGGCTCCTGCCTTCATGGATCTGACACTCCGTGGGAGACTCAGACAATAAGCACAATAAATAAAATGTAAATTGTGTTCGTGATAAGTGCTAAGGAGAAAAATAAAGCACGGGAGAGGGATGGGATCGGGATGGGATCGTGAGCGGGAGGGAAGGTGGCTGACATTTTAGAAGGAGTCCAGGGATGTCTTCTTGGAAGAGAAACATTTGAGTAAAGATTGGAAGGAAGGAAAGGAGCGGGAGCCCTGTGGATTTCTGGGGAAAGAGGTGAGCAGGTGGAGGAGCAGCACGTGCAAAGGCCCTGGGGCAGGAGCACACCTGCGGTGTTGGAGCGACAGCAAGGAAGCAGATGTGTGCTCACAAGAGAGAAGTAGAAGGGGATGTGATCAGAGGCAGAAGGAGAGGCCAGATCACATGAAGCCTCACAAGTCATAATACAACTTTGGCTTTTATTCTGAGATGAGAAGCCATTTGAGAGTTTTTAGGAGAGAAGTCAGATGATTTGATTTATGTTCTAACAGGATGCAGGGCAGAAGCAGAGAGACCAGTTAGGAAGCTGTTGCCATAAACAAGGAGTGAGATGCTCGATGCTCAGAGGGTTGTTGCCATGGAGGTAGTAAGAAGTGACCAGGTCCTGGGTGTATTTTGAAAGCAGAGCAGAGCAGACAGGATTTGCTGATGGGCCGGATGTGGGTCCAATCATCCATTGATGGACATCTAGGTTGGTTCCAACTCTTGGCTACTGTAAACAGAGCTGCAATGAACATGGGAGTGCAGGTGTCCCTTCGACATGATGATTTCCATTCCTCTGGGTGGGGGACACGGGGTGCAAAAGCAATTTCTGGTAATGGGTATGCTACCAGTATGAATCTGGCCCTCACATCATGGGCACAAGGGGTGACAATCAACTTTGTATCCCATGAGTATTCATAATAAATAAATAAATAAATAAATAAATAAATAAGGGATTTAGTTAAGTCTTTCTAAAGACTGAGCTTTGAGATTAAAACTGATACAGAACTGACTTTCCCCTATGTTAGAACAAGATTTTCTTAGAGTATAGATCAGATTCTTAATAAAATTGCAAAAGTTTTGATATTTCTCTAAAGGCATCTGCAATCAGATTCATGGAAAAGACTCTAACAAGTACACTTAAACACAAGTTTCAAATCACTCTAAGACCTTAAGGCCAATGGACAGAATAAAAGTTTTTCAAAACTCTAAAAAAAAAAAGAAAGGAAAAGAAAAGAATGGCTCCAAAGCTCTTGGCCTGGGCAGCTGGAAGGTGCTGTTGCGACCACCTGGGTTGGAGAAGAAGGGGGTAAAGGTTTGGGTAAAGATCAGAAGCTCAGTGGTGTGTATGTGAGGTTTGAGACATCTTCTAATCCCCCAAGTGGAGATGTGGTGTAGGCAGATGGATATACGAGTCTGGAGTTCAGGGGACATAGTAGAGCAGAAAATAGGCATTTGGGGATCATGAGCCTCTAGGTGATGTTTGAAGCTATGAGCTTGGATGAGATCATTTAGGGAGAAAAGTCCGAGGACTGAGCCCTGGGGCACTCAAACACTGAGAAAGAAGTCGGGATGTTGAGGAGGGACTGGCCACTGGGGAAGAGCAGAGAGTCAGGAGACTGGGTGTCCTGGGCCAGGGGAAGACAGGTTCAAGGATGAGGGAACGACCGAGAGTCAAAAGCAGGTGACAGGACAAGTACAAAGAGCACACTATCCATTGAGTCTGGAATAGAGCCATGAAGAGGTCAGGGGTGACCTTGACAAGGTCAGTTGTGATGGAGTGACGGGGGTGAAAGCCTGGCTGGGTGGGTTCAAGAGTGAGTGGGAGAAGCTGGGTTTCCGTAGTGTAGTGGTTATCACGTTCGCCTAACAAGAGTGAGTGGGAGGAAAGGAATTGGAGACATCAAGTAGGATAACTCTTCCCAGGAGTTTTGCTGTAAAGGGAACGAGAAATAATGCGGTGCAGAAGAGAGAAGCATGATCGAGAGAAGATTCTTTTCTTAAGATGGGAAAAATAATAGCGTGCTTTATGGTTGGGAATGACCCAGCAGAGAGGGGAAATTGCTGATGCAGGAGAGCTCGAGAGAAGCGAATGGCCGTCCTTGAGTAGAGAGGGAGGATGCGACCTGGGCGTAGGTGGATGGCAACTGTCTTCCGCCGGAGCAGGGTCCTCTGGGGCCTGGCTTCTAAAGGTCTCGAGCAGCCAGCACAGGGCCTAGCTCACAGACAGTGGGTGAATAGGTAGAAGGGAGGCAGCTCAATGTATATTTTGCAAGAATTTTAGAAAGCAAGCTCTGGACTCAGATAAACCTTGATCGAAATCCTCACTCTGCTACCTAGCGGCGTTGTGACCTTATACAAATTTCTTGACTTCTCTGAGCTTCAGTTTGTCTCTCTGACATGAGGAGAATAATAGAACCTACTTCATGGGCTTGTGGGAGGATTAAGAAGATCATCGTGCACGTAGAGCTCTGTATGTAGTGCCTGGGATGTGGGAAAGTGCTCCAGAGGGGTTAACTGTCTTCATTATAAGCAGTCCAATAATTCCCCCATCCAAGCTGATCCAGAGTTTAATAAAATCCAGCATGTAAAAGGAAATGGATGGAGCTATAAAATCCCAATGCAAACGCTCCACCATCGCTCACAATTGCCCTGACCGGTTATGACCCTCAGGCTGCCATGGTGATGAGACAGCCCTGGAGGCCATGCTGTTCCCAGATATAATGCCCCCCACCCTCTTCCCTGCAAGGAAGCACATGGAATGAGTGACAGTGACCTTATTAGAGAGAGCACATTAAATCTACTCTACTTGATCTTTTTTTAAAAAGCAAATGACTCACAAGTGTTGGTACATCAATGATTATTAATACACATTGCTTGAACATACAACTGAACTGCCTGCCAGAGAGGCAAGCAAATCGGTGCTAGTTAGGAGAAACTAAAAAAAGCAAATCAAAAACCTGAGATGAACTCGGGCAATCAAGGAGGGCTTCCTGTGGGAGGCAGCTCCTCAGGTGCACTTTGAAGACTGGAAGGCGTTGGTCGGGTACAGAGGATGGATCATGTGGTTCTGTTTTTTTCTTAGCAAACAACTGAACGGATGACTTTGATTGAATTTGTCCTGTTTGAGTACCTGCCAAGCCAGCCGGAGCTGCCTCTGTCCTCCCATGGGACATATCCCATGTCAGGGACCCTGCCAGGGATTCCAGAGAGTTCTGACCTCCACCCTCCCAACAAACTTCACCAGGCTCTGTCACTGTCCCATGCCACCCAGAGAAAGGGGCTTGGGACAGAGAGAGAATTTGATTAATCTACAACTACCAATTTGGAAATGCGTAATAATTCAGTTCTAATGACAGCTCAAAGCTTTCTCCCGTTAATCCACAGGGTGCCCAGTAGCAGGAGGGAAGGGCATTGAAGAGGTGGTGTGTTGGCTGTAGCAGCAGCTGCATGTAGGGACTCCTGCCTGTGTGCAGGCTCCGAGCTGGCTCTGTGCGAGGGGCTTCCTTTTCGTTACATAATCTCATTTAACATTTATGACAACCTCTAGGGAGGTACTATTATCACCATTTCACAAATGAAAATAAGGAGGGTCAGAGAGGTTAGGTGACCTGTCCAATGTCACACAGCTGAAGAGAGGTAGAGCCAGGCAGGATTGAACTCTGGCTGTGCCACACTTAATGTCAAACTCCAGGCATGGCAGGGGGCAGGGGAGTGAAAGGAGAACAGGGACAAGGACAGAGAGAGCCAAGGAGTCTGGAGGGACTGGAGGGAGCAGAGGTTCTCTGCCCCTTTGCCTAAGATGAGCCAAAAGCAAGATTCCACCTCCTTCTAGTGTGCGTTTCTGAACTGCAGAAGCCACCCCTTAAACAGTGTATTTCCCAGACTCCCTCGCAAGTAGAGTTCTGGGTACAAATTAGGTTCTGCCAGTCAGATGACTGACATCCAGACCATGTGACCCACCACCAACCCATAAGCTGCCCTAAGGGGGCCAGCCCACCGGCCTTCAGAAGTAGGAAGGGCCATGCCTATTTCCCAGGGGCAGATAACAGATCTGAGAAGACAGTTTCAGCCTGGCAGGTCTTAGGGAGTGAAGGGGAAAGCAGGGATGCACCCGGGAAGAGGCAGTGTCGCTTAATGAAGATCACAAGCATAGGTTGTGTAGACGGACAACCTGGGTTAGTCCTAGCTCCACCACCCCCTAGCTGTGTGACCTTGGGCAAGTTACTTAACCTCTCTGTGTCTCTGCCTCCTCATCTGTAAAATGGGGATTATAGCACCTAATTACAGTATCATTTAAGGCCTCCCTGCAAAACAGGTGGTGTCATTTCTGTACAGAGGCTCCGAGGCGTGCATCTGGTAAGTCGTGGGGGGTGGGAGATGAACCCAGATTCCATGGTGGCATGTTGCCTCTTCGTGAGGCACATGAGAGTCTCAGTGAGCCTGTGCAGAGGGGAGGGGTCCTTGGGCACCAGAGGACATATGGCCCTGCCTCTACCCAGTCCAACTGCAAGTGGGGATCCCTGGCCTCATTGCTTCCAGCCTCGCAAATTCTTTCCTTGGAGTCAGGGCCCTGTCCCCAACCACTGGGTAAGCATAGGTGAGTTATTTCATTTCTCTGAGCCTCTGTCCAGCCTTCTTCCAGGGTACCAGCAGTCTGGAAGAGGGGGTCTGGCCCCCTGCAGTCTGGAAGAGGGGGACTGGCCTTCTGCTGGGAGGGGGAGCCTGAGCACAGCAGGACCCTGCCCATCAGGCCTAAGGAAGCCAATTACATTTGTGTTTCATTTGGAATTGAGACAACTGCTGCCTGGGCTAATGGTGGGCCAATTGATTACTAGAAACATATGTATGTGGAAGAGGAACCAGTCACTGGGCGGAAGCTGCAGCTCAGATATCAAGCAGCTGTTGATGGTTCCACCCACGTTCCTGGCCTGTTGGAATTTGGGGAGCCACCAGGATGTCTTTGCTCGAGAAAATGAGTCTCCAGGATGGGGCTCAGTGTCCCAGGTCTCACTCTCCTCTCAACCTCACTTTCCTCCTCTGTACGTGGGGGTGATGGCTGAGTTCACAAACAGTCAATCAACAAACACTCAATGAGCATCCACTCTGGGCAAGATGCTGTGTCTGAAGATTCAAGAAGAAATAAGACACAGTCCTGATCTCAGAGACTCTGCAGACCTTGGTGAGACCTGCAAAGCAGTGGGCCCAGGGAGCATGGGAGGTCCAGGAAGGCTTCCAGGAAGATGTGACATTTGAGTTGAGTCCTAAAAGTGAGGAGGAGTTAGCCAGGAGATGAAGGACATTCCAAGTAGCAGGACAAGCATGGGCAAAAGCTTGGAGGCCAAAGGTCTGGGACATTTGAGGAATTGAAAGTGATTCATGTGGGCTGGCGACTCAAGCATGTGAGTAGCTGAAGCTGAGGCGTCAGCAGGGGCCAGATCATGCAGGGTGTTATGGACCGAGGCGAGGAGCTGGGGCCTTATCCGTGGTCCATGTGGAGTCTCTTGGGAGATATTCCTGAAAGGCAGTGAGGGTGGCAGGACTGGCCAGAGGGAGAAGCTGATCTGCAATGCAGCTGCAGCTGAGACCTGAACTGGTCCTTCAGGGAGTTCTGGATCTGGACTGTCCCCTTACAGAGGTCCCAAATGGAGGCAAGGGGACAGGCTTTTGTATATGTATATCAGCCAGTCATTGACAGAGGGCTGTCTCCTGCAGGGAGGAGGGTAGGGAGAGGGTGTAACTCCGATCAAGGCAGTTCTCTGTGGCCAAAGACAATGCCCTGTGAGGGGCACAGCTGTGAGCTGTCAGCTGCTCATAATTCCAGCACCTGAGGTAGGTACATGCCCCAGGAGAGGGGATCTGGGGGGACACCGCGGTATCCACGACACCTTATGTGACCTTGGTGAAGCCCCCTCTCCTCTCTGGATCTCAGGGTCCCCATCTGAAAAAATAAAAGTTTGGGACCTGTGGTAGGCAGAATGATGGCCCCTGAAAGCTGTACACATCCTAGTTCCTGGAATCTGTGAATAGGTGGCCTTACGTGGAAAAAGAGTTTTTGCAGACGTGATTAAGGTAAGGAGATAGGGAGATGATCCTGGGTTATCTGGGTGGGCTCAGTGCAATCACATGAGTCCTTCCAAGGGGAGGAACTTTCCCAGCTGTGAGGAGAGAAAGATGGCTTTGAAGATGGACAAAAGGGAATGATGAAAGGACTTGGGGTGACATCTGGAAGGTGGAAAAGACAAGGAAGCAGATTCACCCCCAGGGTCTCCAGAAAGGTGCGCAGCTGTGCTGACACCTTGATTTTAGCCTAGTGAAATCCAAGTCAGACTTCTGACCTCTAGAACTATAAGATAATACATTTGTGGTATTTTAAGCCACTAAGTCTATAAAGTCTAGGGACAGCCCGGGAGATCTGATGGGACACTAACAGGCACGAGACCCTAGACCTGCATCGTCCAGTGGAAGTTTCTCCAGTGATGAAAACATTCTGCATCCGCCTTGTCCGATACGCTAGCCACTAGCTGTGCGTGGTTATTGAGCACTTGACGTGTGGCCAATGCAGCTGAGAACTGAATTTTCAATTTTCTTTGATATCAATTTAAATGGAAATAGCCACATATGGCTGGTGGCCATTGGACAGAAAGTTCTTTTGGACAACGCTGCTTAGAGGCTTAGGACAAAGCCCAGGGGAAGAAACTGAGCCAGTAGCAGCAGGAGTCATGGGCACCTCATCCTCTGTTCACTTTGAAAAGTGCAGATGTCTGCAAATCAGCTTTCCTTTGTTTCCTCCACTGGTCTGGCTGATTGGGTGAGGACTTCCCTGTGTCCTGTGGTCCCTGAAGTCCCTAACAGAGTCCGGCTCCCCTCTGCTGTGTAAACTCAGGCACCTTGCCACCTTGAAGAGCAAGACTTGGCTGCAGGGAGGCTGTGCTGGTCGGAAGAGCTATTTGTTATGGGCTGTATTAGTCCATTTCTGTTGCTTATAACAAAATACCTGGAACTGAGTGATTTACAAAGAAAATGACATTTATTGCTTACAGTTTCTGAGGCTGGGAAGTCCAAAGTCCATCTGGTGGTGGTGACAGTGACCCAGGGGTCTCACATTGCAAGACGGTGGAAGCAGAGAGAGCAGAGAGAGAGAGACAGACTCTCCTCTTCTTTTAAAGCCCTCAGAACCACGCCCCTGACCACCATTTTTAATCCATTCACTACTGCACAGTCCTACAACCCAATCACCTCTTCAAGGCTCCACCTTTCAATGACCGTAATAGGATTTCCCACCCTCAGCAGTTACAGTGGGAGCCAAGTTTCTAATACATAAAACTTGGGGGACACAATTCAAGCTTCAATGAGTTTTGGGGGACACAATTCAATACACTACACAGGCTACACTCAGCTCCTGGCTGAGACTCCCCAAAATTGATACCAAACTCACAGGTCTGGCTACCTGCCCCCAGACAAAAGCAAACCACTCAAAAAGGAAATGCTGGTGAAAACAGAAGTCAGCTTTTATTCAGTAATACTGGTGACCTGAGGAGTGATGGGAGGCCAACCCACCTCTCCAGTAAATCTGAAAACGCCCAGGCCAAAGCCATCTCCAAGACTCTGGTTTACTGAGGGGCTTTTAAAAAGGGGGTTGAAGAAATGAAACGTGCGAAAATGAAAAGCAGGAGTGAAGGACACGTGAGCAGCGAAGGGTCCGTGTCTATGAGTCAGGTACAAGGTCTCGCCAAGACTCTGTCTGGTTTCTGCTCCCATGTTTATCTCAGGGTCTGGGTAGTACGTGCAAGTCTGCAGCTCCAGGCTGACTAGAAAACAACTTTACTTTCATGTAAATAATGTCATCTTGCCCTATAACCAAGGCTCAAATTATCAAATAACCATGAGAAAAGAGGGAACTCAGAGAAATGCATGCCAAGAAAAAAACTATATCCTTTTAAAATCGTTTAGAGCCCATGTGATTTTAGGTCCCAACATGGCTTCAGTCCTGCTCACTCCAACATGTTGGTAGCAGACATCTCAGAGAAGATGAGGCTCTTGCAAAACTGCCCTGGACTTGTGTGTGTGGGGGGTGTCTCTATGGTCTGGAAAAACCCAGGACATAGTTTCTCTTGGAGCTGGACTTCAAATGGCACCCAGCTCCCAGCAGAGTCTCTTGATTTCTCAGAGATAAGGCAAGTCCCAAGTTATTAAGAAGCAGCTTTGTCTTTTCTGAGTTACCTGGGACCCCCTAGGAGGCCAGAGCAGCTACAGGAAAGATCTCAGGATGTAACACCCTGAATGCCATGTCAGCAAGATACGGGTGCATTTTTCTGGGAATGTCGATAGCTTCCATCAGATCTTCAGAGAGGTCCGTGACCCCCTAAAAAGGTTAAGAAACACTCTGCTCTCTCATGGCCTTGAAGACGCCTCCTCTGTCCGCTCCTCTTCCCTCTGCTCCCCTCTCCCAGCTCTCTCTGCCTTTCAGTATCTACCCAGGCCCGCCCCCCACCAGGAACATCTTTCCCGCCCTCCCTTCCCCAGCCTCCTCCACGTGGGCCCTGCACCCCTCACAGGGCCACACGTACACACCAAGGCTCGTCACATCGAAGCACTTCATGGGGGAGACAAAGCGGGGTGAGAAGGGGAGCGCGTGTACAAACAGACTGATCTCCAGAAGGAGGAATTACGCGAATCACAATTGATTTTCCACCGTTAATGAAGCATGAACCCGTGTGATTGCATCTTGAAAAGATTTATAATTATTCATTGAATCTTGGAAGATAATTAAACTTCATTAAACACAGACATGACAAGCCTTCAGAGCAAGCCGAGACCTCTGTGCAGGGTTCCAGATCAGAGCAGGAGATGTGAGGCTGGGCCCCTGTTGGGATGAGAGGTGGGGGCTGGTGAGAAGCGGGCAGGGGGCGAGATCTCAGGGGGGAGCTGTCCCCTGGAAAATGCAGGCGCTCTTGGGTCTTCGGATTTCTCTTCCTCACCTCTAAGGACCCCCTCCTGGGGACTACTCCACCCTCTGCCAGCCTCCTCCCAGTCCCATCCCCTCCCTCTTAGCAGAGGAGGAACACTGTTAATGGGGTGGCATCTGCCATTCTGCTCAGAGTCCTTGCCAAGCCTGGGACCATGGAGGGGTTGGGGGAGGGGGAGAATGCGGGACTCTTTCAGACCTGTGGGTGCCAAAGCAAAGGTGGGGGTACAGAGGCCCCTGGTGTTGTGTGTGTGTGTGTGTGTGTGTGTGTGTGTGTGTGTGCTGTAGGTGTGTTTGTGTGCGTGTGCACTCAGGGGTGTGTGATGGTCTTCTCTGTGAGAGTACAAATTCATGCATTCTGGAAAACCATCTGGTGGGAGACACACCAAATTGCTCACAGTGGTTACCCTTGTGTGGGGAGAGAAAAAGGTGGGATAAAGAAGGGAATTTCACTTTTTCTCCATGATATGTTTCTTTAGTGCTTGAATAGCACAATGAGCCTATATTCAGATACAATACATATGATTAAAAAAATTTTTTAAAAATGCATATAGCCATGATTTCTTCAGTAGATTGTTTGTGATCGAGAGCCAGGCTCTGAGCTAAGTGTGCTGGGGACAAAGAGATGGCTCAGACCGTCCTAGCCCTTCTTTAGGGAGTACACAGTCATGTGAGAGAGAGAGAGAGTGCATATACACAACACATGACTGGTCATCCTTGACATAACCCTGATACTTCTTTCCTGGGTGTGGGGTACCCAGTCCCCCACCCTTAATCTATTCTAAACCATCCTTTCACCCATCCTGACCCCTCTGCAAGAATTAAACCCACCCTCATGAATGGTGCCATACACCCCTCCTCTTGCTAGGTACACAAACCTCCTCCCCCAGTGTCTCACTCTTCCCTGCCAAAATGACAGAAGGAAAGCATATTAATTAGGCTGTCCTCACCATGTCCTTTTCATAGAGCTGCTTTTTGGCAGGGAGGAGGTCTTTCTAGGGACAGGCTGGGAGAGAGTCATGCCCAGCATAGATCTGGCCCAGATTTCATGGCAGGGCTAGGAGGTCACTGATGGGCCCGGTGGTTGAGGGGGTAAGTAGAGGTTGAATGGGGGGTTCTTCAAGGCAGGAGGGTGGAAAGGTGGGGGACCATCCCTTAGCACAGAGGCTGAGATCCCAATTCCTAAACCAGATGGCCTAGTTTCCAATTTTGATTCTGTCATCTTGCAACTATGTGACCTCGGGGGAGTTACTTAACCTCTCCATACCTCAGTTTCCTCATCAGTGCGTTGGTAATACTGCCTCCCTCTTGGGGTCGGCGAGAGCAGTCAATGAGATGACACATTCAGAGTACGTGGCACGGGGCCTGACACAACAGAGGACCTCAATAAATGACAGCCGTTGTTGCATTTGTATAATTTGAATTATTTCTGCAAACACCATCCAGTCACTTTTTAAGGGCTCTTACTTCATGGTGAGTTCTCAAGAGCAGGGACTGCATCTGATGAATCTCTATATCCCCTTTGACTAACCCAGGACTTGGCTCCTAGTAGGTGCTCAAGGACTATTTATTGCATGAATAAGTGAATGAATAAAGAATAAATAAAACTGGGCCATATGGCTGACTTCTGCAGATACTGTCCCAATACAGGACACTTAAATTGCTGGATGAAGTATTTAAAATATTTTGGGAAAGTAAAGAAAAGCTTCAGAGGTCAGAAAGAGCAAAACATGCAATTCCAGAGAAACAAGTGAGCTCATGCTAACGCCAGTGTTTCCATGGGGCATCCGGTCAAACCCAAAGCCTGGACTTTAGTGCACTGTGTTTGAAGAGCAGGAGACGATCTTGGCCTGGACAAGGTGGGAGGTCAAATTTGCCTACCCTGCATAAAGCAGGATTCTGCATAAAGACATGAACTAAGAAAAGCCTGCCTTGGTTCTGGTGGTAAAGGAAAAAAAAAAAAAAAAGCCAGAAAAAGAGAAACAGTCTCCCTTCATGAGAATTGTAACCACAAGCTCACTCTCATGTGGATTTAGGGCCAGAATTCATTCTACTTATAAGGCTTAAAAAACCTCAAGCAGAAAATTGGCCCACCACTGACAGTGGCACTTGGCAGAAACATGCACAAATCTTCTCTGAAGAAACATCCTCTAAACCCAGGCCTCAAAGAATTCGTATAGAAAACAAGTTCCAAGAAACATAAAGGCACAACAAAAAGTCAAAAACACATGAAACAATCTACCATGAGCAAGAGTCAACAGAAACAACCACCAGAACTGCAAAGAGTGCAAAAGTTGAATTATCTGTTATGGAATATAAAATAAATGGGTAAGTATTTTTTAAAATATAAAAGTGGGTATCAAAAGTATGACAAGGGAAAACTAGATTATGAAAAATTACCGGGCTCATTTGAAAAAGAATCAAAAAATCCAGAAATGAGAAGTATAACAGTTGAAATTAAAAAGTTAATTAATGGATTAAACAGAAAATGAGACAGCTGAGAAGAGAATTAGTGAACTGGAAAAAAGAGAAAAATGCCTTCTGAGAAGGCAACAGAGAGAGACAAAGAAATGGGAAATATCTAAGAGAGATTAAGAGAGATGGGGGATAAAATGAGGAGATCTAACATGTGTCTAATCAGAATTCCAGGAGACATTAAAGAGAATAGTAGAGTCGAATTTAAGGAGAGAATAGCCAAGTGTTTTCCAGAACTGTCAGAAGACTCCAACCCTCAGATGCAGAAAGCTCAGTGAATCCCATGCAGAATGAATTAAAAAGAGATTTCCACCTAAACACACCAGAGTGAAACTAAGGAATGTCATAGACAAAATCTTAAAAGCAGCCAGAGATAAAAGAGAAATTACCTAAAAAGGAATGTGAAATAGACTGATAGCATACTTCTCAAAGAAACTCTGGAAGCCAGAAGATGGTAGAATAACACCTTCAAAAAGCTGAGAGAAGGTAACTGTCATCTGAGAATTCTATAACTTCTGAAACTATTTTTCAAGAGTGAGAGCAAAATAAAGACATTTTCAGACAAACAAAAACTGTCAGACTTTACACAAGACCCTCACTAAAGGGAGTTCTAAATAATAAACTCTAGGAAAAAGGAAATTGATCCTAGCAAGAAGGTCTGAGATGCAAGAAAGAATACTGAGCAACCCCCCCCCCAAAACAAAAGGTAAACATGGGTAAATTTAAACAAACATTAACCATTTAAAGTGTTTAACTTATGGGGTTAAAACAAACGTAACAAGAGAGAATAAAAACGCATGGGAGTTGGAAGTGATGTGACCAGAGCAAAAGCATTTTAAGGTCTTGGAATTGTGTGGCAAGAGAGTAAAGACAGAAATCACAGATGACAATTATAACCTAAATATGCATGTTAAATTTTCTAGGGTAATTATAAGAGAATAGAAACAGCATGTATTATAACTTCCAAATTAATAGGACAAACTGGAATGAGTGGGGGGAAAACCTTCAATCAATGCAATTGAAAGAAAGAAGGAAGAAGGGGGAAGAAAGGAAGGGAGGAAGGGGGAAAATTGAGACCAGAGAGCAAGTGCCCTGTCCAAGGTCACACAGCAGGTTAGAGGTAAAGTCAGGACTACGGTCCAGGTTTCCCAACTCCTGCTCCAGTGTTCTTTCCCCCAAACCATGCATCCTTCCTCAGTCTAAACGGGGATAATCAGAGCAGAAATCTAAACCCTGGCAGGTTTCCCAACTACAATGGAACCACACTGCTCAGAAGGCTCATGGGGAAGGTCTATGACAAGACATACTTTGATTGACAATTGTCCCTGTGACAAAAATCACTAAAGTATGCACAGAGACCTATGATATAGGCGCCTTCCATTCTAAGCACTCTGTGTGATAATTCACCAGATGCTCACCATAACCTTGTGAGACAGATGACAGTAACGCGCTCATTTTGCAGATATGGTACCCAAGGAACAGGAACGTGAAGTAACGTTCCCGAGGTCACACAGCTGGGAAGTGGCAATGCAGGGGTTTGAACCCAAATGTTGTGGCTCCCCAGTTTACCATCTCCATATTGCCCGGTTGGACTCTGGGCTGGGCCTATGAACATCTGCATTCAGGCACAGGACTTGGAAATGGGCAGTGTCCTGGAATGATCCTAATTAGATCCTGGATCTGAAACAATAAATAAAACAGCTATAAAGGATGTTTCTGGGTGCTTGGGGAAATTTGAATATGAACTCAATATTAGATGCTATTATTGTAACACTAGTAAGTGTCTTGAATGTGATCATGGTATTATGGTTATGTAAGGGGATGTCCTTAGGAGACAGATGCTAAAGTACGTAGGGTGGAAATATTGGCAACTTTCAAATGTTTCAAAAAAGGGTATAAAAAGAGCAATAAGGTAAAATGGCAAGTGTTAATCCTAAGTAAAGGGTCTCTACATCCCTGAGGCAGGCTGGCCTGGGAGTGTCTTCATGGTGGTGGCAGAGATCCAAGAGAGCAAGAGGAAAAAGGAATGTGCCTTTTCAAGCTGTTGCTTGCCTCAGTTGTGCTGCTGTCCCACTGGTCAAAGCAAGTCACGTGGCCACGCCCAGAGTCAGTGCGGAGGTCACTCCCAAAGGGTGGGTGCAGGGAGGCAGGATTGTTAATGCAATCCATTTACCATAATTGTATCACTACTTTAATTTTTAAATAAATTTGAAATATTTCAAAATTAAAAGTTAAGGGGATGGAACAACAAGATACTACTACACACCTATTAGCATGGCCCAAATCCAGAACACTGACAACACCAAATGCTGACAAGGATGTGGGGCAACAGGAACTCTCAGTTATTGCTGGTGAGAAGGCAAAATGGCACAGCCACCTTGGAAGCTGGTTTGGCTGTTTCTTACAAAACTAAATACACTCTTACCACACAATCCGGTGATCACACTCCTTGGCGTTTATCCAAATGAACTGAAAATTTATGATCATGCAAAAACTTGCTCATGGATGTTTACAGCAGCTTTATTTGTAATTGTCAAAACTTGAAAGCAATCAAGATGTCTTTCAATAGGTGAATAATAAACTGTGGTACATCCAGACAATGAATATTATTCAGCTGAAAAGAAATGAGCTATCAAGCCATGGAAAGCCATGGAGGAAATATAAATGCGTATTACTATGCAACTAAAGCCAATGTGAAAAGGCTACATACTGTGTCATTCCAACCATATGACATTCTGGAAAAGGCAAAACTGTGCAAACAATAAGGAGATCAGTGGTTTGGCAAGATCAGGGGTTGGGGTAGGAAGGGAGGGGTGAATAGTAGAGCACAGGGGATTTTTCGGGCAGTGGGATTTTTCCGTATGATATTGTAATGGTGGATCCGTGTCATTATACATTTGCCCAGACCCATAGAATGTACCGCACCAAGACTGAAGACTAGCGTAAACTATGAATTTTGGGTCACTATGAGGAGTCAATGTAGGTTCATCATCTGTAACAAATGTCCTGCTGTGGTGCCAGATGTTGATAGCAGGGGAGGCTGTGCGTGTGTGGGGTGGGGAGTACATGAGAAGTCTCTGTACCTTCCTCTTACCTAAAACTGCTCTAAAAAATATTAAGTCCTTAGAAAAAGTTAAAGGGACAGGAGTTAAATTTTTTTAAAAAGCTGATCTCATCATGTCACTCTTCTACTTAAAACATCGTCATGTCCACTGAAAGGCTTAGACAAGCATGTTCACCGCAGCCTGGTGGTCAAGTCACCAAACCATGAGGCCCAGTAACAGCGGCAGCAGGAGAAGAGAGAAAGTCATCGACAGCAGTTGTTCTGGGGAGCATTTATTGGAGAGGGACATGAGGGAACTTTCTGGAGTGCTATAAATGTTCCATATCTGGCTCTAGGTGGTGGTTATATGATGTGTGCATGTGAAAAAAATTATTAAACTGTGCACTTAAGATACGTGCACTTGATAAGTTTTAGCTCAAAAAAATGTAAAATACATGCAAACCCTTAAAACTGGGTTTTTTGAGTGCTCCCTGGATAAAATCCAAATATTTTAACACACAATTCAATTTAACTTAATTGAGCACGTGTTTATTCTTCTCTCTACAATGTGCCAGGTATAGCAAACAGGGTGGTCTTATCACCTCTCCCTGCCCAGTGTAGGTGCTTGGTAAATGTATGTTGAATTAAGGGATGGGGACCTGGAGGTACCCAGGCATCAGATGGGGGGGCATCCCTGAGCTCCTTCCAGGCCCACTTTGGTGACTGCCAGTGACCACCTTACAGGCGTTACCCCTCCCCCGCCTCCACCCGACCCCTCCCCCCAAGCCGACCCCACCCTTCACTGTCGCACACTTTACAGCCATCGTCAAACATAATGATTCTTACCCTGGAGAGAAATTGGGTTCCATTTTATATTTTATTGCCTCAAAAAGGACATTTTTTACCTTCCCACAGTCCGCAGCCTGCAGGAACAGGACGATAAATCTCAGCAAAGGTTTCCACTGAGATAGATGGTCCAGCCAGGAGACCACAGTGTTCTAGGCAGGGGAGAATAAACAAGCGGTTGTTCCTGCCTTGCCACCCCACACCGGCGCCCTGTCCCCAACACTGCCTGGGCAGTCTCAGGGCTGCACTGAGATGGGGGAGGGGCTGTGGCTCCAGGCCTCACAGGGAGGGCTGGGAGTAGAAGAAAGGCCTGAGCCTCTGAACTTGCTTCTCCACCAGCCTTCCCATCTTCATGCAGACAAAGACTTCCTGCCCCAAGAGAGATGGGTTTGATGGTTGGTCAAACACTCACTGTGTGCTGGCCACGAGCTTTATGGCCTTTAGTTTTCAGCAGTGTATATGTGTGTGTTATCCCATTTTACAGATGAGCAGACTGAGGTTTATTTATGGAGGTTAGGCATGTCGCTGGTACGGGGCAAGCTGGGATGTGAACATGAGTCTTTCGGGAAAGGCTTGTCCTCAGTTCCCAAGGAGCCTGCCAGGGGGACCAGAGAGACTTTGGGGCAGATGGTAGCAGGAGTCCCCAGGCCACTACTGGGACAGTCTTCACCCTGAGCTGCCTCCTGGTGCTCAGCTCAGGGCCTGACCCTGGAGTTCTCCTGCACGGTCTTACAGAAAGAGCAGTAACCGTGGTCTCTTCCCATCAGTCACTGTGTGACTTGGGCAAACTTGCCAGTATCCCCAGAGAAGTTGCAGACCTGCGCAAAGTCACACAGTTAAAGACAGAGTCCGGACTAGAACTCAGGGTCCTTGACTCCTGGCCCAAGGTGTGTCTTCTTACCTAGCATCCTGCCCACTAGCCGTCCTCCAGATAATTACTATTATTTCTTTCTAATACATTTGAAAACTGTGACATAACCACTGGCTATTTAATAACAAGATCATGGAGTTGTAAAATCTAGCTCTCACGAAATATACCAGTCACCCACTACCACATAGTGTATGATTCCATTTATATGAAACATCCAGAACGGGAAAATCCATAGAGATGGAAAGTAGATTAGTGGTTGCCAGGGGCTGGGGACAACAGTATTGGGTAGAATGGGAAATGACTACTAAAGGACACTTTTTGGAGGTGATGAAAATATTCTAAAAATTGATTGTGGCAATGGTTGGGTAACGCTGTGAATATACTAAAAAACATTGACCCATACATTTTAAGTGGGTGGACTTTATGATATGTAAATTATCTCTCAATAAAGCTGTTTTAAAGAAATTCATCAGCCTCTCTCAGCCCCAGTTTCCTCGCTTATAAACCAGTGATCGTGAGGACCGCCTCCTGCCACTGCTGTGAGGCTGAGTTAGTGTTTGCACTGTCCAGTGCACAGCCACCAGCCGCATGTGGCTATCAAGCACTTGGAGTGTGACTGAGGAACTGGATTTGTTCTTTTATTTTAACTAACTTACATTTCCATAGCCACATGTGGCTAGTAGCAAGCAGTTCTAAGCAAAGGAAATGAAGCGGCCAAGCCAACATTCCTGTTCTCACAGAGCTGATGATCAGACAGACAAGAAGTATTTATAAAATATGAGGATGAAAAGGGCTATGAAGAAACAGCAGGCAGGAGAGTGGAGTGGCATGGGGTGGGGGTTATTTCCATGGGGTGGTCGGAAAAGGTCTGAGGAAGTGACATTTGAGCAGAGACTGGAAGGAAGGAGTGAGCCATGCAGCTATCTAGAGGAAGAGCATTCCAGGCTGAGGGCACAGCAAGAGCAAAGGTCCTGAGGCAGGAGCATGTTTGTTGAATTTAAGGAATAGCCTAGAGGCCAGTGTGGCTGGAGGGCAAGAGTGTGGGGGGAGGACAGGGTTGAGTTCAGAGAGGGACGGAGAAGCAGATCAGGGGACCTGTGGACCAGGGGAAGGAGCTGGCAGGGCTGTGAGCAGAGAAGGGACCCACTTAGGTTTTAGCAGGACCCCTCTGGCTGCCGGTGAACCATAGACTGGAAGGGCACAGGTGGAAGCAGGGAGACCCGTTGGGGGCAGGGCAGTACTCCAGCAGGAGGTGACCATGGCTCTGACCAGGGCAGAGGCAGCTGCGATGGTAGGACCTTGTTGGATTCTGGTTGTTCTTTGAAGGCAGAGCCCATAGTACTTCTTGATGGATGGCACGTGAGAAGAAGCATCAAGGACAACCCGAAGGCTGTAGAGCTGAGCAGCTGGGCAACGGGGGCGCCATTCACTGAGACTGGTGAGACTGGGTGGAGGTGAAGGAGTTTAGTTTGGATCTGTTACGTTTGGGAAGACAACTGGGAGCCAGCGCTGGGAAGGAAGCCTCCAGGGTCCCTGATCTGTGCTCCCAGGACAGTGGGGAACCAAGGCCTGATTAGTGAATGCACTTTCTGAAGACAAAGAATGGACAGTGGTGAACGAAGAGACCCATCTGTCCTTACCCCATCGGGAAGAGGCTGTGCGGCTATGCTTGGAAGGAAGGTCCCAACGACTGCTGAGCAGCTGGGACAGAGACCACTGTTGGGCAGATGACATGGACAAAGGCCCCTAAGGAGGTGGCACTGGAGGGGGTTCATCGATGTCTTGGCAGCCAGAAAGAAGACACCAAGCACACACGTTCCCAGGATGCGCTGGGGCTGGGTCTGCACCCTGCAAGGCTGAGAGGGAGGATCCCGAGGCTGCTCGCTGGGTCCTGGGCTGGCCTGTGTCCAGGGGGACACAGCATTTGAGGCAGCCGCAGCAGAGAGAGGAAGAGAAAGGGGGTTGGTGGCCTGGGGAAGTGGAGCAGCAGTCCCTGCCCCCCCCACTGGCCATGTGTGGCAGAGACCACCCTGCCACCACGGACCCTAGTGGAGACTGGACATGCTGAGGAGCCTTCCAGGGCCGCATCTTGCAGAGCCGCAGCCCACGAGGCCACCCCTGCCCAGGGCCCAGTGCTGGTCACTCACACAAGGCATCAGTCAACACATGTTTCTTGAGTGCCCACGAGGTGCTGGTCACCGCAGGCACTGGGGATACGTGTGGGAGCAAAACAGACAAAATACATTCCAATGGTGGGGGTGGGGCAAGCGGCGACAGACAATGAAGAATAACATCGTAAATTAGTAAATGACACGGTGTGTCAGAAGAGGGTGCGGGTCCTGCTGGAGAAAAAGGAAGAAAAGCAAAGTAGACTTAGCAGGTTGGAAGTGAGGTCAGCAGTTGTCATTTTAAATAGTGAGGGGGGGGCCCTTTGAGAAGGTGACATTGGAACAGAGACCTGAAGCAGGTGTGGGAGGCACGTCCTTGGCCCGGTGATGCCCTGTCCCTTTCGCCTCCTTCCTCCTCTCGTGTCCCTGCCGTTCCCCAGGGATCCCTGTTCTTTTCTCCTCCTAGATCTTTCTCTGCTTCCTTATTCCTTCCCCCGCCTGCCTGTCCTCCTCTCTCTCCTGTATCCTTTACCTCTTTTGTGTCCCTGTCCCTCTTGTTAGAGGACAGAGAGGCCAGGTGTAAACTATAAGGAGAGATAGGAAGGAGGAGAAAAAAGAGAAGAGTGATTAGGAGGGGACCGAGGACCCGCCTGCTCACAGAGCCGCTCCCCGGGGAACGGGGCTCCTGTGCAGCCCGGGGAGCGGCGGGGCTGCAGCAGCCTCAGAGTCCCAGTGCGGCTGTCTGTCCCCCAGGAGGACCACAGAACCAGAGACGCTATTCAGGGAGGTAAGAAATCTGGTTTTGTGGGGAAGGGGCGACATGTGGCTCACCCCCCCTCTAGAGCATGGCCCATTAGACAAATGGAAGGTCAGTCACAGACTCTGTGGCCAGAGCCTGTGGCTTCTCTCGGCCACCTGGTTAGCTGGGGGAGAGCAGGCCTCTGAGCTGGGCCGGGTTTGCCACACAGAGAGCAATACCAGAGCCCTCCTGACCTGGACAGAGGCCTCCCAAAGACCTCGCCCACTGCCAAGTCCCAATAATTTTCCATGTCCCTGCCCAAGTCCACCCTTCCATCAGGACACGGTAGCCACCAAGTCTACAGGAGGGGCAGAGGGAGGACGCGGGGTACTGTCAGTCAGGGGAGGCTGCCTGTGCTGTCACTGCCTCCCTTGGTGTCCTTGGACATCACTATTCCAAATGGCCACCATGGCTTAGCCCCACGGGCCAAACCTCACAAACCCTAAATTCTACATTTTGTATACCAGAGGGCGGGGCCGGGCTGGGGGGCTGGCAGACTCCTTCACACTCCTGGCCTGGAAACAGCACCCAAGATCCTATGGATGGGTTAACTAGGAATTCCCACTGTCCCAGAGCAGGGTGGACACTGTCTTCTGACCATTCGAGGCTGACCTGCCCAGGGCCATGTCTCTCCCAAGGGGAGGAAAGCCTGACATTTTCCTTCTGGAGGGCTGACAGGATTTTGACTCATCAGGAAACCCCACAGCTAAAAGCCTGGTCTCACCTATGACCATCATTAACTCATCTGGGCAGGGGCAGGTCCACTGGACCTCCCTGAGGTTCTCACCAAGGGCCAAGGTCTGGTTTGCTGTGGCTGGGTCTCCAGAGGCCCCATTGCCCCTGGAAGGGCTCCCCCCACACCCCCTTCACACCCCAGCACATCCCCAGACAGAAAGCAGGTAGAAGAGGGAGAGGGGCTGGGGGTGATTTCAGTGACTCTGACATCTTAGTGCATTGGCGTGCACTTGTGCACAGGTGCTGCAGGCCTGGGGAGAGGCTGGGGGCAGGGCCCAGGAGGACGGGGGTGGGAGGAGACTGAGGGGTCTTGGAGTCCCAGAGCAGCAGGCTGGGCTTCTGTCCCCACTGATGTTTCTGCCACCTACACATGCTGACTGCAGCTGGAGGACCTCGTGTGGGTGGCGTGCTGGGGAACAGAGGCTGGGAGCCAGCAGGGTCCTTGTAGGTACGCTGTGTCCTTGGGGAGCTGGGAACACAACAATCATCGCTTTGGCAACCACACTCTTTCTGTTGGAGAGAAGAGGCCTGGAGGAGGCGTCCTTGTCACTGCTGCCCCATCCTGAGTGAGAGGCCCCGGGACTGTAGGGAGGAGGGGGTGGTTGACAGGTCATCCGCAGCAAAGGAGGGCGTGTTCTGTCAAGGCAACAAAGAACACAGATGGGAGAGAGAGAACATGGCCCTCCCAGGGAGCACAACAGCATGGTGGCCAGAACCGGCTGGGCACGGAAGTGCTGCCAGAGCCCGATGGGACCTTGGCAGATTCCCTGCCAGGAAGGAAGACCAGGATGGAGGGAGCCGATTTCCTGAGCACCTGGTGTCCCAGGTGCCTAGTGCTTCCACACTTCACACAATCTCATTCCCTCCCCATAACCATCCCACAAGCTCTGGGCCATGACCCCATTTTACAGATGAGAAAAGTGAGGCACAGACAAGGGAAGGGCATTGTCCAAAGCCATCGTGGCTGAAAGAAGGGCTCTGCTGTTTCAGGAGAGAGGAATTTGATGGGAGGAAGAGCAAAGCTGTGGACCAGATTGGCCCACAGAGGCGAAGGATGGCACCCTGTGGCAGGCAGGGGTGGTGGGGGCAGGACCAAAAAGGCAGACCCAGGAGGGCCACATGATGACGGGGTCGGCAAGAACAGCAGAGGATGCGCTGCAGTCTGGAGCGAGGTGTGTGCTGGGCGTGCCCGGGGGAGATGCTGCTGCGTCCTGAGCGTAGAGTGCGGGGTGGCTGACGCCTGTTGTATGCACAGTGTGGCTGTCAAGGCAGAGCTGCTGAGTGGCGCAAACACTGAGTGACCTAAGCTCTGTGCCTCTCCTTACTCATCTGTACGATGGGGATGGTAATAAGGGTATATATTTCCTAGAGCCGTAAAGATGAGATTAGGTAATTTACATGAAGTCCTTTAGAACAGTGCCAGGCACTGTAAGTGCCCAATTAGTGTTCGCTATTATCATGATTATTATTATAATGTTTTGTGTGTATTGCAATGGATGTGTTGTGTGGTGTGGACATTGTACGTGGTGTGCGTTCTTTGTTGTGTGGGGAAGAGTAGGTCGTGTGCGTGTGCGTGCTGTATTTGGGCTGCACATTGCGTTTGTGTGTATGTATGTTGCACGATACCTGTGACATGAGGGCGGTGTGCATGGGTTTGGTGGGCGTGTGGTGGGGGGGTGTGTATACTGTGTGTTGCCAGTGGTGTGGTTTGTGTATTGTGTGAATTGTGTGGTTTGTGGGTCTCGTGAGGTGTGGGCCTGCTCTGCCCTTTAATTCATTCAGGTTGCAGAATTCGTTCAGCCTCTAGGGCCCCCTCTCTTCAGGGCATGGGTTGGACCCACATTTGAACAAGTACCGAGGCATCCACCCTTTCAGTAGGAGCACCTTAGTGACCAAAATGGCCATAATGGCCAACACCGTGGGGCCAATCCAGGGTACCCCAGGCCTTCTGATGACCAGTTTCCCGAGGGGAGTTGCCTCACCCAGGGGCAAGGAGGGCAAGGAAAGGAGGGGAGGAAACTGAGCCACTCTGGCTGCCTGCAGCCAGCCCTGGCAGAGCTGCCCTGGGGCCCTCCTGGACCCCCTGACCCAGTCAATCCACTCCTAGGCCTTCAAATTGAGTTGAAGAGCCTGCCCCAGACACCTGGTGGAAAACAGCACCGGCTCCTCCAGAGGGTTAGCGAATGGGGCGAGAGGCTGACTGCGAAGCCATAACAGGTGGAGCAGCCCTGCCAGCCTCATCAAGGGCCAGGGCCGGAGCCTCAGAAGGGGAGAGCTGAGCTGAGTGGCAGGCTGCCCAGGGAGCGGGCACAGGGCCCTACGGCCTGCTCCAGCGGGACAGGCAAAGAGGCAGGGGAAGCTCTCGGACAGTGAGTAGGTTGGGGGCCAGCTAGGCCTGGGGTCGAGGCTGGGCTGGAAGTCAGAGTCCTGCTGAAGAACGGCTGTGGGTCTTTGGTTGGGTGTTTACCCTTTCTGGGCTGCAGGGATCACATGATAAAGAAGTGTTTTCTTCTCCTCGCCTTCCTGGACAAACCCCAAACAGGCGAAACTCTTCTGAGGGAAGATGTTGTTGGGAAAATATAGGAAAAACGGTCAGGGCCCCTCAGATGTTCAGAATCTTGCCGAGCATTTGATGTAAATATGCACATGCGCCCAGGTGTTCCTTGGTTATTGCCTAGTGTAAGTGCGCATGTGCACCCAGGTGTCCTGGGTTATGCACATAAGTATGAGGATGAGTGACTGAGCCATGGCGCCTCCCATACCCATGGGGAGTATGAGGAGGCCACTACTGCTGCTGGAGGCTGCTGCTGCTAGTGCCCCCGGGACCCTCTGCAAGGCCACTGCCACTGCTGGACCTGTAGACTACTGGACCTGTAAGCTGCTGCCGCTGAGGAAGCTGAGGACTGAGCTCATGTCATCCATTTCCCAATTACCTAGCATGGACCTGCGTGTGAGGGGTCTGGGGACCCAGCCTGGCATGTGAGGGTCTGGGGACCCAGTCTGTACAATGGGTTTGGAGGATCTGAGCCCTAGCCCTGACCATATAAATGGAAACTTAGTACAACTAAAATAATGAAACATTTTGGCTTTAGTTATGATTTGCCTTACTTTACAGATGCCTTTAGCACCTCAGAAGATCAGCCCCACTGGGCTTCCTGTGCCCCCCCCGCAGCACCTTCCACACAGCAACCACGCCCAGCTATCTATGGCACAGCGAATGTTCCATGCTCTGGCCTCTAGGCCCTTGCACGTGTTTCTCCCCCTCCAGGTATCCCCTTCTCTCCTCACACCCCCACCAAAAGCTCCCACTCACCCTTCAGGTCTCAGCTGAAAACTCGCCTCCAGTTGGAAGCTTTCCATGACCCCTTGTCCCCAGCTGGGGTAGTCACTCTCCTGTGCTCCCACAGAAGTCAGGAGACTTCTCCCCTCACATAGCACATATGACCAGGAACCATCTCTTATTTATTTCTTCGTCCTCAGTGCCTGGCAGAGCGCCTGGGACATACAGCCCTCAGTAAACGTTGGCTCAGTGAATAGATGGGTTTTCGGGTGCCTGAATAAATGGGCGGGTGGGTAAAGTCCTGAATTTTTGCAATGTGGAAAACATGTTTTCAACTTCATGCTGATGGCATTCCCTCCAATGCTTATATAAATGTTGAATTGACATTACCAGAATATGGCACTGAACTTCTCACATGTACCTGAAAAAGCCAGAGCCAAAGAGGCAGACGGAAGAATGGCACTTTGGAGCTGGGGAATTTACCAGTCGCAACTCAATGCCTCGAGCTAAGGGGAGGAGCAGCCAGAGTAGCAAAGGGAGCTGTGCACTGCAGTCTGAACCAGCTTGTCCATGGCAGCAGGCCCGAATGGGTTGGGGGTCCCAGAAGGGAGCTCCCATCCTGCCCACCACCATCCATAGGTCTTGGGCTTAAGAACAGGACAGGACACCCTTCTAAGTCAACAGAATTAATATCTAACGTATGAGAACAGGAAGGTACACCATCTTAGAGACGGTGGGTCAGCATTGCCAGAAAGAAAGGAGGCCAGGTGTCACCTGCATCCAATCGGGAAGGCAGAGCGGCTCTCAGGCTGAGGGGCACATCTGAAAGTTTCTCCGTGGGGTCGGTGAGCCCAGTCTAACCAACCATGCTATGACCTACCTGTTACATGCAGAGTTTTCATCCTGGCTGACCTGGTGAGAAGAAGGGACACTGAGTCTGACAGCAAGAGCATTCTGGTTGCTTAAGAGAGAGGTGGGCCCTGCTGCAGGCAGGGAGTTGACACCAGTCTCATCCCCGCCTAGGATCAGCCCAGGGCATGACTCTGTCAGTTCCACACTCAGCTACAACCTCTGCTGAACACTCGGTCCAGGGGTCCTGGATGGTGGGTGAGTAGCAGTCAGGGTCATTGGAAGGGCTTTTTCTTACCATAAATTGATCACTTGATGTATTATGTAGGAACAACATTCAGTTGCAAGCATCAGACCCCTATGAAATACAGACACATAAGGATTTATATTCTCACGCACAGACATCCAGACGTAGGCAGTACGGGGCTGGTAAGATCTTTCCGTGAAGTCATCAGAGACTCAGAATCTTTCTCTGTTTCTGCTCCACCAGCCTCAAGGTCACCTCTTAGTTCAAGAGGGCTGCTGCTGCTCCATCTATCGCAACTACATTCTAGGCAGCAGGAAGAAGAAAGGGGGAGAAGAAACAAAAGGCACAGCCCCTCTTTTAAAGAGACTCCCTAGAAGTCCAATATATCACTTATACTTCCTATTCACTGACCAGAACTTGGTCACATGCACACACCCATCTCTGAGAACTTTGGTTGGTGTAAGTTCCCTTGAAACCCTGAGCACATAGGACATCTGAACTTGTGTCTGGTAGTGGATCCTGGGCCCCAGAGAGGCCCTGCCTCAGCCATTAGTGGGCCTTCATCTTTGCCAAAATCACTCAGCTAGTAAGTGAAATAGGGGAGTCAGCAAGAAATTGGTTAATGGACACAAAGACTGATATGTATTGTAATGAAGGATGAACTAATTATCCTGATTTGACCATCACATATTGTACACAAGTATTGACAGTCAACTCTGTACCCCACAAATATGTATAATCAATAGTTTCAATTAAAAAAAAAAGGAATAGGATTTGCAACCAGTACCGCCTGTCTTTGCAGCTCATACTCTCAGTTGCTATACCACACTCTTTCCTTGAGTTCCAGTTGTGACTTCACCGCTTACTAGCCATGTGACCCTGGGGAAGTCCTTTGAGCCCCAGTTCCTATATCTATTAAATGGGAGTAACAATAACACTCACCTCCAACGGCTGACTTGTGGAGCAAGAGAGATATGTGTAAATAGAAGATCAAGACAATGTATGTAGCAGATCAAGAAATCAAGGATCTGAATCTGTTTTAACACTTGAATTCACAAGAAACGTGCTGGGCCCCGCTGCCATCTATGTGCTGTCAGAGACCTTGCTGATGGAAGAGTCTATTCTGCAGTAAGTGGGGACAGGGCCACCAGGGGTCCAAGCAAAAATCCACTCTATCATACAGTGAGGGAAGCAATCGCACAAATTTCTCATCTCCAAGATACCCACGGACGGTCTGGCAGGTCCCCTCCCCATCTCCTGTCTCTAGGCAAAAGCCCCTGGCCCCACCACTGTCAGCTGGTCCAGAGAAGAGCAAACTGAAAAAGGAGGTTGCCCATTGCCATGGAAACCAAGGTTGGATCCCAGCACATAGCAATGTGCTGCCTCTGGGTTCCAACTCCTTGATGCCCTTCCCACCTAGTGCATGTGTGGCTGCATGCATGCACACACACGCGCACGCACGCGTGCACATATGCGTGCACACACACGCACACTCCCAGCAACCAGCTGGCTGACCCAGTGGATAGCAGCCATTCACATGAGCTGTCCCAGGAAACCAAGTTTCTCCAGCTGGTGGAAGACCAGCTCTCAGGCCAGAGAAGCCAGTCCCTGTGGTCAAGTCAAGGACATCAAAAGGCAAGACTGATCAAAAGGGCCTGAGACAGGCCACCGAGCAGAGTCCTTGGCTGTCACACTGGTGAAGCCACCTACCTGGGCCAGTAGATGGCCACACATATAAGCCACATGCCACCAGAAGCTCTGGTTCTTCAAGAGGCCAATGAGTTTTGCAACTCCCAGTGTAAGAAGTCATCCAGGCGAGGACTGCCAGGGGATAAAGCAGTATGTTCACATGGTCTCACAATATCACTACAGATGACTCATTCATTACAAAAGGGAAAAGATACCTTTCTGTATTAGTCCGTTTTGTGTTGCTTGTAACAAAATACATGGAACTGGGTAATTATAAAGAAAAGTGAAATTTATTGCTTATAGTTTCTAAGGCTGGGAAGTCCAAATTCCATCTGGTGGTGGTCACAGTGACCCAGGGATCTCACATTGCAAGATGGTGGAAGCAGAGAGAGCAGAGAGAGCGAGAAAGACAGACTCTCCTCTTCTTTTAAAGCCCTCAGAACCACGCCCCTGTCCACCATTTTTAATCCATTCACTACTGCACGGTCCTACAATCCAATCACCTCTTCAAGGCTCCACCTTTCAATGACCATAATAGGATTTCCCACCCTCTTAACACTGGGGGCTAAGATTCTGATACATAAACTTGGGGAACACAATTCAAGCTTCAGTGAGTTTTGGGAGGACATAATTCTGTCCACTACACTTTCCAAAGGAGAAATCCAGTAGACACCACATAACCACGTGACTAAATGTAGGGTTGCCAAAAAATAGGACAAACTGACGTTAGGTGCCTCCTTGGGCAATGCCATAGTAAGTACACGACATCTCCTATTTAGTATTCTCACTGGGAATGTTGGAACTGAATTGAATCATGAGGAAACAATCAGACACATTCAGATTGAGGGAAGTTTTACAAGACATCTGATATGGACTCTTCAAAAACATCAATCACAAGAAAGACCAAAAGACTAGATTAAAGAAGACTCAAGAGATGTGACAATTAAATTCAATGCATGATCCTTAAGTGGATCCTGAAGGGGACGGGGCGGGGGAGAACTGCTGTAACTGACATTTTTAGAACAATTGGGGAAATCTGAATATGAACAGTACATTAGATAACATTATTGGATCTGTGTTAAAGTCCTGGGCATGATAATTATATCCTTATAATTACGTAGGAGAAGGTCCTTGTTCCTAGGAGATATGTGTTGATTATCTGGGGATGAAGAGTTGGATACCTGCAATCTACTTTCAAATAATCAGAAGAAAAGAAAGACAGAAAAAGTAAAAGTGGTCAGTGCAACCATTGGTGAGTCAATGGGAAGGGCACGCAGACCTCTGACGAACTGCTCTTTTAACTTCTATGATGGTTTGAAATGTTCGAAATCTCAAAATAAAAACAAGGGGAAAACTCTTTTAAAAGGAGTCAGATGATTCTATGTCCTTCCCATATTTGCTGGGCATTTCTGCAGCAATGGATGGAAGCCTCTTCCATTCCTTTTCTAGTTATCTTGGCCTCCAAGCTCCATCTTCACCCAAATTACTTCAGTTTGGCCTCCAAGCTCCATCTTTACCAAATTACTTCACCCACATGGCTATTCCTTTTCGCATGAGGTCCCCTTTCTGGATTTCGACAGAAGAAAGTGAAACCCTCCATGCACTTCATGGTGAGTCGCAACTTGATTGAAGGTTTGGGGGTGGAGGAGGTTGACATTGCAGAAAATTTAGTGTTGGGCATCCTGTTCTTGGAACCTACCTTGGTCTCATTGCTCACTCAGTTACAGCCCACCAGCATGTGGCCTGACTTTCTACATGATTCTCTCTCCCCTCTTCCCTGCTTTCTTCTCTCCTCGCCTTTTCTCGTTCCTTTCCTCTGCCCTGTGGTTTCACAATCTCTTTGAAGTCTCCTTCCAGCCTGCGTTCTAAGGACCAGCTGCAATGGGCTAGACAAAGAAGGCACCTCTATAATTTTGGCACCTGAATTCCTCTTGGTGAAGCCAAGTTTAGTCTTCCACACTCTAAACCTGACTCTTTAAGAAGACGTGAGGCCTCCCATCCGATATTAGTAGTAACACCAGCTACCATTTTTTGAGCACTAACCACGTGCCAGGCCCCGACTGAGCCAGGCCCTTTGAACACACCATCTCTAACATTCATAACAGCCCCATGAGAGGACACTAAGGAAATGAGATTCAGGGTGGTTGATAAACCAGCCCAAAGTCCACAGCAATCAAGTGGAGATGCTGCCCAATCTGGGCCTTTTAAGATGCCTTCCAACTCGATAAAGAGTGTTCCACAGCAGAGGCTGCACGACTTGCCAAAGGTCACACACTGCCCAGATAAGCAGAGTGGGGACTGGACTTCTGGACACTGTCTCCCAAGCATGGGTTCTCATCCGCTGGCCCACACTGTGAACCCTCCCGCCTGTGGAGGGAGGAAGTTCCACTCTTGTAGAGAATCGCTGGTGAGAAGATGCATTAGTCAGTTTTCTGTCACTTACGAAACAGAATACCCGAAGCTGAGTAATTTATAAGAAAACAAAACTTGTTTCTTACAATTATGGAGACTTGGGAAGTCCACGGTCCAGAGGGTGCGTCTGGTGGGGGCCTTCTTCTGGGTGGGGGATCAGCACAGTTTCCCGTGGCAACCAGAGAATCACATGACGAGGATGGCAAGAGCTCTCTCATGTGCTTACTTGCTCTGTTTATAAAGCCATCAGTGCCCCTCCTGTGACAACCCACTAAACCATTAACCCATTACGCCGTAAATGGGTTAACCCATTCATGAGTGCATGGTCCTCATGAGCCAATCACCTCTTAATAGCCCCAGCTTTCAGATACCACAGTCAGATTTCTCACCCTCTTAACACTGTTAAAATAGAGATCAAGCGTCAGTGAGTTTGGGGGGGACATTTAATCCACACCAGAAGGTCATGTGAAGCAGCCTCAAGTTTGGGGAGCCAGGAGTGGAGACTGGCAGGTGGCTCTCCAAGCATTCCAGTGATCTCAGGGTGGGAGGTGGGGTCCTGCAGATTGGGCTGGGCTGGCCTACGCCTTATGCTGAAGGAGTGTTTCTAGGTATCAAGACCTGGGGAGAACTAACAGGTGAGCTGAGAAAGGACTAAAGTGATGGGGATGGTGGGGCGTGGGCAGAAGCTGGAGAAGGGAGGTTCATGTCAGCTTGGTGCCCCCCACTCTAGAATGTGGATACTGGGCATCAGGAAGGTACTGGGGTGGCTCCCCCCAAAAGTGGGAGTGGTCACTCTCCCCAACCTCCTGCATCGTCTCCAGACTTCCCCAGAGAGTCAGCCACCTCTGTTCCCTCATGGCTCCAAGCAAGCAGGAGACCCAGGGGAAATAAACTTGACAAGAGACTGGAAATTTAATCAAAAGTAGCAGCAGTGAACTGTGAGCTGGAAACCAGGAGACAATTGGTGAACAGCTACAGAGGGCTGAGGTCAGGAGATCGAGGGAGAGCAGGAAAGGGTAGAGGCAAAGAGGAGGGAGAGGGGAGAGGATGGGAGCCACCGCAGAGGACCCCAGGCAACTCTCCTGGGAAACTAGGAAGATACTAGATCTAGACCCAGAGTCTGGCATTTTTTATGAAATGTAAATGAAGATCGCTTCAGTCTGGGGACATCTGAGGAATGAGAGAGGAGAAACTAGGAACCAGAAATAGAGAAAGAAAGACAGAGGGGTGAGGGCCAATATTTTCTGAACACCCTTTCCCATGTCCTCTGATTTAATGCAGTAACCTCCAGAGGAAGATGCTGTTCTGCCCATTTTTACAGGTAAGTAAACTGAACTCAAAGAGGTTGAGTTAACTGCCCAAAAGTCACACAGCAAGAGAGCCACTGACTCCAAACCCCCGGACTGGGCTGACATGGGTGTCCATTGGGAACTTATTTTTATCAGAACAGGATTCTTTCAAGCTCTTGGTACCAAGACAGGATCAGTGAAGCAGGAGACAGGGGACTTCCTGAGGCTACGTACTGAGTCCAACAGCTAGGTCATAGCGAGCGAGAGCATGGGAGGCAGAGAGTCCCAGAGACAGGGCGGCAGGAACGGAGGCAGAGGGAGGCAGGGGACCAGGACCTCACCCCGAGGTCTCCTTCATGGCCCTCTCACCAGTTCCATGAACTGGACTTCGGGCAGGAGTGGCACATGCCTGGAAGACAACATAAGATGATGGAACAGTAAGAGGAACACAGAATAGCCACACCCTTCTCTGTGGGGTCCCCAAACAGCAGGGCTCCCAAATTACTGCTCTGCCTTCTTTTGGTCACAGCAAACTTGAGTTTGACATACTGTGTGATTGTGGTCAGTCACTGAACCAGTTTCCCTTTGTATAAGATGGAGATTATGATAATTCCATCCTCATAGGGTTCTTGTGAGCATTTGTCGAGAAAACGATGCTTGTAAACCATAACCATCTGTAAATCCATCCCTCTTATTTTTTTTGAATATATATTAAATGTGCTAGAAGCCTCCCTGTTAATGAGTCTCAGGGTAAGTCTCTTTATAAACAAAATGAGCTTCCCTAATGTAATCCACTTGCTGTGCAAGTCTGGATGCTCATATTTGGGGTGTGAGTCTGTGTGCTACTAAACGGTCATCCCTGATTTCCTGTCTGCCCACTTGTGCTGCCTTTTCAGTCTTTGGCTCCTGTACCTCTTTCCCCCACCCCCATCATTCTAGAACTCTATCCTCATTTCTAAAACCCACAGGAGGGGATGCAGGAGGTGAGAAGCCCCAGACCTGCCTGTTGACCTCTTTAGGCCTGGTATCTAAGGGGGAGCACAGAGCACCATGACTCAGCTTAGCCCTGTGTGGCTTCCCTTATGCTAAACCACTGGGCCCGTGTGATGGTTGATTTTGTGTGTCAACTAGACTAGGCTAAGGCATGCCCAGATAGCTGGTAAAATATTATGTCTGGGTGTGTTTGTGAGGGTATTTCCAGAACAGACTAGCATTGGAATTGGTAGACTGAGTAAAGAAGACCCACTTATACCAGTGTGGGTGGCACCACCTAGTCCATTGAGGGCCCAAATAGGACAAAAAGGTGAGGAAGGGTGAATTTGCTTTCTGCTGGAGCTGGGACATCCATTTCTTCCTGCCCTTGGACATCTGCATTCTTGGTTCCCAGGCCTCCAGACTTGGACTGAGACCTACACCAATGGCTCCCTTGGTTCTCAGGCCTTTGGGTTTGGACTAGAACTATACCACTGGCTTTCCTGGGCCTCCAGTTTGCAAATGGCAGTTCATGGGACTTCTTAGCCTCCATAATCAGTTTCCATGTGAGCCAATTCTTCATAATAATAAATCTCTTTCTATATATTTCTATATATACTATTGGTTCTGTTTCTTTGGGGGACCCTGTTTAATACAGCTGAGAACAAAAACACCACCTGTGCCTCACCATCCTTAGATCTTAGGTCAGCTTCCCCAGGAAACAAACTCTGAGCTAAAGATTTGCATGCAAGAGGTATATTAGGAAGAACTTTCATTAGCAGCAACTTTCACAGGAGAGGGAAACAGGATTAGGCAGAGGGAGATGTTGAACTGTGATGCAGCTGGAAAAGAGGCCTCAGCCCACCCCACAGGGAGATCTGGAGCTTGAGTGGCCCTTTGATGCTGCTCCAAATCAAGGCAAAGGAGTCAAAAACTTTGTACCCCTGCATTGACCAGTCATTGAATATGGGCTGCCCTTGAAGAGGGGGCATAATCTTGGGTGAGACAACTTCCCTTTGGCAGAGGGCACTTCTGAGGAGGGAATTAGCTATGAGCTATTGCCAGTCAACACTTCTGGCAGCTGGGGGAATGAGTGTCCTGGTCCTCAGTGGGAGACCTGTGTGGTGCACATGGCATCCACTACAGTCCACCCCTTGGTCCGCTGGGATCCACCTGCTTCATATAGTAAGTTCACCCATCTAGGGACAATTCTGGTTGGTGTCTTTCTCTGAAAAAACATAAAAGAAAATGGCTAGTTGGTTGAACTACAGCATCTTGGCCCCTGCAGCTGGTCCTGACGCTGCAAGTGATACACATTGCCCCCCTCCTCTACTGCCCATTTTACATTCCCCTCAACCTCAGCTAGCACCTCTGCCAATCTAGAGAGTTTACCTAGTGGGATGACTCAGACCCTCATTCCTAATGGGTCTGGCCCCTGATTATCATGCCCTTCTCAGTTCATGGTTGCTGCACATATTCATTTCCTGTCAAATATGGACAAGGGGGGCACCAAGAGACAACCCAGTGGGTTACTTGGTACCAGAGCGGACCTCCTTCCCTACCCTCACTGAGTGACAGCAATCCTACCTTCTCCTGCCAGTTATCAGGGCCAACAGTTCCTGCCAATGTGGTGACTCCTTTCTTTTCCTGCTGGTCTTTTGGTATAAGGAATCTGAAATAACTAGGTGGCAGATGTAGGGTTAAGTTTAACAGAACTCTGGGCCGAGCCCGTGGCGCACTCAGGAGAGTGCAGCGCTGGGAGCACAGCGACGCTCCCGCCGCAGGTTCGGATCCTATATAGGAATGGCCGGTGCACTCACTGGCTGAGTGCCGGTCACGAAAAAGACAAAAAAAAAAAAAAAAAAAAGTTTAACAGAACTCTTACTATGTACCCTGGTGAAAGTGTTTCCCATGTGGGAACCAAAACGGACACACAAGCTTAAATTTGCAGGGACGGGAAACAAAAGGTTTGTAAGTGAGTCACCGAGAGTGAGGGTATGCAAGGCCACACCTTCTTTCATCCTTTAGTTTCCAGACCCGTGTGTTTTACCTACTGGGAACACAGCCCCACTTAATGGTCATTTATTTGGGGTGTGCACTGTGTTCTGGAGGATGCACAGGGTGTCATCTTGAAGCTGTCTCTACCAGGCCAATCAGGGGCTCCAGCTCTCCCAAGACCCAGAAGCACACTAAAGCTATTTTTTTAACAGCGTATAATTTTCCACTACAGATGGCATGGCCTTATTCCAGAATTCTAGGGATCTATGTTATTCTCTCTCGGGGCTTGCCATAAACTCATAGTGTCTTTTCTCACTACAAACATGTCTGTTATTAGAGTCTGCTCTGCTTCTACCACAGCCTGGAGCTGCTGCAGACCCTTTCCTGCCTTGGACCCCTCTCAAAGCTGGCAGCCTTACATGTCACTTGGTAAAATGGGTGGGAGCAGTATTTGTCAAGTGTGGAATATATTGCTTAAGGAACCCAAAAAAGCCTATCAGATGTGTGTTTCCTTCTGATGTGTGGGAGGTACAAGATGCAACAACTTGTCCTTTCCTCTGGAGAGGATTCCTGGTGTGCCCCAAGCCACGGTACCCCTAAAAACTTCACTGATATCCCATCCGCACCTTCTGAAGCACATCTGTCTTATCAAGGCCTCCAAAGTACTTGCCATGTCTTGCCCGTCTGGGCTGATTAACATGACACGTTGATATAATGGACCAATGTGTCTCATTGATATACTGGACCAGTGTGATGTTCTATGGAATGATAGGTGGTCCAGATCCCTTTAATCTAGAGTTTCTCAACCTTGGCACTATTCACATTTTGGACCAGATGCTTTGTTGCAGGAGCTGTTCTGTGCATTGTAGAGTGTTTAGCAGCACCTGTTTCCTCTACCCCCTAGATGCTAATAGCACAACCCCTCCACACCCACCTCCCATTGTGACGACAACCAGAAATCTCTCCAGTCATTGCCAAATACCCTGTATTATGACAGAGGGTGGCAAAGTCAGCACAGACATAGGCAGAACTGGACACGTATGCTGCTGTTCATTCCACATGAATTCAAACTGCTTTTGATCACCCTTCCCAATAGAAATGGGAAAGGGGCATTCATCAGATCAACGGCCACCTACCATGTACCTGAGGCTGTGTTGATCTGCCCTAGCAGAGACACTTTACGCAGCACAACAGCTGCAACTGAGACCACTGCTTGGCTGCATTTTTGGAAGTCTACTCTCACCTTCTAGAATTAATCTGGTTCTTTTGTAGGAGCAAAACTAGTGAATTGAATATGGATCAGGTGAGGACCACCACCCATGCATCGTGGGTCTTTAAAAATGCTCGTTTCTGCCGTTCCTGCTGGGATGTGATACTGGGTTTTTTTGTTTCATTTTTCACTTATCCAGGATGGGTGACAGTTTCAGAGAGTTCCATTTGGCCTTCCCCACTACAACAGCTTTTAGCCCACAGGCCAAGGAACAGTGCAGGGGTTCTGTCAACTATGGCCATCCTGATGATACGTTCAGGAACCGGGGAACTGGGTGGGTTCCTGGACCCATTGGACCCACTATGGCTAAAGCTCGGGCCAGGATTCTATTTCTTTTCTGGCTCTCATCTGCCCCTACTCTAACAGGAAGTCATGATGACGTTTCAGACCCCTACATATCAATGTCATCTTGGACCCCGTATCCAGTAGCCTCAGAAATGTCTGGTTATTCCTCTTTCACCAGGGTACAGTAACCCAAGTGCAGTAGTCCTCCGTTATCTGCGGGAAATACGTTCTAAGACCCTCAGTGGATGTCTGAAACCACGGATAGCACTGAACCCTAAATATACTATGTTTTTTCCTATACAGATGATAAAGTTTAATTTATAAATAAGTCACAATAAGAGATGAACAAATAATAAAATAGAATGATTATAGTAATATACTATAATAAAAGTAATGTGAATGTGGTCTATCTTTCCCTCTCTCTCTCAAAATATCTTACTGTGCTGTACTCACCCATCTTCTTCTTGTGATGATGTGAGATGATAAAATGCCTACATGATGAGATGAAATGAGATAAATTACGTAGCTATTGTGACATAGCATTAGCCACTAACCTTCTGACGATACATCAGAAGAAGGCTCGTCTGCTTCGGGTGATCTTGGCTCATCGTGTCATGATGATGTTGATGGCTGGATGTCAGGAGCAGGTGATGTCAACGACTAACAGGCGGGTGGGGTTGATAGGGTGGATATGCTGGACAAAGGGATGATTCACATCCCAGGCACAGTGGAGCAGGACTGTGAGAGTTTTCATCACGCTAATCAGAATGGTGCACAATTAAAAACTAATGAGTTGTTTATTTCCAGAATTTCCACTTAATATTTTTGAACTGTGGTTGACCACAGGTAACTAAAACCATGAAAGCAAAACCACAGATTGGGGAGCGGCGGCTACTGTAATTGGCTGCAGGCCCCTTTGCAGAGGACTAGGTAACCATTATCACACACACTTACCGTGTGTTGCAGGCTCCTTCTTGGAGATCCGGCCTCCCCTTCACTGAATGGGTTCTGGGTCTGACCTCAGGCCTGGAAACTGAGTAAGGACTCATGGCCTCTTATTCGGGCAGCTGCTTCAGTCTTCTGCTCATCCATCCCTGAATTATTTCAGCTGTGTAAATTATATAATACTCTTTGGCTGCCCACCTTTCCTGTCCCTGGGAACACCATGTTCTAGTAACCATTTTTAGAGCTCTCTGCAGGCTCCCTAGCGCCACTCTGACCTTGTTGCTCATTATAGTAATTTTGCCCGCCTTGCTTATGATGTTTAAGTCCCACCACCAGGCTTTGTTATTTCAGGATCCCATCATCCTTGTTGCTATCAGGGAGCCCAGTTCTGTCACAGCATCTTCTACTGCCAGCCTTGATGTATAGAGGACAGCCACCATTGAGCATTTCAGCCATGCTGTCGCCCTTCTCACCACGGCATTCTTTTTCATTTTGGTAAATGGACAGTCCTCTGGGCCTTCCCATGGAACACAGTCAGCAGGTGGGTTTTCTGGCTTTACCTAGTATATCCATGCTAGCATGCTCACCTCTCTGAGCCTTTTGACCCCTTTCTCTACCATCTGCCACAGCAGTTCTGGCATTTCTAGTTCACTTAGTGTGAGCTCTTGCTTTTTCCAAGCTTCCAAGAGCCATCCTAACAGTGGGTTAGCATCATCTCCTGAGGTCCTTGCTGAGATGCTAAATCCTGTATCCTGGGAGGGAGCTCCCTCATTGGCGAACTCTCCTTATCCGACTTCATGCTTCCTCGCCTTGGATCCCAGCACCCTCAAGATCTAATCCCATATCTACTCTTCTGATTTCTGCCAGTGACTGTTGGCTGGATCCTGCAGCCTCTTTGGCATATCGTCCCTTTCTTCCCTCAGCATTACTGGATTAGGTTGTAACTTGACCCTAGTTACTGGCCCGGTGGGCAGAACTGGAAGTGGAGTACATCCTAAGGCAGGCACATGTTGTCTTGCAAGCCAGAGGCCTCTGCATCATCTTCAAGCAAGGAAAGAGTGCTTGCCTCTTGTTAAACAAAGATGGGCCACTTGCACAAGCCCAGAGAGTTTAGAAGAATTTAGGGATTCAAGATTTTCAAGTGCATCAACCCAGACGTTCCCATTGTATGTCATATATCAGCATCCCACACTTTCCAATCAAGGCTCTGACCTTGGAGTAGCAGACTTGCCAAAGTTGAGAATTCAACCTTCTCCGTAGCTCCACTTATAATTAAGTTCTGGGCCTGACCCTCAGCTTTTTCTGTCCTCGAGCTGCAGGAGATGAGAATCTCTTGATATGTGCTGCCAAGGAGGGACTCTGGATTTCGCGCCTCACTTAAATTGGTGATTAATCACCCTCAGCTTTTCATGGTCTTTCTCCAATGCATTGGTGGCCCCCCAGCAATCACTATCTGACTCCATATTCTTTATAGTAATTACTTCTTCCAAACCTCTCAAACGCCTGAGATATTGTATCTGCCAATGCATTCCCTTCCGCAGATTTTCCATTCCAGTTCACCACCAGTGACAACTGCACTACTCTAGCATGACAGGCACCTACCCAGGGACGGGGTCCTCATTGCCAGGTGACCAGCAAGTAATACAACTCAAAAATCCTATTTTAAATCTTCCTATGACCTTTTCTAATACTGTCTTCCATTAGAACTTAGAGGTAGGGATTTCCATAAAGGAAAAAAAGAGAATCAGACAGAGGGAGAAGTTGAACCGTGATGCAGTGGCTGCAGAGGCCCCAGCCAAACATGCAGGGAGATCTGGAGCTCAGATGGCCTTTCACAGTTCTTTCAAATCAAAGAATCTTATTTGATTCTTAAAAGAACCCTACAAGGAAGGCACTATCATTATCCTCTATTTATAGATGAGGAAACAGCTCAGAGAGGTTACTCATTTACCCAAGACCACAGCTGAACTAGGATTTCCACCCAGGTCTTTCTCCCTCTAAAGGCTCCTTCCAGCTTGTTCTCCACCATTTCCTAGGACCTCGGGGTTCCCTCTTGGGTCTTCTGCATCTGGCCAGCAGAAAAGGAGGGGGAGGGATTTGCATGGGAGGTTGCACAGGCCAACTCTGGACAGGGCAGTCATCATTTCCACCCATACTCCATTGGCCAAACTGTAGTCACGTGGCCCAGAACCCCCCAATCACAAGGGAGGCTGGGAAATGTAGTCTAGCTGTGTGCTCAGGAGCAAAGAAGAAATGGTTTAATCCAGCTTCAGCCACAGAAAGGAAGCTGAGTCCCTGCCCTCAGAATAGGAAGCAGTGCTCAGAGCCAGCAAGCAGACAGAGGCCATCTGTTTCATTAATTTGTGTTTGCTCCTGGGCTGGGGGTTGAGGAATGCCCACCAGTGCAGTCCAGAGGCTAACTTAGATGGCAGGGACAGGGAGTGGGTTGGGAAGTACCCAAAGGTGCTGGTCTATCAGTCCAGCCCCAAGGCATCTAAGGAGCCACCACCTCTCAGGGAATCCACGCCTGGATCCAGCTGTCCAGGTGCACAGAGGGACTTAGAAGGTGGAAGCTGCCATCATCCTAGTGCAAGTGGGAAGTGAGGCCAGGGGATGGGTCAGTGTGATTCACTTGCTCCTGGGTGAGCCAGCGAGCCTTTAATTGGTCCAGGAAAGGGGTCAGCAAACGCTCACTGATATCAGTTGCCTTGTTCCAGAGGGGTCCCGAGTAGTACGTGGAGCTGGATCTCAGCTCACCTCACTGTAGGCTGCATCCAGATGGGCCAGGGCTTCAAGAGCAAGCCGGCCATGCTCCCCTGGTGGGCTGTGGTCCTTCACATGCTGGAGAAGGGATGAAATACTAATCCTCCCCCTGCCAGATCCTCCAGGACCCAGGCCCTGGCTGCTTCCCATCCCCCCACCCATGAAGTCTCATGACCCAGTCTGTTAAAGACTCTGAAAAGTCCTGCAGACAAGAAACTTGTTTCTCTCTGTTTAACCAGCATTTCCCAGCCTTATTTCAAAATTGGAAAATACTGTTATAGTTAGAAGAAAAATCCCAGATGTAAGTTTAAATGCCAACCTGGATATTTACTTGCAAGCTGTAGCCCCTTTGCCAGTCTGAGCCCTCAGGAAACACAGACAAGAGAAACTTCCTACCACGTGGGACTAACTCAGGGATTCCACAGGATGATGTGTGTGAGAGCGTCTGCCACTTAGCCAGTGGTTTGGAAAATGTAACTTCTCTGCCTCCTCCCCAAGACTCCATGTCCCCAGGGAAGACCCCCCCCCCAATACGTATCCATCAAAGTCATCAGAACTTTGCAAGCTGCCACCTTCCAGGGATCAGGAGGTTCAACTTGGTCAAGGTTGCCCACAGCTGGAACAACCAAGAGCCCAGAGTCAAGGCTGGAGCTTCTCTCTTCCCTCATTATCATGAAGTCAGAGCACAGATGTCACTCAGTCCCAGCCCCACACCCTGTTAACCTATTCCCATTTCTGGCCTCTCACCCACCCCAAAGGTGTGGGCGGGACTCTTGATTTCCATGGGCTTTCCTGCTCCGGGCCCTAATAATAATGGTGGCCGCTGAAGATGGCCTGCTGACGGTTGGATTGCTGGCGACCTTCAGAGCTGGCTTGGTTAGGAACATGATTTATAACCAAACTACGGAGAATTCTATTGCAGCAAGTCTTGGGGGGGCTACAGCAGCCACCTTCCAAGGTAATCCCCACACCCCCAGCTGACTTCCCCCAGTAGGCAATGGGCACATAAAGAGCTGGAAGAATCCACCAAGGATAAAATCTGAGCTCTGACTCTTGCTGGCTATGTGGCCCTGGGCAAGGGACCTAAGTCCTCTGGGCTCAGCTTTCCCCCTTGTAAAATGGGAATGATAATAAAATAGCCTGCCTCAAAGGGTTGGATGGGGACCAAGTGAAATAGTGCATAGAAAGTGCTTGGCACAGTACCTGGCACCGAGTAAAGTGGAGCTCACTTAATAAATAGGATTCATTACTGCTAGGAAGAGAAGCAGAGACCAGGGACAGTCCCGCTGCCCGATGCCAGAGTCCCCTGGAACTCAGCCTGCCGCCTCCTTGTCCTCCTCCCCAGATGATTACTAAGGGGCCTCTGGATTTTAAAAAAAAAAAAAAAAAGGATTATCAAGCACAGAATCCATTCTGAGTGGTCAGTGCCTGGCCAAACTGCTTGTGAAATCTTTTGAATATCACTCCTGTCCTGACCCTAGGGGACAAAGAGTCTTATAAACACTGCAGTTGGGCCTGTCCCCTCACAGAGGGGCATCTGCACCCCTTACTCTGGGCAGTTCTGGAGTTCAAGCTTTTGTCTGAGCTAAAATGGAACAAGCCTGGGTGGGTGTTGAAACAGGCAGAGTCATCATGACCCCAACAACTGTCCTCACCAGGGATAAAAAGTCTTCTGGACTAAGGACAGCAGCAGCCCCAGGAGCTGAACAGGAAGGCAATTGGATCCTCCCCCACCCCCCAGAGCACTCATGGGACAGGACCCAGTGAGAAGTGGGAGCTTAGCGATAGGGGAAGAAGCAGAGAACACAGGAAGGGGGATGCATCTGGGGCTGCTGCCCACGCGTCTTGCAGCAGTCAAGTCACTGGCTGGAGTGGCCCAGGCTGGCTGCACCAGCGCTGGGATGGCAGGTGGGGTGGAGATGCCAGGCACACCCCCACACACATACACACTGACACCCACCCACACCCATACCCCCCCACACACCCACACATACCACATAACACCCATCCACGCATACATACAACACACAACCCACACGTACACAAACAAGGGATTTGCCCCCTCACACCCCTCTTATCCAGAATCCTCCTGTAACCCTCCCTAATTGGTCTTCCCTTGTGGGTCTTTGGAAGCCCAAATCTGGCTTGAAGCCGAGGGCCTCTGCTCCCTCTGAACATACCCAGAGAGTGAGCAGGATGGTGGGAGACCGAGCCCCGCTGGCAGCATGGCCACAGCCCACGGCGCTCGGTCGCCGATGCCAGTTTTCCTCATCTGGCCCAGGCTGGGCTGTTCAGAAAAGCTTTTACATTCACTCTTGGCCTGATCCTCCCAGTAGACCTTCAAGGGAAGTGTCATTATGTCCAGATCACAGTGAGGCTGTTGAAGCTCAGAGAGGACAATCACCTTGCTCAGGGTCACCCAGCAGGCTGGCCCGGGGCTGGCACACAAGCCAGCTCTGATGACTCCCCATCCAGTGCTCCTTCCACTCCTGCACCCTGCACAGGGGCCTGGGAGGCAGCTCCGGTGAAGGAGAAGTCAAGACCTGGGGAGGAGCCCAGGGGCCACTGCTTCTCCTGAGCCTTGCCTCCCACATTATTTCAAATCTTTGGAGAGTGGAGAGGAGCCAGCCATCCCAGAAAGACCAAGATTACAAAGGTTCAAAGCATGCACTTCAGACCCGGAAAGACTGAGTTAAAATCCCGTCTGCTCTTCTTCCAGTGTGATGTCACTTTGCCTTCCAAGCCTCAATTTCCCCACCTGTAAAATGGGGTAATCTGTAAAATGTTTACCTTAAAAAGGTAACCCTATTCAGCTTAGTGTGACAATTAATTGAGATAACATCTGGTCAGTCGCAGAAGAGCTGCTCCATAAATCACAGTTATTATCAAGCACATTAACAAAAGAGGATTATCACACTCTACCTACTTACCGTCTTTCCAAATCCAAAATATACAGCCCCAACTGTCCTCCTTAAACTTTGTATGGAACCAAATAAGGTATGCATAAATAAGGTAAAATGCACATCCGTCACCAATGTCAATTTTGCTTTGCAAATATACTTTCTTTGCCATGAGCTCAACAATGAGAGGCTGGCTTAGAAGTTTCTCATGTCACCTGGTGTGACCCTAGCACAGCTGGCAGCTGTACCAGCCTCCTCTCCAGCCCCGCCTGCCCTCACTGGCAGTTGGTAAGCCCCATTCCTGCTTTGTGGAGGAGAAGACCTCTCCCCCAGATCTTATGCTGAACCCCAACCTCATCTCATGCAATCAAATTAACAACCTCATTTAGATCAGGCTCTTCCTTTTCTCTCCACCTCCTCTTTCTTGGTCTTTCTCCCAATCCCAAAGAAGAACGTGCTCTTCCTCCCCCACCAACGCTCCTCGTCTGTTTCCTCTGACAGCTCCTCTTTTGATGCCAACCCTCCCCTTCTGAGGCCGATCCCTCAGCCCCCCATGAGCAGCTGCCTTTCTGGTCTTTCAGAGACATCAGCTGTCCACCTGGCCTTTTTTTTTGGTGGCTGCTGGTACAGGGATCTGAACCCTTGACCTTGGCATTATAACTCTGTGCCATAACCGACTGAGCTAACCAGCCAGCCCCCAACCTGGCTTTTTAAGCCCTAGCAAAAATTTTAAAAACCTACATTTTAAAGATACAAGGTAAGAGCTCCAAAGAGCAGAAGTAACTTCACCCAAGGCTCACAGCAAATGGTGGCAAAACATAGTTACCCAGCAATTCCACTCCTAGGTACATACCCCAAAGAACTGAAAACAGGGACGCAGATACTTGTACGTGAATACAAGCATAATAATAGCAGCATTATTTGTAATGGCCAAAATGTGGAAACAGCCCAAGTGTCCATCGACAGATGAATGGATAAACAAAATGTGGTATGTCCATACAGTAGACTATTACACAGCCATAAAAAGGAATGAAGTGCTGATACATGCTGCAGAGTGGATGAACCTCGAAAACACTATGCTGAGTGAAATAAACCAGACACCCAGATACAAAAGGACAAATCATATATGATTTCACTTCTATGAAATATCTAGAATAGTCAAATTCATAGAGGCAGAAAGTGGAGTGGAGCTTAGTAAGGGTCGTGGGGAGGAGGAAATGGGAGTTATTGCTTAATAGAGAGTTCCCGTTGGGGTGATGACAAAGTTCTGGAAATGATGGTGGTGATGGCTGCACAATAATGTGAATGTACTTACCACCAAATTATACACTTAAGAATGGTTAAAATAATAAAATTTTATATTATATGTATTTTACCACAATAGAAGAATTTTTAAGAAAGGCGACCTGGGTGCAGTTACTGCTCTGCCATTAGTCGAAGTCCAGGTCACCTGCTCTGAGTCCAAAGCTCTGAAGCGCACTTGACACTTGCTGTTGGCTCCTAGTCCTCGTGTTCAGACCTCTCAGTTACCTTTTCCCCTTGAATCAACAACCCCAACAATAATGCCACTTATCGAGCTCTTCCCCTGGACCAGATGTTAAGGGCATTCTGTGCAACCTCTTGCTTGAACTGGGACGCCCTCTGACTCAGCCCTAGTCTCCGCACTTGCTTCTGCTTTTTCAGTAAGTTCATGTCATCTTTGTCTTAAATATCTGTCCTATTGTCCCCTTCCCCTGCTGTTGCCACCCCTCCCCTGGCTCACAAAACTCCTGCTACAGCCTCCCCGTTGCTTCTCCACCCCTGTCTGCCTCCCCTGTAGGACAATCGACAATTCTCAGAGATGGACAGAACCTTTGCCTTCACCTCTTCTGATGCATAAATACTCACACATTCTAACAAAAGTGCCTGTAGTGTCAGCTAGACACATCCAGGAATGGGCAGCTGACTACTCCCTGTGACCTGCAGGTAAAGTCCTAGCTCCTTAGCATGGCCTTTGGGGATTGGACCCCTGCCCACTTCTCTACCGACCGCCAGACAGGTAACATGCCTTATTCCTGTGTTCCTAAGACATAGCCAGGGCTTGCATTTAACAACTCAGTTTTACTCAACAGCAGTTATTGACTGTTATTGATGGGTATATGAATACAGTGGGAATAAAGATACAGTCCCTGCCCTCATAGAGCTTAAATTCTAGCAAGAGTGACAAACCAACCAGCATAGAAATAGGCTGTTATAAATGACAACTATTGATGACTGCTGAGAGGAAAAAGATAGGGATGGTATGAGAGAAACTAATAGAGGAAACTACTTTGTATACATGTTTGATGAATTAACAAGTCAAAGAATTAATTAATTAAATCACTGGATCAAAGAATAGTGGAGAACTCTGATCATACAAGAACCAGTTGTCAGTATGGACACTGGAGCCAGATCGCCTGAGTTCACATCCTGGATGTACCACTCACTAGCTGGGTGACCTTGGGCAAGTCACTTAACCTCTCTGTGCCTAACTTTCCTCACTGATAAAATATGGGATAACAGTAGTATCTCAACTCATAGGTTATGAGTCCGTTTTTGCTCCATAACAATCAATCTCAAGATCTCAGTGTTGTGTAATCTCTATATTCACTTTCTTTCTCACAGGTTTGAGGGTCCACTGAGCTTCTGCAGAGCGTGGCCAGCATCAGCCAGTCTTGGCTGCAGGTCACAGACTGAGTGTGGGTCAGCTCCTTGTGTTTCCTCACTTTCCACGGACCAGTGGCTTCCTGGAGTCTGTCTCTGTCATAGAGAATCGCAGGAGCATAGGAGGACAAGCCAAACCCACCCAGCACACTAAAACCTTTGCAAGCATCATGTCTACTAACAAGGCAAGTCACATGGCCAAACCCATATCAATAGGGTGATGTATTAGTCTGCTGGGGCTTCCGTAACAGAATGGCACAGGCTGGGTGGTTTAAACAACAGAAATTTATTTTCTCACAGCTCTAGAGGCTGGAAGTCCAAGACCAAGGTGCTGTCAGGGTAGTTTTCCAATGAAGGCTCTCTTCCTGGCTTGCAGATGGCCACACGGTCTTTCCTCTGTATGCGTGTACTCCTTGTGTCTCTTCCTCTTATGAGGACACCAGTTCAATTGGATTGGGCTTCCACTCAGATGACCTCATTTAACCTCAATTACTCCCTTAAAGGCCTGTCCTCAAATACAGTCACATTGGGGGTTAGGGCTTCAACATATGGGGGATATGGGGGGCACATAATTCAGTGCATAATAGGTGGGGAAAAATACTACCCCTACTCTAGAGGGAGCTGCCACCAAGCCACATGGCAGAGGCTGAGGGGCATAATTCTATGCCAGGGAGTGAGGAGATGGCAGCAGTAGGCTCACCTACCACAGGTCATAATGAGGGATAAATACATTCATTCACGTAAAGTGTTTAAGACAGTGTTTGCATTCAGTAAATGCTAAACAAGTTTGGCTATTTGTTATTTGGTAGGTTAGCTAAAATACCTACCTTATGATGGTTTCACAGACGTATATATATGTCAAACTTATCAAGATGTGTATTTTATTTTATTTTATTTTATTTTTTTAGAATTTTATTTGTTTATTTATATTTATTTATTTCTTTTTTAACTTTTATTTTGTTGATATACATTGTGGTTGATTATTGTTGCCCCTTACCAAAACCTCCCTCCCTCCTCGCTCTCCTCCCTCCCCCCCAACAATGTCCTTTCTGTTTGCTTGTCGTATCAACTTCAAGTAATTGTGGTTGTTATATCTTCTTCCCAACCCCCCCACCCCGGTCTTTGTGTGTGTGTGTGTGTGTGTGTGTGTGTGTGTGTGTGTGTGTGTGTGTGTGTGTGAATATATATATTAATTTTTAGCTCCCACCAATAAGTGAGAACATGTGGTATTTCTCTTTCTGTGCCTGACTTGTTTCACTTAATATAATTCCCTCAAGGTCCATCCATGTTGTTGCAAATGGCAGTATTTCATTCGTTTTTATAGCTGAGTAGTATTCCATTGTGTAGGTGTACCACATTTTCCGTATCCACTCATCTGATGATGGGCATTTGGGCTGGTTCCAACTCTTGGCTATTGTAAAGAGTGCTGCGATAAACATTGGGAAACAGGTATACCTTCGACTTGATGATTTCCATTCCTCTGGGTATATTCCCAGCAGTGGGATTGCTGGGTCATAAGATGTGTATTTTAAACATGTGAAATTCAATGGATGTCAATTATCCCTCAATAAAGCTATTTTATAAATAGATACATAGGTGAAAGATAGATAGTTGTATTTATTTATTAAAAAATCAAGGCCCCCATATGCAATGTGGCATCCTGGATATTTGATACTGAATCTATAAAAGGACATTAGTGGAAAAACGGATGAAATCTGAATAAAGTCTGAAGTTTATTACTAGTACTGTACCAGTGTTAATTTCTTAGTTTTGATAAGCACACTGTTGCTATGGAAGATGTCGCCATTAGAGGAAACTAGACGCAGGATATACAGGAACTCTCTGTACTATTATTGTAAATTTCCTGTAACTCTAAAATGACACCCCGAGAAAAGTGAAAAACAAACACCCCCTCCCCAAGGCTCCCGTCTGCCTACTGGGGCGAGGAATGCCCGGCTTCGGGACCTTGCCTTCATTTCCTCTGGCCTGTGGGCTAACTGCCAAGATCAGATTTCAGATCCAAAGCAAGGAATAATAATGATACAATTCTGGTGAAAATGAGAGGCTGGGCTGAAATGAAAAACCCAAAACTGCCCAGACTTTTGCAGGCCACAGGCTGCTTCCTTGCACTGGTGATGGCCTTGAGCTGCGATGGCCACCAGCTCCATGTGGCTACAAGCACTTGAAATGCGGCTGGTCCAAACTCAGATGTGCTGTAAGAGTAAAGACTTCATAGAAAAAATAGAATGTAAAATATCTTATTAATGATTTCTTGTATTGATTACATGATAATATTTAGGATATATTGGATTAAATAAAATACATTAAAATTAACTTCACCTGTTTCTTTTCACATTTTTTAATACGGATGCTAGAATATTTTAAGTCACATATGTGTTTCACATTACATGGCTATGGGGCAGTGCTGGCCTAGAGGGAGGAAGGTGCTATAAGGGCCAGAGAAGTGTCCTGCTATGAAATTTGGCAAGCAGGTTGGGGTCAGGCTCAGGCCCAAAGGAGGAGAGGAGTCCAGGCAGCCAGTGTTGCAACCCAGCCCAAACCTGTGATGTCAGAGGCAAGCAAAAGGGAACAGAAAATAAGTGGGATTTACACAAGCCACTTCATGCAAATCTAACCTTTCTACCTGCCAAGAGTCAGACTTTGTTTATGATGGCCAGGCTGCCTAAATTAGAACAGGCAGGTGATCACAACAGCATATTGAAAAGGCCAGAAGATCCGGAGCTTGCTACCAGCATCCTGGGAAGGAAGTTGCCCAAGCAGGGCCACCCACAGGAGGACAAGGCCCCAGCCTGGGTCCAGCCAAGGGCAGCAGGCTACCAGAGATCTAGGGCTACCCACCAGAAGCTTATTCCCCTTTCACCCTCGGTCTGGGTGGCCACCTCCCCTGGGAAGACTATGGGCACCTCAGAATCACCCTTCTAGTTCAAAGTCCAAAGGAAAGGAGGAGCTTTCTCTGTCTCCAATTGTTTGTGAGTACAGTCCCAGGGAAGAATTCTGATTGCCCCAGCTTGGGTCATGTGCCCATTCCTGGGCCTATCACAGTGGCTGTGGCTGGTTCCCAGGGTCAGCCCCTCCAGAAGTACATGGAGCAAGGAAAGTGTGAGCAAAGAGCCATTCTTCAAAGGAAGGGAGAGGCACATGACCCAAGCTGGGCTGTGAATTGTCAGAAGAGGGGGAGAAGAAGGACTAAAAATAAATATTGGAGACACCCTCTCCCGCTTCTGGGAACTCCTAGGCCGTTACAACCCCACCTCCAATTTGGGTTGCATTTTCCCCATGCATCAAGGTAAACTGAGCATGGGCACTTTGAGAGATCATCATGCCAGAGCCAGTAATGGGATCCAGGAGGTTCGGTCCCAGGAGCTTTCCGGGGGTCCCTCTACTTGCCTCATGTTGGCGAGCAGGAGGGAAGCCATTCTGGGGTCAAAGAGCTGTATACATGCTGACCCCTGTCCCACCCAAGGGTTTGGTTTTTTCCATGACGTATGCTTCCTGAGCTTCTGCCACATACTGGGCTCTGAGCAGAACACCGAGAGCCCAGAAATAGAAAAGGCAGATTCCCAGCTCTCAGGAGGTCAGCACCTGTGGGAGTAAAGTGGGGAGTGGGGAAAGGCATCAGTCAGGGGAATCCTCCACCCCACTTCTCCAGGGTGCCCAGCCCCATGTGGCACCTGCCTCTGATGCCCCAGTGCCATATTCCCAGAGCCCACTTCTGTTGTCATCTGCAGCTGCAGGGAACAGTTTCATGAGGACCACTTTGGGCTGGCAGCCTCCTGCCTCCATGCACTTCAGATTGAAGACCTCCTGGAGGCAAATGCAGCGCAGAAGTCATGGCAGTTAATACCTCCAGGGTAACCCTCAGCCAGTGGGGAAGGGAGCCAGCAGATAAATGCTCAGTCTTCCTGTTCCCCGGGCAGGTGGAATCAGTGTCTGTTGCAGCAACCTCAATATGGCACCCTTGTGGCTTATCTTCTTTCCCTGGCTCTCTCTCGTCATCCCCTCCTGCCTGCTTCCCAGTTAAACCAGCTACACTGAGGTCCTTGTCTCAGGCTCTGCTTTGGGTGGGGATGGACCCCAATTAAGGTATCCAAGGATGCACTGGCCTCATGGGGATGTGAGATGAAATGGCGTATCATTCCTGCCCTTGATAAAACTAAGTGTAATAACCTGCAGGAAGATCCTATGGCACAGGGCAGCCAAGGCCACTTCAAGGGACTTCCACGGAAGACCCATGGGACAGCCCTCCCCAATTCATCTCAGGCCCTCAGTCCCTGCAGCCCTAAGTCTCACCCGAGAGTGGTTCCCTGGCCAAGGCCACACCAGCCTGGTCCTTGGCACAGCCCCACGAAGCCCCTGGGGAATGGCAGCCCCTCAGCTGCCCAAGCCAAACACAGAGAAAGTAATTTCCCATTCTCCACTAATTGCTTTCCTCAGCCTGGCTCGTTCCTCCCACTGCCCGTCCTCCCTTCTCCTTTCTCCTCCTCCCAAGGACAAGGACACAGAGATACAGCCCCCCTGGGCCCAGGATGTCTCTCTCAAAATGCATTTCCAAAATGTAATTCCGGAGGTGACAGTTGGACATGGCTGGTACAGCTCCCAGGAGAGGGATGGCTCAGTGCAGCTGCCAGGGACCTTGGGACTCGGGCCTGGCCTGAGAGGCGCCCAGACTGGGAAACAAGCACTCATCCCCTATGCACAGTTCTTCCTCCCTTCCTTCTGCACACATCCACCTCCTCACCCCGGTTTCTTTCTCCCGCTCCTTCAATCTCTCGGTTGCTGTGGCAGAGACGCTGGTATGGCTCACCAAAAATCCACCCTCCTCCGCATTTTCCAGACCCCTTGTGCTCAGGCAGGGCCATGTGACTTGTTCTGGCCAAAAGGCTGTGAGTGAAAGTAACATGAGTCCTTTTGGAGCTGAAACATTAAAAAGCCAACGTGCAACCTTCACCTTCTCTCATCCCTGCCTCGTTTCCAGGTGAATGGAGCCTCACCAGCCTGGGTCTTTGTCTCCTGGAGTGACTGTGCAGGGCAGAGCATCCCTCTCCCCTCTAAACCACACAGATCGTATGATGTGAGAAATAAACCTGTGTTGGGTTAAGCCTAAGGCTTCGGGGTTGATTTGTTAGGCAGCAGAACCTATACCACCTGATGACCCACTTGTTTACTTCCTCCTGCATTCCCTGCCCCTCTCTTCCCTCCCCCTGCACCAGGCAGGTCCCCTGCTGGGTCTGTGAAAGCTCAAACTCCTCCTGGATGCACAGGGTGGCCACTTTGGATTGATGCTGATAGTTTCTGCAATACCCACAAAATGCACAGAAACCTAGGGCAGTAGTTAAATACACAAGCACAGACAAGCAGAGCAGCCTACTTGCAGCTTGATAAACTTATGAAAAGAACCCACTTACTGATCCAATAGTTGCCGCAAAGTGACAATTTCCCATAGTAGCATTGGTGGCCAAGGAGAAAAAACAGGACAGGGCATTGCAGATGAGCTGACATCATGAGTGGGTGGGGGCTGCTACGAATCAACCCTCTTCAAAGAGCCTCGGGAGCCACCCAATGCCCCACGCCAGTCTCACAGAGGAGGCAGCTTTGGGCCAGGGAGGTTCTCGTACTTACCCAAGCTCCCATGGCTAGGACCCAGGGTCCCAGACTCCCACTACACCCCTCTGCCTCCCTGGGCCAAGGTGAGGCCACGGATTCTCCATTTTAGAGGACATTTTGGGTAACTGTGAATACCAAAGGCAGACTTGATGGAAACCCAACTAGAACCCTGTATCTCAACAAAAGGCATCCTTATTAAGTATGCACCTCCTATGTGCAGAGTCTGAATATGCTGTTTTAATAAAAATAGAAGGAATAGAAGACCCAGACCTTGCTCAGGGAGCTAACCAGTGAGCTGAAGAGAACTGACAGTAAATACCCCAAAGAGGGAACAAACATCACGACAGCAAAGGGTCACGGGGTACGAGGTTGGCGCTTCGTGGTGACCGCTTCCTTCCCATCCCTCTTCCCAGGCTTGTGCCCTTCTCGCTGAGGCTCAGGGAAGTTGCCCTCAGTACACATTTAGCTTCTACCACACACTTTGTGTTCCACAGCGCTCAGGGCTCTCCCACTCCACCCCCTTCCACATGCTCTCGGGAGAGTTTCTGTGATACCCACACTAGGGCGTGGCAGCTGAGAAGCCCATGTGCCGTGGACATCTTCTTACAGCATCTTTCCCAGAGCCTCCCTTTAGACTGAACCCCCCACCCCCGTCACCCTGGGCCCTTCGCCAAGCTGGCTCCTACTTCAGCTTCAATACCCAGCTGAGGAGTCACCTCCTCCAGGAAGCCTTCCCCCTCCACCGCTCTCCTCCAGGCTGGCCCTCAACAAGGTTAGGTGGTCCCTGACAGTGTTCCAGCACGCTAGACGTGGTGCCTCACTTCAGGACTTGCTGAGTTTTGTTTGCCTGTTTGTGAGTCTTCCTCCTCTAACCGAGGCTGCCTTTTGTACTGATGAGCAGGGACTGGGTTTGGCTGATTTCCAGGCCCTCCGTGCCTAGCACGGGGCTTGGCTCTTCAGAGGCGCTTGACAGATGTTTGTTCAAAGCATGTGTGTACACATGGGGCATGGCTATGAATAGGTGGTAGACAAAGAGATGGTTGTGAAATTCCAGGCATTGGGGGCTACCTGGGGAGTGTGTGTGTGTGTTATTGTTGCTGGGGGCCCATGTCATTCAGTCCCTACAACCCCACCACACAGGTACAACCTCCCTTCCATCTGTTTGCAATTTCATGGCAACCCTGATATTCTGTCCTACTGCCAAATCATACACCAGACCATGTGGTCTGGTTAGGGGTTCATAAACTCCAGTCCCTGTACTTGCAGGTAATTGAGGCTGCTCATGGCTGTGGACCAAAGCATTCAAAGCAGTACGGTATGCATGAGGTGGAGAGAAGGGGGCAGTCTTCGGGGTCCCGCCCCTCTTCATCAATCTTGAACTGAGAAGACATTAGGAGACATCTGGTGCTCGCAGCACACCCACTGATGCCGGGCGAGGCCACATGGCACCATAGACCTTGGACAGGGACATCAGCTGCTGGCATATTTGACCAGCCTCCTCCCTTATCTAAGGGGCTGCTTAGAACAGGTGGAGTAGGGAACGAAGGAAGTGTGGCAGGCTCAGCCACACACTTTCCAGCTCAGACGAACCTGCCACCCCTCACCTTTCAAGGGTCAGCTTTCTAGCCCCTGACCCTCCTCTGCAAGGAAAATCAGTCGTCCCCTGCTTGGGCCCCTCCATCTCTTGCCACAGGCTCCGCTCCAATCTCTATCACTGTCCCTGCATATGTGATTGTGTGTCTGTCTCCCTCTCTAGCTTGCAAGCCCCTTGATGCAGGGACTATGTCTTAATCACCTGTGTACCAGGTACTTGGCAATCAAAGTAAATGGATAAATTGACTGATGGGTGAATTGAATGAGATCTGCCCAGGAGAAACACTATAATAATAGCTACCATTTGGGGGCTTTTACTATGTGCAAAGTGCCATGCTAAGTCCCTTTGATGTGTACTTCTCATTTCATTCTTTCAGCAGCCCTCTGAGTTAAGTAATCGTAACTGAGTTTATGATGAGAAAACAAGAAGACTGAGGTTGAGACTGTGTGCTCAGCGTCATACAGCCAGAAAGCGTCCAGGCAGAAATGCAAAGCTGAGCAGAGGGAGTGACTCCAGATTCCCAACTCTTAACCATTCTGGCTTACAACCTTCCAGTGGAAATACTGCTTTTTCTCTAAGTCTTGGTCTATTCATCCATAAAATGGGGATAACAGTACCCACTTTGCAGATTGCACATGTAAGGGTTGAGCTGAGACGCTGGGACTTCCAGGTTCCCAGAGATTGCATCTTTCTGGGTTCTCTAGGTTATGCCTGTGAGGGCCCCTATCTGTAAAGTCACTTTCTTGGTCGTTCCCATCCCCGCAGTGGCTCCGCCACCTTGTCCCCCATGCGCCCTGCTCTTCTGCAGGTGCAGATTATGACTTTTTTTGTTTTCTTTTGCTGCTGGGGGCCACTGCTCCTCAGCTCCCTAGGATGTAGCTTCCTTGTGTTTGCAGGGAACCATCAAACAATGATGAGAATGTTCAGTTCTGCTCACTGGTCATCATCGGCTTGCCAGGGACAGTTGGGGGTCCCTTTCAGCACCCCCTCCCTGACTACCCTTTCTCTCCTCTCCTGTCTCCCTTGAATTCAACACTCCATAATGTGGAATATATCGATCTTGTTTCTCTGCAAGAAGCAGCAGATCTCACCAGCTATGGAAAAGGCCCGATTGCTCCACTAATCCACCTGAGTTCTCCCAGTGGCCTAGGCGCTATCAAATCTATAAGTGCTGCATCAAGGCAGACCCAAAGCCACCAGTACTGGAGCCCAAACACTTCTATTTGGGGAGATAGGTGGATTCCTCCAGGCTTTCCAGACAGCAAAGATTTGCAGAGGTGGTTTTCTGGAAACTTGACTGAACGGAGAGCAAGTGAAAATTCTTAGCTGGCCTAGCCCATTCTGTCAGGGTGGGCTTCCTGGAAGAGGGGATGTTTGAGCTGATGTTGAAATGAAGGTGGAGACAGTGAGCTAGGCTGGTCCCCCAACCTTTGCAAAGTGAAGAAAATGAGGTATTTTATCAGAATTGAGAGAAGGTGGTCAAGAAAGGAGGAAAAAAATGGGGGTATCTGGCAGGCTGCAGGAAGAAAGGAGAAGCCTGCGGAAGAGGGGAGGGGCCGGCAGGGTCTCCTGGATGCTGACAAGACACACCAGGAATCAAAGGCAAGGATGGCAGGGGACCACGAGGGCAGGAGTGAGGAAAAGGCACCTCAGGGTCCAGCATGGGGTTGACTATGGGGCAGGCCTGCTCCGGAGAATGATGCTCTCCAGAAACAGCCAGGCCCGGGGAATAAATGGCCTTGCTAATTGGCCATTTTGTTTTTTATGTATTTTCATTAGCAAGATAAAATAACAACTAATCACATAACTGTCTCCTCCTTTGAGAAGTAAATGCTCGTAAACCACCTGAGTGTTCCCGCTGCTGAGCGAGCGAGGGAGCAGAGGAAGCATCGCCCCTCACCCGGGCTGGCGGGGTGCAGCGGGCAGGCAGTGAGCTCACGCGGCCAGCCCCCTGACCTCAAGCCCCAGCAGACCCCATGACACTGAGCCCAGGACGTCCAGCGGGGGGTGGCTGAAGGGGAGGTTACCCTTAGCACCTTCCTGGGTGGGGCTGGGATCCAGATCAGCCCCTCCCTCGGACCCCCCAACAGCCCCGAGGAACACTTCTTGAAAAAACAGTTATGTGTCCCCTCATTCATCAGACCCCTATCCCCAGGTCCCCTCCCGATAACCATCTGGAGACAGGTGCTCCAGAAAGGGGGCCGTGGGAGGGAAACCGGGTCTCCATGGTGACCCCGTCCACTCAGTCTCCCATCATGAACAGGGGGGGAAGGGCCAAGGAGGTTTGGTTGGTGGGGAAGTGGGGCAAGGGAGCCTGGTTACCCAGGCAACTCCCTCGAGGTCCTTGTCAAGGACTCTGCTCCCACAGGTGGGGGCTGGTGTTGTCATGGAGACCCGCTGGCAGCATTGCCAAGGGGGAGGCTTGGTTTCCCACCCAGCCCTGGGGGACACAGGGCTCAGCAGGCCATGGCTCAGGAGCCTCTGGGAATAATGTGGATGAAAGAGTGACAGCTTGCTAGGGAAGAAAGTTCCAGAAGGCAGTGTGTGTTCCCCTTTTCCTCCATACCATCCTGCCCTGTTTCTGACCTGCCTGGAGGAATCTGCTGGTGCCAGCTCGCACCTTGTGGCATGTGGTCTTTTCTCTCCACCTCTTGGCCTTTCTTTCTCAGTGATTCTGATCATTTCAGGCAGACAGCCTACCCAAGGGTCGCCATGACGACCAACCAAGCCTTTGGTCTCCATGGTGATAAACGCTCAAAGTTTTTTGTTTTTGTTTTTGTTTTTTAATTTATTGGGAAGTTCAAAGGATTTTCCACTCTCTTGCCCAGGCAGGCCTGGCATTTGGGAGACGGGGGTAGGACCATCATTCTCCCCTTAGCCTAGAAAAGGGGAATAAAGTCGAGGAGTGTTGGGTGACAGCTGAAATGCGGCTGAAAGGCAGCCAATAAACACCTCCTTGAAGCTGCAGAGGAAGAGGCCTTTCTCAGCTTTCCCCTGCCTGCCAGATGCCTGGGGAGGCTCTCAAGAGCCACTTAGCAGCCACCATCCTCAGGGAGGTTCTGAGTGAAGCTTCAGGGGATGGGTGGATTGATTGAGGCATATCCTGCTTTGCTCTAAAGAATAACTGATAGAACTTACAGACAGATATGGAGCCCAACAGAATAAAAACAAATGAATGAGGAACTTGGAGCAAAGGGAAAACAAGGCCAGGCTAAAGGGACAACACAAACATACATATTATAAGTCATTAACAATAAGTGAGAGGTGCCACAAAAACAACTCTGAGCTTCCTGATGGCCATAGCAAAAATGGAAACAAGATTTACAGAGTCCATAATGGGGGGAAAAATGTTTCAGGACATTTTGTTGAATATAGGAAGAATAATATGAGGCTACATTCCCAGGCACCTGAAGTCCTCCCCATTAGCATCTGACCCCATGCCTTCGATTTGTTTTGCTGGTTGACCCTGCCTTGTTAGTTTTCTCATTTTCCAATAAAGCCTATTCCTTAACCCACGCCATGTGATACTGTGCAATTTATCCCAAACCTAGTACATGACAGAAATCCAAGAGAACCCACCTGACAGAATAGAGACCTGAAAGTGATCCACCTTGCACGGCAACTTACCACCATGTAAAATCATATCCATTGGGATATTTTTTGTTGCAAACAACGGCAAACCTGACTTAAAATGGCTTTGCCAAGTAGGGGGTTTATTATTTCACAGAACAAGATATACTGAGGTAGGGTGGCTCCAGGCTGGTGAATTCTGAGCCTCGTTGGTGTAACCAAGGACCCAGGTGCTTTTCATCTTTGAGCTGGGCCATCCCCAGTGTGTTGATTTAGCTTCCTCAGTGTGGTGACAGGGCTCCAGCCATCACAGGCAGCTGTGTGTCCAGTAGGGGAAGTGGTTTATCTTCTGTGTATCATTTTAAGAAAACCATTCCCTGAAGCCCCAGTAGATGTCCCATCATGCGTCTTTGGCCACATCTGGGTCACCTGCTCTCTGTTAATGCAATCCAGGGGAAGGTGATCTTACTGGTCAGATTAAGCACTGTTCACACTGAGGCACATGGAGAGGAGAAAAGACTCCAGGACAAAACTGAGGCTCGGCCCACTGAGGAGGGAAGGGAACGGGTTACAGGGAGGCATCTTAAGTGAGGCTGCTCAGAAGCAAACTTTGAGATGATGATTTGTGTGCTGGTGATTCAAGGAGGTGCTCCTAGAAGAAACTGATAAGGGGACAGGACAGCAGGACAGAGACAGGGACAGAGCTAAGCAAGGGTACAACTTCAAGTGAAGCCCTGGCCTCAGCCTGACCCTATCGGAGAGCTCTAGAGTGTAAATTACATCTTAGGGGTTGTCCCAGCTCGAGACAGGGGAGGGGAACTTTCAGTCTGTGGCACTTCATCAGCACCCATTGTGGGCTAAGGGCTGCCTCTGGGGAAACGCAAACTCCCTGGGCTTTCAGTTGTCTATACATGTGGGCACACCAGCTCAGACAGCCCAGGGCAGTCCTATGAAGAGAGTCCCAGGTGCAGGCCAGCTGTTAGAAGCAAAGCACACAGGAGCTAAAGGATAAACACTCTGGAATAGTAAAAAAGAGATCCCAGGGACATCTGGTCAACCAACAGTGTCTACCACAAAAATGACCTGTTCCCCCACTGGAATGCAAGCATCATGAGAACAGAGAGCTGGTCTGTCATTTGCGGTGTCCTCAGCCCCAGCACAATGCCTGCACATGCCAGCACTCAATAAACATGTATTGAATAATTGAATGAGCGCCACACAATCCAGGGCTTAGAGGGAGCTGGAGCTGGGGCTTGGAAGCTTAACAGCAGATGGGCCCTCTAGGTGAGCTCCGTGTTCACCATCCTCATGCCACCTTCCAGCCCAAAGCCCCTCCTGCCAAGAGGCAGCCCCCACTTGAGTTTTCCAGGGGAATTGCTCTGTTTTCATAAAGCTGGGGGCAGCCCCTTGGAGAGCTCCCAGCAATCAAGCCTACCAGGTGGAGCCTTGATTCAGAGGCACGGAGGGTGGGGGCCACCCTCAGGAACTGAATGTACCTGCGAGAATGTACTCAGCGTTGTTATTCTATAAAAGAAAAAGAAAAGTGTAAATGAATTCATTGCAAACTGTGTTGGTGGCTCACCTTCCAAAGGCTCCTACAGACGTAACCTCGTGCGTTTCTCACAACTATCCCATGAGTGGGGTGCTTCTGTATCACTTTCATCACCCCCAAGTGAAGGAGGAAGAAACTGAGGCTCAGAGAAGTGAATTCACTTGCCCACGATCAAAGAGCCCCAGGGCTCAGATCCCATATCACCTTTCTCCTGTGAGTCCCAGGAAGAGCTCTTTCCTGGAACCAAGCCCTCTGGGTTATCACTGTCTGTAGCATTTGTCTTTTCCATCTGCCTCTTGCACTGGACCGTGAGTTCATTAAGAGAAAAGACTAGGTCCTGTCATTGTTGTGTTCCAGGGCCCGATGCTTCCAAGACAGTCATCACAGATATTCCTTTTCTCTCCCCTTCAAGACACATGGTTGGGTGGCACTTTCCTACCCACTTGGAGTTAGGTGTGGCCGTGAGACTTGCTTTGGCCCATGAAATGGAAACAGAAGTGACTCATGTCACTTGTGAGTGGATGCTTTAAGAGGCAATTCAGGTGACGGCAACAATCAAGGTGGTGGCTGGTCCACCCGCCTGCTTCCCAAAGTGAGGACAGCATAGACCTCTGATGACAAGTAACTTGAGTGAGAAATGTACACTGTGCTCTTGCGCCACTGTAAGTAGGGGGGTGTCTGTTACTGCAACATAACCCACTGCTAGTGCCTGATTGATAGGGCACATATTATTAGATACTCAATAAATGTTTACAGAAGGAAATAAAGAAGGGAGAGGGGGAGGGAGAGAGGGAGGAATCACAAGATGTGAACAAGACCTTGTCCCTTCTGAGCAGGCCAGTGGGAGAGACAGATACTTCAGGACCCCAGCAGTATCCTCCAGAAACAAATTATGTAAGTGGATTCTTGCAGCTCAGACCCCCCCCCCTTGCCCCTTCACCCACACTCTGGGATTCTGAGGTCCAGAAGTTGCAAAGGGGAACCTGGATCTTCCAGACCCAGGATTCCCTCCCCAGCTTTGGAGAGAGCAGCTGGAATCCAGGGAGTAAAGAGGCTATTCTCACCCCCCACCCCAATTGAAGACTTTTTTCAGCCAAATGAATAATTCATTGTAAATGACTTTAAGATGAGTCAAGTCTCCATGTTGCCACATGATTATATGTACCATAAAAAGCAATGACAGTAATTTATCTCCTTTCTCTCACGGGGTGGGCTGTGCGGATGGGGAGGAAATGCTCGGTGCCTGGCATGGGCTTATGAATCATTCCTCTTAGCAGTTAAGCTGCAAGCTGCTGACGCTTTTACTGATTTGGCATTAAATAATTCCAGCCTTGGTCTGGAAGCAGAGAGACGGTTTGACTTCTCTTCCCAAGGCAGAGCTGAGGGACTGAGAGGAGTGGGGCAAGGGGCCATCGGGTGGGACGGGGAGGCGGGCCTGAGGAGGGAAGGGGTGATGTGCAGTTGGCCTCATCAGCTCGCCCCAAAGTTGTCTTTTCTCTCAGATCCAGCGACTGAGCCCGTGGCCCGAGTCACAAGTGACAACATCGCATCTGAGCAGTTTCGGCTGCCTGGGCTGCAAAGGGAGACACATTACAGCTCCTCTGGGGACACTCCCAGCCTTTCCAACTCTCAGGCAGCTAAGAGGCAGTAGCTCCTTTCCCACTTCAGACAAGCCCAGGTCTCCATACTGGAGGAGGCCCAAGGACTTCACAACCACACTGCTTTTTCCTATCGTAGCCGCAGGAGTGAAATATGGCTCCCAGGTTGCAGATGGGGAAACTGAGGCCCAGAGTGAGGCAATAACGAGATAAAACGTACAAAGAGAAAGAGTGGGGGAGACACATCCTCCAAAATCTGGGCCAGAACTTCTCACCAAACCCAAACTGCCTTTTCTATTCATAGAGAGAATAGAAGTAACCCCAGACAACTCTAGAGCTCTTCATTTAAGGTGCGTACAAGGGGGCTTCAAAAAGTTCGTGGAAAAATAGAATTAAAAGATACTACAAATCCTTTCCTGAACTTTTTGAAGTACCGTCATATCTTTATTTTGACAAAAACTAATTTTGCTTTATGCTCCATGGGCGTGGTGAGGATCAAAACCAAACACTGTTTCCTAGGTCTCATTCACGCTCACCCTGGTCAGTGACAGCACAAACGTGTCTACACATTTCCAGGGTTAGGTCAGAACCTGCAAGGGAGGGTTCTAGACGGCTGAGTTCCTAAAAAGCATCCCCAAATCCCCAGCTTTATTTGTAATAGCCAAAACTGGAAACCACCAGATATCCTTCAATGAGTGTGAAAGGTTAAGCAAACTCTGACACATCCACACCATGGAATACTACCCAGCAAGAAAAGGAACGAGCTACTGACACGAATGATGATTAGGATAAATTTTAAGGGAATTATGCAGAGTGAGTGAAAAAAGCCATTTGCAAGAGCTTACATACTGTATGATTCCACTTATATAACATTCCCGAAATGACAACCTTATAGAGATTAGTGGTTGCTAGGGGTCAGGGATGGAGTTGAGGTGGGGTGGGGGATGGAGGGAGATAGGTGCGTGTGGTTATAAAAGGGCAACACAAGGGGGCTGGCTAGTTAGCTCAGTTGGTTAGGAAGCAGCCTTGTAACACCAAGGTCATGGGTTCAGATCCCCACCCATACCAGCCAGCCACCAAAAAAAGAAAGGAAAGGGCAACACAAGGGATCTGATGGAACTGTTCCCTATCTTGGCTGGTGGTGGATTTGCAAACCTATCCGTATAATAAAAACACATAAAGATGCCCCCACACAAATTAGTACATGGAAAACTGTTGAAACCTGAGTAAGATCAGTGGATTACATTAATGTCAATTTCCTGGCATGCTATTATACTGCAGTTTTTCACAATGTTAACATTGAGGAAAACTGGGTGAAATGTACATGGGATCTCTCCGTATGACTTCTTACCATTGCATGTGAATCAATAATTATCTCAAAAGGAAAAGTTTAACATACTGATTTGTAAAGTTTAACAAAAAAATTTTCCAAAATCTCCCCCAGTGATTCTTTTTAACCAGGGATGAGAACGTCCACCATATTTCTCTTCTTTATTTTACTCAACTTTTACTTTGTGTGACTAATTCAATGGCCCAGTCAATATGGTTCATACACTTCCCCCTTCCAATGGGAAGTGTGCACCCCTGAGCGTGGACGTCCATGCCTGTGCTAGCCAGATAATAGACAATTCCTTAACTGGGAAGAAATGGTAAGGGGGAAGCTGGACAGGCCCAGGTTCTCCTACTTACCGTCTCTACAACTTTGGGCAAATTATTTAACTTCACTGAGAGTTTCTGCAAAGTGGTACATTCATTTCACCTGCTTAAAGTTGGTTGTGAGGGATGGAGAGAACGGAGGTGAGAAGGCTGGAAAATGGAAGTGGCTCAGGGGTGGAAGCCATTGCCAAGCGTTTGATGAACAGTGAGGAACTGGGTGTAGGTCTCCACCTCCAGCCCCAGGCCTCCACTCTGCATGGGCACACCCGTGCACCTTGCCAGGCCTGCACCTCCCCTGAGCCCCAAGCGTTCCCTCTAAAGACTAGAAAGCAGTTCGAGAAGTACAGGATTCAGGGGGAAAAGGTTGATTCGAGGCTTTGTGTATCCTGTTCAGGGCTGCAGCATATGTAAAGAGGTAACAGCAGAACTTCATAAAGCAGTTTTCCCCTCCTGAATCAGACACTGGTATACTCCAAGCCCCAGTGGCAAGGTTGGAACTGAATTTAACCCTGAGATATCTAATGTTTATTCAGCCCGTGAGTAATGTAATACAAGGCTTTTCTCGTTGTCCATTGCAGCCTTCCTGGAGAGTCTACAGTGCAGACATCCCCAGCTGCTCAGCCCTGTGTGTGCTGGCCCCTCCCTGGGTGGGCGAAAGAGTACCCACACTTGCATGCACACACACATGCATATGCACACACACATGCACACACACATGCACACGCACTCCTGAGCCACACACGCCTCCTTCCTATGAAGCACTTGGATTCCCACGTGAGAAGTGTAGTTTTGAGTGCCAAGGCTGCTGCCATGTGAATGCCGGTTCCTTGCAGAGCCCATCTCCTCACCTGGGCCAGGCAGGAGGGAAGTAGAAGTTGCAGCTGGGACGCAGTCACTTTCATTATTTATGAAGCTTTCGTTATTTCACATATAAATAATCAATGACTGCAAAGTGTGGCAGGCTCTGCTGTGGAATATTCATGAGCTACGTTTGGGGATATTTCGCCTGCCTCCTGGGCCCCAGATGTGCATGCACTCACACACGTACATGCACACGCACGCCCCCCAATAAAACTCATAATAAAGATTTCATCTGTCAGGCTGGGGCCTCGTCTGCAGGAGAGAGGCAGCTTGTGCTCTCTCAGCCGGGAGCACCCAGCCGGTTGGGGAGGGAGGACATGATCCCCCATAGCCAGGGTGTCTTGACATTCCATAGACTAATCCACTTCCCACCCCTAGTTTCACCAGCCCCAGAGCTTAACCAGGCACTCCTAGTCGAAGATCAATAATCCTTCCCTCCACGTGTGCCTTCTGAGACCCCTGCCCACCGGCCCTCAAAGGGGGAGCTCAGCTGGCACTGCAGACCCCAAATCCTGTGCCTCAGGGAAATAGTCCTCAGTTTCCTCTCCTCCTGGTACAGAGAGCAGGAAGATCTGGCCTCCTCCCATCATGAGATTCCACAGGGGGTGGGGGGTAGATGAGCCAGGAGGAAACAGCATGGCCTCCCAGGCCCTTACTCAGCTCACGGCCCCCACCCTGCCTCCCACTCCAGGCTCAGCTCCGTTTTGTTCCCTCTCTTCTCCAGGCCTTTGCAAGTGCTGTTTATGCCGTTCCCTTTTTTAGCTTCGGGGACCTGGGCCCCCTGTTCTGGTACTTATTCCACCACCTTGTAATGATGTCTCTGCTAATGCACCCTCCTCTCACCCACACACACACTGGATTGTAAACTATGTGACCATGGCAGCCTTCAGCACCTGAGTGGTTTGAATCCAAGCTCTGCCACTTACTAGCTGTGTGTCCTTAGGTAAGTCATTTAACTTCTCTGTGCCTGGATTTCCTCTCCTGTAAAGCTAGAATAACAAAAATAGAACCGACCTCATTGGACTGTTAGGAGGATCGAATGTGCTAATCCAGTGAAAGTGTTTGGCCCAGTGCCTTCCCAGAGCTCAGTGAGTGGACGGTCCCTCAACCCTTCTCCACAATTCCAACATCCCCAGAGCTCTGAAAATCAAAAAGTTTTTAAGACTCATTTGGCAGCAAAACCTGAACAGGAAATTATAGTCTTTATTTATCCCACTTGCTAGGACTAGTCAAGTCACATGCATTTTGCTACAGAAATATGAATATGTTGGAGCGGTCCATCAAATAAAGAACACTATATTTCTAAAATCTGAAAAGAACTTTGAAATGTGAAATGCATCTGGCACGAAAGGTTTCTATGAAGAACAGCGGACCGACAGCCCTCTCACTATTTTTATTATGGATAGTGTATTAATATTACATGCCTGATAGTCAGGACCATGCCTGTCTGATTCAGCACCATGCCTGGCACACAGCAGCCCTCCATTAACACTGGTGACAGCTGGGAAAGAGACTGGGGTTAGCTCTGCTTTTCCTGACCTTTTAGGAGACTGTGCCCTACCACCCCACCCCTCAGAGCCTGGAGCCCCAGGCCAGCTTGCTGACCTCCTCGAGGTCACCCCTTGCTGTTGGTGGTAGAAGCAAAGCTAAAACCTTCCCCTGGCCTCCCTGAGGACTCCCTGGTTTTACACAAGGAACTAATTACTCATCCAAATCATAGCGAGGAGCAGGGAGCTGCCGTCCCATTCCTGCTGCTGGCGAGTGGCTCTGCAGGCCCTAGGGCAGGCCCAATCTTCCAGGAAGGCAGGGCACTATTCTCAGGCCCTCCCTGCACCCTCCCCACAATGGCATCTGAGGAAAATCTTGCAAGGGCAGAACTCCACCAAATGAAACCAAGCTGAGCACTGATCTGTGCCAGGTCCACATGTATGTAGATAGCATAAGTATCGACCAGACATGGGCCTGGATAAAGAGGCCATAGCTGTGGAACATGCCATCCCCTGTTTAATTCTCCCTCCAAGACCATGGGGTGGGTACTGTTAAACTTTAGTGGATCCTAATAAATAAATTCACCTTGTCCCTACCCAAGTTCAGATCCAATTGGGAGACAGATGCTGGCATCCCATGGATAAAGGTCAAAATGCCAGGTTTAGCACGTGCCAAAAGCTCCATTGCAAAACGTGACAGGGTGGGGAAAGGCTGGGTTTCATCCCTCCTCATGCAAACAAGAAGCCGATTTTGAAGATGAGGAAACTGAGGCAGGTGAGTGGAGGACTATCTGTCTCCACTTCATCACCCTGCCTTCTAATCTATACCTATATCGTCTGTACACCTCAGGACCTCCAGGAGCCCGAGGCACAATCAGTCTGATAGAAAAAGATGTTCAGGGATTGGGGTGTCTGCAACAGAGCCTTGGGGTCTGGCCAGAGGTGGGTCCACAGTTCCCCTTCCCCTTCTCCCAGCACCCCCACCCCCAGCTCCTCACCCCACCTCCCCTCTCCACCTTGGTCCTCATTCTTGCCTGTCAGATCATCATTTCCATCTGGTTACTCTGCTTGGCGAGGCAGCTTTCCCGGTCCCATATCTCATCTACACGCCTGAGCCACGGAAGGACTCACTTTCAGGAGCCACTTCTATCTCCAGCTCATTAAACGGTACCCTTGTCTGGGATCACCAGCCACAAGCCTGGTCCATGCCTGGCAGCTGGAACAAATCTCACCAGGGACTCAAACAGTCCCAGCTACTCTGAGCCCCTGTGAGGAACATAGGAGGCCCAGCCACTGTAAAGCCAAGTGTACCCTCGGAGGCTGCATTGATTTTGTCTCCAGTACCAGAGTTGAGGTCAGTTTATAAATAAGACAGAAAAAAACTGCCAAAAGTTCAAGGCCAGGTTCCAATTAGACCATTGCTTTTCCCCACCCCCCAGGAAAGGGCCCCCAGGACAACCTGCCCCCACAGCAGAAATAGCAAATGTTTCCTTTTATAAACCAACCCCATGTGGGTTTTCTAGAATTCTGAGGTTGCATCTGAGCTCAGTGTGCAGGACGCTGTGATTGATTAGGGATGTCTGCTGTGGCTGCAGTCTGGGAGGTGGTTGAACACATGGTTCACTTTCTCAGCACCACGATACCTCTGGCGATGGCCCTTTGGGGATAGACCCCCTGATTGTGTCACTCTGGGATTGGGGGATTTCTTTCTCTCTCTCTCTCTCTCTCTCTCTGTGATTTTCAAAGATATATATTTACAAAGCTGCTCCTAAAGTAATGGTCAACTAAATCCCTCTCCTCCACACCATATGGCTTGTATGCCTCCAGCAAGCACAGAACCTCCCAGAGCTTCGTTGCCACATTTACAGAATGAAGATGAAGCTGCCAGGTTGGGACAAGTTTGCATGTGTTAAACTCCTCTCCTCTTATGGAAATAAAGGATTTTTTAAAAAAATTAAAAAGTCACAGCTGCATGCCATAGATCAGAAACAGAGCAGATGCAGACAGTGGTAAGCACGGGATGGAGCCTCAGGCTTGCTGGTCTCCATGTCCTGAACAGCAGGAAGGCCAATTCATCCAGGATGCTGGAAGTAAAGGGCCTCCCAGTGCAGGTGAACTCCACTATCAGAATTCTGCAAGAGTGCCACATTTCCTCAGGGCAATAGATGAAGTTCTTACAACGAGCTGTGTGTTTCCTCCTCAGTGGCCTCTCTTACCCCTCTTCCCTTGCTCCAATCCAACCATATGTACCTCCTTGCTGCTTCTCAAACTTCCCAAGCCCGTTCCTGCCTCAGGGCCTTTGCACTTGCTCTTCCCGCCACCTGCATGCTCCTCTGTCTCTGTGTGGTTTGCTCCCTCCCTTCCTGAAAGTCTCTGTTCAAGTGTTCCCTTATCAGAAGATATACAAATGGCCAACAGACATGTGAAAAAATGCTCAACATCACTCAGCATCCGGGAAATGAAAATCAAAACCACATTGAGATACCATCTAACCCCAGTTAGGATGGCTAAAATCCAAAAGACTCTGAACGATAAATGCTGGCGAGGTTGAGGAGAAAAAGGAACTCTCATACATTGTTGGTGGGACTGCAAAATGGTGCAGCCTCTATGGAAAATGGTATGGAGGTTCCTCAAACAATTGCAGATAGATCTGCCATATGACCCAGCTATCCCACTGCTGGGAATATACCCAGAGGAATGGAAATCATCAAGTCGAAGGTATACCTGTTCCCCAATGTTCATTGCAGCACTCTTTACAATAGCCAAGAGTTGGAACCAGCCCAAATGTCCATCATCAGATGAGTGGATACGGAAAATGTGGTACATCTACACAATGGAATACTACTCAGCTATAAAAACGAATGAAATACTGCCATTTGCAACAACATGGATGGACCTTGAGAGAATTATATTAAGTGAAGCAAATCAGGCACAGAAAGAGAAATACCACATGTTCTCACTTATTGGTGGGAGTTAAAAAAAAACCGGGGTGGGGGGGAAGAAGACATAACAACTACAATTCCTTGAAGTTGATACGACAAGCAAACAGAAAGGACATTGTTGGGAGGGAGGGGGGAGAGGGAGGAGGGAGGGAGGTTTTGGTGATGGGCCACAATAATCAACCACATTGTATATCGACAAAATAAAATTAAGGAAAAAAAAAAAAGTTCCCTTATCAGAGCAGCCCGTCCTCGCGCCTTATATAAAACAGCCTCTCAGCCATCGCTGTTTATCACCCTCATCTGGCCTCGTTTTCTCGTTGCACATCAGTTTCTCGTTTGTCCCTCTACTCTCCCCCAAATTAGCTCCAGGAGTATAGGAATCTCGTCTGTTGTGTGAATCGCTGTATCCCCAGTGCCTGGAATGGGGCCTGGCACCTGTTAGGGGCTCAGTAGGTGTGTGTTGGATGAGTGCGGGTTATGGATGAAGACACTGAGGCTTGGAAGGGTTGAGTGTTTTGCCCAATAGGAACAACTGTGCCTTATAGAAAGTCTCTGTGCCAAACACTGGGCAGAGCCCTTTACATACATTGTCCTTTAAGCTTCCCAGCAACTCTATGAAGTGGGAGTGTCCCCGTTTTACAGATCAAGACCAGCCAGGTTGAGAGACTTGCTCCAGATCACACAGCGGGCTAGAAGGGGAGCTGAGGTCTAAGCCATGCTGCATGTCTCCCAAGCCCCCACCGCTAACTGCTTTGCTCTTCTGACCCCCAGGATGTCCTCAAACAACGCGAAGGCTTCTGTGTTGACTGGATTATTGAGTCCATGGCCCTGTCTCCAGTTTGCCCTATATCTGAACCACCAGACAGAATCCATCCAGATTTTATAAACTCCTTGCCAAGGGAGTTTACCATTTCTCATGCCTCCCCTTTCCAATGTTAATCCTCACACAGTCAGTTCTTCTTTCAGTCTCACCTAAATCTCAGCTGCTTCATATTCAACCTATTTTGTTTTGTCCCATCTTTCATGGAGCTGGAAAAAGCCAGCTTGAGAGCTTCTGACACTGCAGCCAAGATGCTTCATTGAACTGGGAAGAGAGAGAAGCCACGGACTCTGTCCCCCAACAATCCACTGCACACCCGAGGACCCCTGCTCCCAAGGCTGGTGCTGTGTCAGCACTTTGCCTGTGTTCCTTTCCCACGGCCCTGCCTCGTCATGGTGATTTATGGGCCCTGTCAATCTGCAGGCTGAGCCGCGGTGACAGCGGGAAGTAGCGGGGATCAGGAGCAGCCAAGGAGGGGTGGGGGCTCATCAGGAGCGTGGGGGGAGGTGGGTGGGGGCTAGAGACCGAGATGTGACAGAGGCAGGGACAGGGACTCCGGCACGTGGAGTTAGAGAGGCTGCCGTCCTGAGCCAGAGCCAGTAGCTGGGGGACAAAGACACAAAGAGTGGAGAATAATGAAGAAAGAGGCAGGAGCCGAGAGAGCTTGGGAGTCAGCTGTGCAAAAATCCACCTCAGGAGTTTCTCATTCTCTTTACTCTGAAGACAAAAGCGAAATGAAGATGACAGACGGTGAGAGACATTTAGTGAGGTGTGTTTTTCTGCAGACATTCTGGAGGACCTGGTTGAAATCACAAATTAGCATGCCTCCCCGCAAGCTCCGAGTGCCAGGAGCCCTGGCAGGCATTCAGATGAACCCACTCAGCCCTGCTGGGGGCAACCCTTGTCCTCACTCCGTCCCTCTCTCCCTAGCTTGTGTCCCTTTGTCCATGCAGCTTCACGTCTGCCTCGCTCTCGTGTGTTTCTCGGCCTCCCTCACCTTAGATTTTTCTTGCACGGCACTTTGTGGCCTCCTGTCTCCATCTCCAGCCCATCTTACCCCTGGGAGCCACACAGGCAGGCTCTCTGCTCCTCGGTCGCATCTGTCTCGCTGCCTCTGCATGACATCGTCTCTACTGGCCTCCCTCCCAGTGTGTCCCCCAGCTCTCGCTCCCATGCTGCCCCATCGTCCAGCTGGCAACTGGGATATAATGTTCGCCCACTGCCGGTGCCCCTCACTGGGCCCTGGGCATTGAGTCTAGGTGGGCTGCACAGCAGGAGAGTGGGGTGTCCCGACCAGGATTCGCTGTGGAGAGAGGGAGCCCCACAGCCCTCTTAGCTGCAGACAGCTTGGCACAAAGGCCAGGCAGCACCGTAGTTAGGGGAAACAGAAGAGGCAGCCGCAGCTCCCTTTTCTGGAGTGGATTTGATATTCCAGGCCAGGCCCTGAGGAATGCTCAGGCTCTCCTGTCTCTCTTTTTCATACACATACGGAGATACACAAAGCACAATAGTCACGCACTGAGCAGCCTCAGACTTTCTCGCAACCAGACTTGCAAATTCACATCTCTCCATGGGCATCTAGGACCAGAGACCCCCCCCAATCCCAAACCACACCACCACAAAGATGTCCCCCCCACGCCCCAGTGCACCAGGAACGCTGGTGCCAAGAAAGATGCCTCTGGGAGTGCCCACTGCCCGAGAGAGAAAGATGAGAGGTCCACAGACTTAAATCCACCCCGTGCTGGAGGGACACCAGCCTCTCCCCTGTGACAATGGAAGGAGGAACAGCTTTCTGGACCAGGCTCTTTGGCTGGAGGAAGGAAAAGAAGATTCGTTCCCAGCACACCCTGCAGGCACAGGAAACTGCCCTCTCTGCTAGAGCAGGAATTCAGGGCCATGCAAGCCCATCTGTTGCCAGGCTTCTGAGATTTCTTTGTTTCCCCCTTTCTTTGTATGCCCCTTGATTTATGAGACTAAGGGTGAAGATCTCTTATTTAACTCACTTTGAAGCTGATTCAAGTTGTTTCAATCATAAATCGGTCTAAATAAAAAGCAGTTTCCACCTGCTTGCATGGGGTCTGGAGGGCGGCTTCTCCCCGAATTGTTCAGGCAGGGACGGAGGTGCGCTCCAGGGGCCAGAGCAGAGGCAGCGGTGCCTGTCCCTGGAAGCCAGACAGGAGGAGCATCGTCACACTCACACATACTTCATACGCACTGCGTATGCACTGCATATGCACCATATGTGTACTGCGTATTGCTACAGGTGCACTGTGTGGTATGTGCACTAAGTGTGCACTATATATTTACTACATATACACCACATATGCATTACATGTGTGCTATATGTCTACTGCATATGTGCTACAGGTGCACTATGCAGTGTGTGCACTGTGTGTGCCCTATATACTTACTACGTATATACCACATATGCACTATATATACACTATGTACACACCATAAATACACTCCATGTATGCTATAGATGTACCATATGTGCACTACATGTGCACTATATGTACACTACACATACACTAGATATACACCACATATGTACTGCATGTACATCATACACGCATTATATATACACTACACAGACACTATATATATGCTACCCATATGTACACCATAATCCCACCACACCCCAGCAAGACAGACATCATTATCATCATGTTAGAGGCATGACTCAGGAAAACCCCACCAACCCTAACCAGCGCCAACCTCTGACCTCCGCCACTGGCCTCCTTAAGGCCTGCTCCTTGGTGTTGGCTAGAACAGCTCTGACTGTGCCTTCTCTGGCAGGGAAGGGCAGGTTCAGCAAGATTTCCTTTTTCCCACCCAGGCCCTGCTTTTCCCTCTTTCCCAGGTTCTTACTTTGCTTGGATGATTTTCTTCCATTCTGAGTAAATGCTCACCTAATGCATGTGGCTGAATTTCCTCTTGCTTCAATGGGAAGAAACGACAAAGTCCAACCCCACAGGCTGCTCCAGATTCAGCTTCTCTGCCTGTACCCCTTGCCCAGGCTCTGCCACCTAGAAATGCCCACACAAGTTCCCCCAATCACATATGGAGCAGCTTGAGCCCTAGAAACCCAGGCAGCAACCACCCAGACCTATAGCCTAATCACAGCTCTGCCAGGGTTTAGCTCTGTGAACTTAGGCAAGTGGTTTGACATCTCTGAACCTCCATTTCCTCAGCAGAGAATGGAAATAATGGTAGCTCCCCCCTTGTGAGGTCATGAGAATTATGCCCAGCCCAGTGCCTGATGTGGGGTAATTGCTTAGGGAATGCTTAGTGGCGACTCTCGTGTCTCCCACATCCCGGGAAGCCTCCCTGGGTTGGGTAGAGGAAGGAAGGGCTCAGAGAAGAAACCTCAACTAGTAGGAGGAGACTGAGAGCTAAAAATGATGCCTAAGGTCACACAGAGACACCCCTAAGTGCTCTCGCCCCCCGTCCTGATCCAGCAGAGGGAGGCAGCAGAGAGAGGTGGCTGGAAGGAGCTAGAGGGCCGGGAATTTCACAAGTACATGTGGGAATCTCAGGCACCACCGAGTGCCACCACCCCAAGGAGCAAGATGTAAGGAGCATGATGTTTCTCTGGCACAGTGTATGAGCTGTCCCCACAGCCAGGGAAGTGTGACCCAGTAAGCAACCTGCCAATGACATTCTCTGTCAGCTCAGGACTGAATGAGCAGGCCTCTGGGCCTCCAGGCCAACTCAAGGCCCTGGCCCTGAGCTCTCAGGGGCTGCACGGGAGCTTGGGAGGTCCTGGCCCATGGCGGGCCTGTGTGGGTTGTAGGGACAGGGCTGGGCTATGGTATGGTCAGAGTGGATGTGCTCAGAGGCTGTGTGTATGAGGGTGCTGAGGCTTCCAGAGGGCACCTGAGGGACTTTCAAAGACCTTTGGTCATGGAAGTGTACACGTGTCTGGGGCCAGAGGACCCAGAACTGCGGATCGGGGCTCAGAGAAGGGACAGAGCTGGGTGGTAGGAGAGCCCAGTAAGAAGCGGGGGGCTGGGTGAGAAGACAGAGATCAAGCTGAGGGTTGTGGCCAGTGAGGCAGGGGCTTGTTGGGGGGTGGAGGCTTGAGGAAGGGGCTCCAGGCAGGCCGTGGAGAGGCGAACTAGGATGGCCACAGAGCTGAGCCACTCAAGGGGCCTGTTGAAGCATCTCGGTCGGAGTGAGCAGACCAGAGCCTCCAGGTGGAGTTGAGGGATGGGTGGGAGGAGCGATTTGCTGTCCCCAGCATCTTCACTTGGAAGCTACTGAGAGCTACTGTCTGCTGGGGACAGAAGGTATCTCAGCAGGTGACAGGGTACTGTGTTACCCCTAAAAATAACAGTGACAGGGGTTCTTTCCTTGTTGGGAGAGAGAACGGCTCAACTCTGCTTCTGTCAGCACCTCTGCTGGCTCCTTGAAGCCCCTGCCCACTCCAAGACTAGGACAAGCCAGGAATCAGGAGGGGGCTGGACTGGGCCTTCCCGCGCATGCCCCGGATGGCAACCAAGCCACCCACATGCTTTCTTCTCTCCCTCTGCTTTTCCTACTCCTCCCTTCCATACTCACCTTTGTTTTTGTTCCCCAATAACCACCCCAGAGGCAGAAGTCAAGAGGAGTTTGGACAAGTTCACCCTCCCCAGTCCCAGGGCCCAGACTCTTCCCCTCCCAGCGGTAATCACTGCAGGGGCTGGGCCAGCCAAGACCAGAGGTGGAAGGGGGACATCCCTCTGCCTCTCCGTGGCTGGTTTGTGGTGTCCACCCAGCTGGAGCAGAACTCTCCATGCGTGGAGAATCTGTCCATGGGTGGGCCCAGATCAGCCAGAGACCCATTTACAAGCCAGCCCTAATGAAGAGTGGCATCCCTGTCTTCTAGAAAATATGGTGCTCATTTCTCCATTTGTGTCTTTCCCAGCTTGGGGGTTAGGGGGACATTATTCCACCTCCGTTACCACTGCCTCCCTCCCCACCACCTCCTGGCATGTGCTACTTGCTGTTATTAGCAGGAAGCTGCTTTCTGGGGCAGCTGCCTGGGGCAGGTGCATCCAGCTCCTTTGAGAGCGGCCATCACCGACCCCCCACAACCACCAAGGCTCAGCACCTGAGGGGGTAGCGCTCAGGCTGAGAGCTCCAGCCCCACCCCCACTTTTCTTCCACCTCCCCCCTCCCAGTATTGGCATATCAAGGCCTTAGGGCAGGACAGAGCTGAGCTGCCCAGGACAGATGCCCTCAGGGAAGCCTCCAAGGTGAAAGTTTCATTCGGATGGTCATTTATTCATTCAACAAACATTTATTGAGCACCTACTATGAGGCACACACTGTTCTCAGCCCCAGGGTCAGAGCAGTGAATAGACCATCCCTGCCCTCATGGAGCTGACTGACATTCTGGTAGGGGAGACAGACGTGAAATGGAACAACTATAAATAAGTGACATAATCTTAGATTTTAGATTCATAGTGTTAAATGCAATGAAACAATAAAACAGGAAGGGTAGATAGTGTGTGCCGGGGGAGGGGGTTGTCAGGAGAGGGCTGAGATCTGCATGGTGAGAAGCAGCCAGTGCGGAAAAGAGCCGAGTAGGGTGCCAGGCAGAGAACCGCAAGGGCAGGGTGCAGAGGGGGCACAGGGCTCTGGCAGCACAGGGGCAGAAGGGTCCATGGGCAGGGGTGGTGAAGGAGGGGTCTGGGCATATAAGAGGTTAGTGAAAGACGAAGGGGCTAGATCAGCCATAGGACACAAAGAGGAGTTTGGCTTCTTTTGTAAGCACAATGAAAAGCCATTGAAAGTTTTAAGCATACAGTGACATAATCTGGTTTGTTGTTTAAAAATCATTCTGGCTGGGCCGGCCCTGTGGCTCACTTAGGAGAGTGCAACGCTGGTAGTGCTGAGGCCGCGGGTTCAGATCCTATATAGGGATGGCTGGTGTGCTCACTGGCTGAGCGTGGTGCAGACAACACCGTGCCAAGGGTTGCGATCCCCTTACCGGTCAAAAAACAAACAAAAAACAAAAAACAAAAAAAATAAATAATTCTGGCTGCTAGGTGAATAGATCATGGTGTCAAGAGGGAGGAAGAAGCTCCTTCGGTGGCACCGAGCAGTGGGTAGTGGGGGGATGGAGTCGCTGTCAGACTCAGGGTATGTTCTATAGGCCCAGGGGACAGTGCTAGCGCATGTACCGTACTCCCCCACTTCCTCCTCTGGGAGCAGGGGTGGGGAACGTGGCCTTTATTTCACATCCACCATATGCATCTGGGGCTATGTGCTCGGCTGTCCCTCTGCCACCCCAGCCTGAGGCTCGCCATCACTCCCAGCCAGAGAATGAAGTCGTGTCTGCAGTTACCTGGAGGGAAGGAGAGAAAAAGCCCAGACCAGAAAGAGTATCCCACAGCCAGCCTCCAATTCAGGGGAGAATCCGACTGCTCCCAGCACCACTGGGAAGCTCAACCCGTTTTGCAGAGAGGAATGTGAAGGCCCCAGGTTTTGGGTTATTCCATGGCTTCTGTGCCCGGCCTGGAACTTGAGCTCCTCCTGGCAGCTCCTGGCAGCTCGTGGCAGCATGGGGGAGCAGGTAAGAGCCCAGACTGTGTCACCAGCAATGTGGGTGTGAATTTCAGTCTACCAGCTACAAGCTGTGTGGCCTTGTGAAAGTGACTTACCTCTTTGAGACTATTCACTTGATTAAGTCCTTCAGTAATTCAAACAATATTTAGTGAACACCTACTATATGCCAGGCCTTACACTGTATCCTAAGGATGCTGTAGCCACCAAGAGGACTTTACAGTCTAAGAGGCAAGACAGGTGACAAATAAATAAGCAAATACATACCATGATTTGAGATCAGTGCTAGGAAGTGGAGAATAGGGGTGTGACAGAAGTCAGCACCTGGGAGGAGGGCCCTGTTTAGATAGGGTGGTCGTGAGGATTAAATGAGACAATTTATGGAAAGCCCTCAAAACAGAGCCTGACACATGGTATGTGCCAGTGCCCACTAGCTCCTGCTGCTAGACACTCAGGGGAAGGGGTGAGGGCATCAGCACTGGCCTTCAATTCCAAGCCTAGAGCTGGCTGAGGGGGGATCCAGGGGCATCTGGAGCCAGATCTCCCCCGCCACAAGTCAGGATCAGGACTGGAGCCTCTTGTGGACTCCCAGTACCCCCCTCCGGTGACCTGGCTGGCTGCTGTGCCCAGGTGGTAGGACACCAGTGACAGCTCCTCACAGAGCTACCTATGGGGGATGCTTCTTCCTGGCTCCAGATAGATTTTCCAAAACCCCAGCTGCCAGTGGTCCCCCAGGGCTGGAAACCCCTCTGAAACCCTTCCTGGGGATAATCGGAGGAAGATACCAGCCCCTGCAGGTGTGGGATTCAGGCCTGCTCCTACATTGCCCCTCCTCCAGCTGCCCTTCTGCTGCCACCAGCGGCCATAAAGATGGTTTATAATCTTCTCACTGGGAGAAGGTTCAACAACTCCAGAGCTGGGCGAGGTGGCCGTCCTGACCTTCTCTCAGACCAGAAGGGAATCTATAGTTGGGGCAAGAGGGGGCAGTTGGTGTCAGTCTGATTTGGTCCTCTCTCTGGTACATCTCTGCCCATGGCTCAGGGAGCAGACAGCAGAGATGGGTCTAGGCTCCTTTAAGAAGCTCCTCTGGCACCCCTGGTCCCCAGCCCCAGCCTGGCTTCACCCTCTTCCACCTCTCCTGGCCCCTTGAAAGCCACCCCAAAGCTACAAAGCCTCACTTTCTGCTTTCCTAGATGTCCGGGAGGAACCTCCTGATTTTTTTCTAGGCACCTTCATTTCCTGGAGTCTTCTTTGCCTTTTTAAAAAAAAAAATTAATATACTAAAAAAAAAAATTAATATACTTTATTTTTTAGAGCAGCTTTAGGTTTACAGAAAAATTGAGAAGAAAGTACGTAGAGTTTGCATATACTCTGTCTCCCTTGCACACGGTTTCTTCTGTTATTAACATTTTGCATTAGCGTGGTCCTTTGCCTTTTCCAATTCCCAATTTTGGGCCCCAGTGTCCCACTCTGGTTCTACTTCCCCCTCCGTGCTGTCAAATCTGGTGCTGACAACATCACTGATGTGCCAGGTACCTAACTGGTGCACCAGATACCAATGCACTGGGTAACCGATGCACCGGGTGACTGATGCACCAGGTGACCAATGTGGGTGCTGTCCCTCCTGGCAGTTGCCCCTGCTTCCCCTGTGTCCAGTTCATAATACCTCCTCTCCCAGCCCTTACTCACCTGGAAGGATTGACAGGTGAAAGTGTAGGACGGAGGGGCATTGGGTTGGGACACCCCATTATTCTTAATCTCCACAGTCCCCAGCCAACTCCTCCTCTGAGAACCCAGCCAGATAAGGGACAGTGCTGGGCCTGGGCAGGACAGAACACAGAGGAAACATTGGCCCCTCTGGTCCCTTCAACTTCTCGTAAGAAGTTAATAAAATTGCAGGCCAGGATGACCCAGAGGACATGATTTACTCAGGCTGGGGAAAAGCTTTCAATAAGGTCCCTCCATAAAAGGCCATTAAGGGAGTGGAATAACCACAGGCTAAGGGGCAAGTGTTATGGATTCCAGAGTGGTTTAAGCAGAGGAATTAAAGAGGCATTTGCAGCTGAGAGACATTATTAATAACCACACTGGGCCCTTGTAAAGGCTTTTCATCTCGGCCGGCTTTGCAGGCTCTAACTCCTCAGCTCTCGGGCCTCCGGTGGGGAAGGGAGGGGCAGGCGAGCTGGGACGGCTCGCCCCACTTTTAGGCTGAATAAGTGGATGGGAGGGCTGAGCTCTCAGAGCTCAGGGGTCCCTGGAAGATACTGGGTGACACACTTTCTGGTGTGAAAGATGAGAGACTTCCAGGAGGAAAGGGTGCAGAGGGTGAAAGCATGGGGGGTGGGGCACCACGTCCCGCCTCTGATCCCACTACCAGGGCTGAAGAGGCAGGTGCCATTTTGCAGGATGTGGGAGCAGAGAATCCACCGTTCCCATCCAGGGGGTGCAGGAGAGGGAGAGCTCCGAGCGAGAACAGGGGCTGCTCTCCCTGGCCTCCTTGCTCTCAGGACCCTAATGGAGCCTGGACACAGGGCTGAAGAAGCCTGGAGATCGCTCGTATGTGGCATCCCAGTCCTACCCTAGATCTCCTCTAACTTGATGACGGAGCATCTTTCTCTCCCGGGTGAAAGTCCAACGTTCATAAGTCCCACTCCCTCCTCCCAACCCATTATTCAAGACTCATTTCACGTGACACTGCTTCCATGAAGCCCTTCTGAGCTGAACCCCTCCACTTCCCACTGACCCTAACTTCCACGAGTTTCCAGCCCAGTGAGGACCAAACCGAGGCCCAAGGTCACCCCATCCTACCCAGTTTCTGCTTTGGGTCCTCTGAGAGGCCTGTGCCCCTGGAGGCAGGTTGGGCACAGAGAGGCCCTCGGAGAACCTTGACAACCTCCCTGGGGGTGCGGGTGGGGGGCAGAATACTGAGCAGGGCCACCTGTCACCTCCACCCCAGCCCCACCCCAGCTCTGTCCTCTGTAAGTTCTCCCTCCCAGAATTTATCTCTCTCGCTGAACTCAGCATTCCTTTTCAACGTTTCCACACTCTCAGATGGTTCCTTAAATGTGCATATTAACTGGCAAAACGACTTGCCTTAGTGTTCACCTGGCCTTGCATTAATCTCCACACAACCCCATTACACTTAACACGGCTCGTCCTCTCAGCTCAGCCTCGTAAACTCAGGGCAACTTCAGAACAGCTCCCTGTGCCCATGGCTTGCAGCTGCCCCGGGCCAGGTGCTACCTGGAGGGCCAAGGGGAAGAAGCACTGTCCCACCGGGCTTGATAGCCAAGGTGGGGGCTTGGGGCCAAAGACCCCAGGGGAAGCTGCCTGCCTTGGCTGCCCCTTCCGAGTGACTCATGGCACCGGCAGCTTCACCTCAGGTGAGTGACTTCCTCATTTTACAGGTGAGGAAACTGTGAGGGTGAGAAGTGAAGTCACCTGCCTGAGCTGAAGCCGGGATTTGGATCCCAGGTGTTCTGGATCCAAAGCCAAGCCCTTGGCCGCCATCCTGCACTCCCCAAGCAGTGGCAAAAAGTAGGTGACAGGCAAGAGATGGTCATGTGATGTGGCTTGGCCACCTACTGACTATATGACCTCAGGCAAGAGTAGTTAGGAGATAAGAGGGATGTTTCCTTCTAGCTCTGCATGTAAATACTCAACACAACACTGCAAGGTGGATTCTATCACCACCATGCTCCACATAAGAAAGTTGATGCGCAGAGAAGTTAAGTAACTTGCCCAGGATGTACAGCTAATACATAGCAGAGTTGGGACTCAAAGCCAAGGAATCTGTCCTCTTAACCTCTTCTACCGCCCCTCGGAAATGACAGGGGAAGCTCATTATTCATTCTGCTTTTCCTTGTGGCCTCTCAGTCATTAACAGCTTGCAAATTCTTGTCCTGAGTCCAGCGTGCCTTTCAGATCTGACTGCAACTTTAGATCTGGTACCATTTGGCTCTAGTGAAGATGTCATGGAGTTGGGACCTTACCCACGGCTCGGCCCTGCACCCCACCCAGCCAACAACTACTTGACGAGAGCACCATGGGGCAATGGTCACCTGGCCCCTGCACAAGTGTGCCCTCATCTTGATAATTCCTTACCAGAGTTCTTTGGGCTTTTCCACCAGGATTGGGTCTCCACATTGACAAGTCAGGACACTCTCTCTGAATCAGACTATGTCTAGGAGGCAGGTCAGGGAGGCTCAGGCCCTGGTACTCCCAGCCATGCCAGGAAGATGCCAACAGGACAGGTGACCCAGAAACACCACCCCGCCCCAGGCCCCTCCACTGCTGGGCATATATTCTGAAGACCCACTGCCAGGCTAGATTGTAAGAGCCTAGCCTAGAGCAGAGACCTCTGTCCTGCAGAACCTGTACATTGAACCACCCTGTGCCCCTAATGAGGGTCCTCAGGCCAATTTCAATCCACTGGGACATCAGATTCCTGAGTTTGCTCCGGAGCTGTCTGTTTCACCAGCCTTCAAGGGCAGGAGGGAGGCGGGGTTCTATGGTGGTGGTGGTGGCTGTGTCAGGCGAGAGGCAAATGGGGTGGGGTTGCCAGGTCAGTAATGGGGTCCCTGCTCCCTCGCTGGGATACAGCAGTCCTGGGGCCTCCCTGATGTGATTTACCAGACAGTGACAACCTTTAATGCCCGCTCTGCTATAATCTCCTTTATCTTAATACAATCTTTTCCTGTTGAACTCTCCAGAGCCCCAACCGATATTTTCAACAGAGGGATTTTTTTTTTTATTATTATGACTTGATACTGTGATTACTGTCGAACTCTCAGTCTTTGTGGAGGGGAAATTAATAAGTTTTTCTTAAGCACTCTGCACAGACACTGCATACTGATTAAGCCGGGCTGGCTCCCCTAGGGCAGCAGGAGTCAATTATCAATCTGGCCTCTTGCCTGCTGAGACGCAGCAGTTCGCACATCTGGGAGAGCTGGTCATTAGGTCTCAGCGCCTCTGGCAAGTGCTGAGCATGTCGTGAGGGGTCCAGGACCCACCCTGTTCAGTTCCTGGCTGTGCCTTGGAGCAGGAATCACAGATGTCGAATCCCAGAACAAGAAGAGACCTGGTTTTCAGTGCGTTCAGTCCTTCCCCTCCCACATTACAGGCAGAGAAACTGAAGTCAAGCAAGATGTGACCTGCCTCTGTCTCAGACAACCAGTGGCAAGGCCAAGGCTATCACTCCTAGGGTGACATCCCGGTTCTCTAATTCACTTCCTTTCCAAGAAGATGTGTTTCCCTTTCAGTCTGTCTGCAATCCCTCTTGCTACATTGTTTGTCTTTGTCCTGTCCTAATTGGACTGAAGGGTTGACAGGTGCAGTCCCTTACCCCTGCAGAGAGAGTAAGTGAAAACACAAGCTACCCCCACCAAACACTGCTCCCCACCCAGCAGTGGTGACACTCGGCTTGGGTGAGGGAAGGGCTCCTGCGGGCAACCTGCCAGCCAGCTGCCAACTCGGGCCAGCATGGCTGTGAGCAGACAAAACAATCACCCCCTTCACCAAGGCTAGGGCAAGGCACAGGCAACAAGGCGGTCCCAGTGCCAGGAGGGACTGGGGAGCTGGAGATGGTCCTGGGCTAGGTCTGGCAGGTGGATCAACGTTCCTAACTTGCCCCTGAGAAGATGCCCCTACCCAGCCCCTCACCCAACTATACTGATGGAGAGAAGTCTGGGTGCAAAGAGCCAGTCAGGTGAGACATATGGAGACTGTCAATCATGAGGAAGTTTTGCCCCTTCCCCCTAGCCCCCAGGAGCTCTAGGAAAATGATAGCAGCCAAAGGAAGTCCAAGTTGGAGGCCGAGGCCATCTTCTAGAAGTGAAGACCAGGGCTTCTCTGGCTGCCAGGGCAAAAGCGCTCTGGTCTGATATCCTTGCTCCAGCAGACACGACAATAGATCCAGATAATCAGGCCTCAACTCCTGTTCAGCCTCTATGCTGTGTGATCTTTCTTGCATTACCCTGGTTGCAGAAAGAAGACACCAGGCCACCTGTCACCAACAGGCATCACCTGGGAGGAGAACTGAGAAGGGAGATGCAAGATTTGGGGGAGAAAAGCACCAGATCCAAAGGCATCCTGTTATGAGGACTGAGGCACACAGAGTGGGGGATTAGACTCTCATTCATTCATTCATTCATTCATTCAACAGAGCACCTGGGAAGGCCCCTGTCCTGTTCCAGAGCCAGAAGGTGGCTATGAAACAGGCAACTACATAAAATGACTTCAACTAGTGGTGGGTGCTACATAGGGAGAAATAGAGGTGGGGGTGGCAAAATCGGGGGCTCTCTGTGCCCCGTGCAGAGGTGACTCAGAAAGATGAGAAAGTCTACTTTCCATGACCAGCTGGGGCCCCAGAGCTCTTGAGCAGTTGATGCAGATAAGAGAGGTCCTTCCTTCACCACGAGACAGGCCTCAAGCAGGCATGGTGATGGGGGGCAGGGGACCTGTGCTCAGGAGGGCCAGGCCATCAGCAGGGAGGCTGCAAGAGCTTGGGTGGGCATTTGTAGGGAGAGGAGAGGGAGCAGACTCTGCAGCTGAGCTGTGACAACAGAGTGATGGCACATTACTCTTTCTAAGTAAATTAAACACATCAATCTCTGTAATTAGCAGGGCTACCCAGCAGGCCTTTGGCCTGGCTATTAAAACTTTGGCACAGTCTCCCCGCATAGCCTGGGTGACCTCCCCACAGCTGTCCAGTGCAGGAAGGCTTGGGGATAGCTGCCAGGCCGGGCAGGAGGAGGATAGAGTATGGGGCCCAGGTGCTCTGGGCAGGGGAGAGGCCACGGTCCCTTCACACGATTCCCTCTGGCCTCAAGACTTCTTTGGATTACCTGAATGGTCACATTCCACTAGCACATAGGCACCACAAGGCAGGGACCTGGTTTGCCTGGTTCACTGCTGTAGCCAGCCCCAACATCCAGAAGAGTGCCCAGTACATAGTAGGTGCTGGAAAAGTATTTGTTGAATGAATGAATGAACGCTCTCTCACCTGTGGGCATTTGCACAAACTGATCACTGTGCCTGGAGCACTTGCCACTTTGCTAATTCCTCAGATCCTTCAGGTCTCAGCTTAGATGTCATCTTCCCTGGTAAGCCTTCCTGTCCCCTAGTTAAGTACATCCATCCTTTGCACTTGGTGCCTCCTACACTTACACCCGTTTAGAACTTAACACACAACATTAGAATTGCTTGTTTATGTATCTCTCTCTCTACCTCACAAGATTGAAAGTTCCATGAAGGCAGGGGCTATGGGGCCACCATGGTATCCCCAAGGTGTAGCCCAATGCTTGGTACATAGTAGTTGCTCATTAATATTTGCTGGACGAATGAATCAGTGAATCCATGAATGAGGAATGGGAAGCCAGCTGCTGGCCTGTGCTGAGTTACACATGCTCTTCCCTGAGTTCCAGTGCGCTGTGAGCAGCAGGCATGGACAGACGAGGGAAGGTAGCCCCAAGCCCACACCCCTGGATGCCAAGGGTCCTCCTCCAGACACCTTGTATCTCCTAGGACCGGTGCTGTAATGATAAAGATGCTCATCTCTCAGACCAGAGCCTCCTGGTCTGACCAGGACACCTGTTAGGACATTCCTGTCTCTGGAAGCCTCTCGGCAGAGCATCTGCAGGGCTGGTCCGTCTGCCCCTCAGCACCCCAGAAAGACACATGGCCATGCTGGGAGCTCCCTCTAGTGGCAGACAGGCCCTGTGGCTCAGCTCAGGCTTGACCTTGTGCCAGGACCGGGCAGGCAGGTGTCCCTGGCCGTTGAGGCAGCCGCAGGGACTGGATGATGTTCATCCTTTGATAGTGAAAATACCTGAAAGTGCTCAGGAGCCTGAAAGATGCCACCCAGATGTAAGTAGAAGTGGGGGAAATGGTACAGGTGGAGCTGCAGGAGAGCTTGCTGGGTCTCTAGCGGTGGGTGGGCCGGGGATCAAGCGGTGGAAATCGGGTCCACGTGAGGCCCCTGGTTGGGCATGAGAGGTAGCATAGGTGGGCACTGTTTGATGGCGCGTGCCTCTGTGGCTTAGGGCATGGTGGGCTCTGGTGGGGCTTTGGAGCCAGTATGACTGACGGAACCTTGGTTTCTTCAACAAAATGAGATAATAACACCTACCTGCCAGGTGTGGGGCCTAAACGAAACAAAGCAGGTGAAGCTCATAACACCTACTTAATGCTTATCACACCCAACAATCTGCCCCACAATCTGCCAAGGGGACCAGAAGCCCCACTCATCCCTGCTTTCTGGCATGGACTCCCCCTGACTCTCCCCCCAGACCCCAACATTTTTTCTGTTCCCAAAACTGAAAGTCACGGTGGCATTGATGTTGGGTAAACAGTCCTGACCCCTGACCCTTCTCTCTGAGCAGGACTGGAGAGAATCTTCACCTGTGACAGGCCAATGGTCAAGCCCATCAGGAATACACTGACCACCCTATTCTCAGAGTATTGGGGGCCAGGGGACTCCCAATGCAGGTGGGAAAGTTTCTGGCTAAGGAAAGGAAGGACTATGATTTTCCTAGGATCCCACAGTTATTTCTGCAGCCTGGCCCTCCTATTTCCTGAGAAACCTACCCCATTCCAGGTAGTCTTGGTGAGGCTGTCAATCAAGATGCCTCCCCAAAACGGGGGGAATCTGGCCCATCTAGTCCAATGACAGTATACACTCATCCCTCTGGCAACAGTGATTGGTCTAAGTGGATGTGTGGACATGTGGACATGTGACCCAAAACGTCAATCTCTTCCCTTACTAGGGTGTAAGCTGCAGGAGGGCAGGGAGTTTTGCAGGTATTACTTGGTAGGTAGGGGTTCCATAAATAGTTGCTAATTGGGTGGGTGGATCTGATGGAGTTGCCAAGTGTGGATGGGGTTGCTGGTGTGGGGCTGGCCTCAGGGGCCAGGAGGAGAGGTCAGGGTTACCACTAGCTTATGCAGAGTCTTACGTGTATTAGGAATAGGGGATTCCTTCAGCAGGTGACTTAGGAAAGATGCTTCTCTGAGTCACCACTGCCTTGTATCAGGGCCCAGAGCTTGGCAAGCAGAGCATTGGATGTATTTCAGCTCCCTCTCGCCCCTCACTGCCCAAACTGCCAACATATGTGGCCCCTGCCTTCCCTGCCATGACCAGAGAGAGAACTGCTGATGAATGAGGCAAAGAGAGAGACAGACAGACAAACAGGGCCCTGATGACATCACTTGATCCCTAGATCCACCTCTGGACCCCCTGTCATGTGAGCCAATGAAGTCCCTTTTCTTTCTTTGGCGGCTGGCCAGTACAGGGATCCGAACCCTTGACCTTAGTGTTATCAGTTATCACTAACCAAGTGAGCTAACCAGCCAGCCCTCAATAAAGTCCCTTTTCTGCTTAAGCTACGACATTTGGGTTTCTGTAGCTTACTACTGAAATGTCCTGCTCAAGACACTCAGCCAAGTCTCGCCTTCCAGTTCCTGGGATCCTTAGGTCCCTCTAAACCCCATCCATTTCAAGGACATGAAGAAACAAGAATGATTCTATGGTTTACAGGAACTGGGCTTGAATATGAAGAACTAGATATGATTTCTGCTTCTGTCATGTAGGCCCTGGAGCCAGCTGGCCTGGATTTGGATCTGCACTCCGTCATTTACAACCCCTATAACCTGGGGCATTTACCCAACCCCACTGGGCCTCAGTTTCCTCATCTGCAAAATGAGGTTAATAGCAGTATCTACTTCATTGGGTTGTTAGGAGAATTACATGAGTTAACATGTATGATATTGAGTGGGACCTGGCACATGGCAAGTAGATGCAGTAAGTAAATGTCCACTTGCAGTGTTATTACTAATCGCACCCTCGAAGAAGTCACTTTCCTCATCTGTAGGATGGGAATAAAAATCTCAAATTCACAAGGTTGTTATGAAGGTTAAATGGGATGGGCAGGCAAAGCTATCGGCAAGGGCCTCAGCTGCAGTAGGAGCTCAGTGTGATTTGAATCTGAATCTTTGACTGCTTCACTGAAACCTGTGAGCTGTCGGAGCCAAGCAGTGGCATGCCTGCACATCAACTGGAAGCCCAGCGACGAGGAAATAAATCCTCATGCATATTATTCCTGAGTAAAAGTTCTCCTGGGACGCTGCTTGCTTGGAGCCTTCTCATTGCACAGCCAGCACGCAGCAGAGACTGCAGCAGCTCACCTCTGGCTCACTCACTCACTCGTTCTCCGGCTGGCTCATCCTCCAGGGGCGAGAGAAAGGAGAGGAAAGGAAATTGAAAAGCCTTTGATTTGTCGGGGAGCCTGCCGGTGCTGGCGAACCTCACTGAGTCCTGAGGCCCAGTCTGCCAAATCACCTGCCCAGTTCTCTGCCAGTCCTTCTCTGCTGTTTCTTGTAATTAGTCCATCTGAGCACTTAGGGCAGCCCTAGGGGATGGGGAGGAGGGGGATGCAAAGGCAGGGTCAGGGCACCTGAGGCTGGTGCTGCAGAGCAAAGCAGAAGGGAACTGCCTGAGAGGACCCCCACCCAGGAGAAAGGGAGCGGCAGGGCCCACACTCTGACATCCTGTCTAGAGACAGAGCCTTCTGGAGCGCCGGTGAGTGCTAGCTAAGCTGTCCACTGGCTTTTGACACCACAGTGAAAGCCAGGGCTATTGACAAGCTATGTGCTAAAACTCTGAGAGGCAGCAGCAAGGGATGAGTTTCCTCGTCTGTAAAATGGGCATACACAACACTTGCCACGTCTGAGACCGCGAAGACTCCATGAAATCAAAGATGTGGACATCGTCCTGAAATGAACTGCTTTCCCTGCCTTCTGAGCAGGCGTGTCTGCCCCCAAGGTGCCAAGCTTTGTGCTTCCTGGCTGGCTCGTCTCTGCTTCATTTCTGGGAGACAGGGAGATCTGAAGCTGATTTTCTATGGTAGAGATGAAGACACTGAGGCTCAGAGAGAGGAAGGTGACATAAAAAGAGGCTGCTCCTGGGCTGGCGGGCAGTGCTGTAGGAGGGGAGTCAAGAGGCCTGGGGCCAGGTCTGAGCCCTGTCACTTTCTCGCTGTGCCATTTTAGGCAAGTCACTTAACCTCTTAGACCTCAGTTTTCTCATCTGTGAAATGGGAGGGTAATGGGAGGTTTATAGTGTAAAGATAAATCATTAATAAAGTACATGACACATAAGAAATGTTCAAAATAATAGCTGATATGTGGCAGGTAGTAGTGCTGTTATTATTATTAATTTTTTTATTTTTTGGCTGTTAGCTGGTATGGGAATCTGAACCCTTGACCTTGGTGTTGCACACTGCACTCTAACCAACTGAGCTAACCGGCCAGCCCCCCCCCCCTTTTTTGTATCATTAATATTATTATTCTCATTAGCAAGCAAAAGACTCCCCTCTTATTTTCTCAGCTCTGGTGAGAGCTAGGTTTTAAAACTCTGCTCTGTGCTCCTGCTGCTGCTTTAATTTCTTTCTCTCACAGGAACACCTCCCAGAAAGCTGTTTCCTGCTCCCTCTGTAGATAACAAGATGGGCAAGTAAGGCCATAAAAGCAGCCTCCAGGCTTGGAGGTGCCCCAGGAAAGGGAAAGCAGTCTGGTCCCTTTCCAGTCCCTGGGAGGCACGCTCAGGAAGCCCTTCTCTGAGCCTCCGATGGTGGGGACACGAGGCTCAAAATCCAGTGTCAGCTCAGAATGGAAGCAAGCAAGCGAAGCTTCCCGAATGAGCGCCAGGAAATCCTATAAAAAGGCTCCCTCCATTTCCCTAATTTTCAGAGATGAGGATTGATGGAGACATCCATCCGTCTTCCAGCCTAAATCTACTTCCAAGGACTTGAGCCATCGCCAATGTAAAACTAATGAAAGCTTTATGAGTTACTGAGCTCCAGGTACTGTTGATAAACACCCTCTCATGCCGTTGTTACAGCTCGTCATCTGCAGCGCAGCTGCGGGTCTTTGTAGCAGAGCGCGAACCTCAAAGGCAGATCATTTGAACACCTCCCCTCTGAAGAGGGGAGCCCGTTGGTGACGCCACCCCCACCCCTGCCTCCACCTGCCCCCCGGGCCAGCTGCGTGGCTCACACGCTCAGGAAGGCGGGGAGGGAGTCCAGGCAGGCAGGAGTCCTCGGGGCTGGGATTTCAAGAAAAGACCCCAGAAGACAGTTCTGGAGATGACAGTGCTGATGGCTGCTCAACAATGCGAAGGTGCTTAATGCCGCTGAAATTCACACCTAAAAATGATTTAAATGGTATGTTTTATGTTATGTATATATCACTACAATGAAAATAAATAAATGAAAAGAGCACAAATCTATACTGAGAGCAGCTCGGTGCCCCAGACAGCCTTCCAGGTATCTGACCTCAGTCTTTCCTGCTGTGCTCTGAACCCCAGTCCCCGTGTGATGAACTGTGGCTTCCCCATGGAAAGGGAATTTAGCCTGACATCACAGGTGCAAATAAATATAAGGTGAGCAGCGTGGCCTCTGGGGACAGATCACTCGGGTTCAACTCTTAGTTCTGCTGCTTAAGAGCTGTGTGGCCTCAACAAGCTTCTTGCCCTCTCTGTGCCTCAGTTTCCTCATCTATAAAATGGGGGGCACCCATTTATAGTGGGGAGGCTGTAAGGAGCTAGCACTTTTACCGTGCTCAGTACCAACCTGACACATGGCAAGTCCTCCATACAGGAGGGTTGTTATTGTTCCCAGCTTCCTTTACACTCCAGTCACTGCTGATACGTCCTCCTCGGAGATGAAAGACGCGGCAAGGACCGGGTGGGTGGAGGACATTGGATGGTGGCAGAGTTTGGATGGGTGGGCAGTGAGGGTCTGCCTTCCTAGACTGAAGTTGTTCACATCATAATTTCTGAAAAAGGGTGCTGGAGACACTGATGTCACAACTGTTAGGGACTGGCCACTCCCGCAGCGCTCACGGCCACCCCAGGGACCTCTGGTAGCCTGGCTATCAGCAGTGATTGCCTGGAGTGTGGGGGAAGCTGGAAACAGCCAACAGTTAGAACTCTATGGGACTTCTGAGGCTAGTCCATAAAAAACCATGGCAACTTCATTCAGCCTCATTCTTTTGTGTCACTCACTCTGCAGAGACCACCACCATGTAGAGAGGCCCCTGTGGGGCAGAACTAAGGCCTCCTGCCCACAGCCTGCACCACGTGAGGTGCCATCTTGGCAGCAGATCTTCCAGCCCCAGTCAAGCCTCTGATGACTGCAGCCTCGAGAGACCCTGAGCAAGCTTGCCCCTGAACTCCTGACCCGCAGAAATGGCAGACATAGAGATGGTTATTATTGTTTTAAGCTGCTACGTTTCGGAGTAATTAGTTAATTCATACAGGTGGGGAGGGAGCTGGGCAGGCGGGGCCAGGGTTACCCCACCCTGCAGTGTGGAGCTCATGGCGGACATCCCATGTCTCTCCCTACACTTCTGTCTGACTTTTATTCCAGTGAAATTCACTTCTGTGTTTTGTCCCTTCCAAACACACCTGCCTGTCCCACCTCTGTGCCTTGTCTGTGCTGCCTTCTCAGTGGCCTGAGGCTGGGGTGGGGGCTCCACCCTTCACACCACCGGAGCTGGCAGCTGTCTGGCTGTGTAATAGAGAGATTGCAGAGAGGCCCTGCAGAGCATGGGGAGCCCTATAGATTTTAATCCTTCCCCTCTTTAATCTTCCTTTCCCTTCCTTTGGCTCACAGGTTTCCACTTGCACTGCAGTTTCAAGAGATAAAGTCCCACAAACAGGGACTGCAAACCACCCGCTCCCTCTGCCTCCAGTGGAAGTAGAATCCAGCCAAGCAGGAAACTGCCAAATCTCTGATCAGCTTCTGGGAGCTGGAGGTGACTGTGGGTGTCAAGGACCCAGGAATCTCTGCCCCAGGCTGTCATTTCCTCTGGTTTCTGGCTCCGTCCTGCTGAAATCCCATAAGGCCCCTGGATGGACGGGGGTTGGGTGTCTGCATTACCTCTGGAGCAGCTGGACCAGGTGACTCCTGGACCTGGCTGAAACTATGTTGCCTAATGTCAAGAGCAGAAGCCTTTGAAGTTAACAAATGTCAGCCCTGCCATTTCCTGCTGTGTGACCTTAGACAAATGACTTGATGTCTCTGGGCCTGCAAAGCACTCAATAAATAGGAGTGGCCAAGAGTAGGGGTAGGGTCTGCAGGTGATCTCTCCCTGACCTCAGGACTCTCAGCCCTCCCCACCCTTCCTCTCAGAAAACAGACAAGCAAGGCAGCTGTCCTGCCTCTGAGCATCAGCCAGGCTGAGATGAGGTGGGACACCCAGACATTGTCATCCTTCAGGCCAAAGGATGTCCGCATAACAAATTCATTCTGTGCAAAAAAGAACTTGGCTGCACCCCTGCACAGAGTGGTTTGAGATCCAAATTGCTGCCTTGGCACTTTGGAGACAGAAAGAAGAAATGAGCTCGGGGTCTCTGGGAAAAGACCTTTAAACCTGTTTTAGGAATCAGATTTGTCTGACTGCTGCTCATCTGCCCTCCAGATTTGGGATGAAAGGAAGGGACTCTGGAAGGCTGCCTGTCGAGCACTGAAAGCAATGGGTGAGGGAGGGCAGGGTTCAGAAAAGGGTGTGACAGGGACATGCCAACACAGGGAACCTCCCAAGTGATGCCTCATCTCCTGACCAGGGAAGCTCTGGGGGCAGGAGGAGAGAAGAATGCCCTCGATGGTGATGGAATGAGCAGATCTGAAACACACAGCCACAGACCAGTAAGCAGCCCACACCCCTTGCAATCATCCAGGCCAGGCTCTGGGTCCTCTCCGCTGTGCAGGCTTCATGTGGTCTTCTCTTCTTCCCCAAGACCGCCTTTGCTACTTGCTCGTGCATTCATTCATTCAACACCCTTATATTGAGCATCCTCTGGATGCCAGTGAACAGGGAAGAAGAGCAGTGTTGAGGGATGCAATTCCACTTCTCAACTCCAGAGCTACAGGACAAATCACAATAGCTCACCTCCCCCAGGTATCCATTCAGGAACAGAGTATCACGGGGGTGCCAAAGAAGGTAACAAAGGGAGGACACAGTTGGTCTGGGTGTTGAAGTCTGAATAGGAGTTCATCTCAGGAAGAGGAGGAGGGGTGGGCAGGGTACTCAGGGCAGAGAAGGCAGCACAGACAAGGCACAGAGGTGGGACAGGCAGGCGTGTTTGGAAGGGACAAAACAGAAGTAGATTTCACTGGAATAAAATGAAAGTGTAGGGAGAGACATGGGATGTCCGCCATGAGCTCCACACTGCAGGGTGGGGTAACCCTGGCCCCGCCTGCCCAGCTCCCTCCCCCCCTGTATGAGTTAACTAATTACTCCAAAACGTAGCAGCTTAAAACAATAATAACCATCTCTATGTATGTCTGCTACTTTCTGCTTGCTCAGGGTCTCTCGAGGCTGCAGTCACCAGAGGGCTTGACTGGGGCTGGAAGATCTACTTCCAAGATGGCACCTCACGTGGTGCAGGCTGTGGGTGGGAGGCCTTAGTTCTGCCCCACAGGGGCCTCTCTACATGGTGGTGGCCTCTGCAGAGTGAGTGACACAAAAGAATGAGGCTGAATGAAGTTGCCATGGTTTTTTATGGACTAGCCTCAGAAGTCCCACACATTTCTGTGACATCTTATCGAATGCTCAGATCAACCCTATTCAGCATGAGAGAAGACACACAGGGATGTGTATATCAGGAGCTGGGGATTATTGGGGTCCCTTGTGGAGGCTGGCTGCCACACCGCCTCCCTGGGAAGCCTAGGTCAGGACAAGCCCTGGTCTACAGAGTTTCAAGGAAACAATCACTCAGCCCCTGAAGCAGCTCACCATCAGTTTCCATGACGCTTTTCAAGGCAGACTTCCAATAGCGACCAGTCAGGTGGGTGTGTGGCAGGGCAGGACTGGTGCGGACCTTTTCTTGAAGAAGGGGACTGGGGGTCAGGAGTCTCTCATACCATGGACTCTGCCAACATATAAGATCAAGCCCTCCCTGGCCATTGTCCAACTGCCCACATGGCTTCTGGAGTGGTTATCCTCAAAGCGGTCCTAAAATGTGCCCTCCAGCAAATCCCTGAGATACTGCCAGTTGGATGGCCCACACTTAGCAGGGACCAGCCATGCCAGCAAGCTCCATGCAGGGGCCTGGGGCCTGCTCAGAAGTTAGTGTGGTAGTTGCAGGACCCCACTGAGTCTGTATATGCCTAGCCCAGGTCCTGGACAGCTCAGACCTGCCTGTCCTATGGGCTGTGCAGATCTTGTATAATCAGAATGCCAGGCAGCACCTGCAGACAATTTTATCACACTCTGTATAATGTGTAAATACCATTAAGTTAGACAGATTTTCTCATTAATTCTTGGTCCCAGTGACAGACCAGGAATTAACACAATTGATTTTCCAGTCCCTACTCATTATCAATCATCCCCCAGAACTTAGTCACATTTCATCTGTTCCATGTAGGCCCCAGCATCTATTTGGAGGCTTCAACATATATTAAACTAATAAAGAGCAATGTGCACTGCCGTGCCAGCCCTGGAAAACTGGTGGGGATGAGCAAAGAAACAAATCTTGGGAAGAAAGTGGCTTCTGGGGCTTCTAGATGGGAAGAACGGACGGAGCATTTGAAAGCACAGCTCTGCCCCTAGGAAGCTGCCATTGGCCAGTGGGTGCTCAGGCAAGGGTGTTGGTGACTGTATCAGTTGGAAATTGCTGTGTGACAAACCACCCTAAGACTCGGTGGCTCAGAACAAGTGTTTAATGCTCATGATCCTGTGGGTGGACAGTTGGGCTGGGCTCTCCTGGCCTCACTCGTGCAGCTGTGGCCAGGAGGTGGCTGGGATAACTGGAGGATCTAAAACCAGCCTTACACACATGTCTGGTGATTCGGACTGGCTCTCGTGTGGAGGGCCCAGGGACCTCAGCTGGGATGGCTCATCTCTGCTTCACGTCGCTTTGCATCCTGCAGGAGCTTGGATGGGACTCCTTCACATGGCAGTCTCAGGTAGTTCCAAGTGGGTGAGAGCAAAAGATTCAAGACTTCTTGAGACCTAGCCTGGGAAGTCGTACAGCATCACTTTTTGCCATCTCCTATTGGTCAAAGTCAAAAGACAAATCCAGATTCAAGGAGTGGGGAATGAGACTCCAGCTCTTGACGAGAAGAGTAGACCAAAGGCACATGGCAAAGGATGTGCCACAGAGGTGGGAGGGGTGTTGCAAACAGGGTGCCATCATAACCAACCTGGGACCAGATTCTGGAGCCCTCCTGCAATGGGCAGTTTCTTTTTGATCCTTCATACCAAGAGAAGGTGGCTCTCATTTTTCAAGACCTTTCTTTGGTACCCATCCAAATAGGAGAGAAATATGCATTTCAGTGACCTGAACAGCAACCACAAACAACACTGATCTAAGGGTCAGGAGGTGGAGGGAAGAGGGGACCTATGTCAAATTCTTAATCCTGACACAATCTGACTTCCTTGCCACCCGGAGTGCTCCCGGATCATCTCACCCCCAAAGTTGAGTAGGATATTGTCTTAGCCCATTTTCTGTTGCTGTAACAGATACCTGAGACTGGGTAATTTACGAAGAAAATAATTTTATTTCTTGGGCTGGCCAGTTATCTCAGTGGTTAGAGTGCAGTGCTGATAACACCAAGGTTTGGTTTTTGATTCTCGTATCGGCCAGCTGCCCAGAAAAGAAAGAAAAGAAAAGAAAAGGAAGGAAGGAAGGAAGGAAGGAAGGAAGGAAGGAAGGAAGGAAGGAAGGAAGGAAGGAAAGAAAGAAAGAAAGAAAGAAAGAAACAAAGAAAGAAAGAAAGAAAGAAAGAAAGAAAGAAAGAAAGAAAGAAAGAAAGAAAGAAAGAAAGAAAGAAAGAAAGAAAGAAAGAAAGAAAGAAAGAAAAGAAAGAAATTTATTTCTTATAGTTCTGGAGGCTGGGAAGTCCAAGGTCAAGGGGCCGCATCTTGCTGGTGGGAACTCTGCAGAGTCCTGAGGCAGCACAGGACATCACATGGTGAGGGTCTCATGAGAGACAGCCAAACTGGCTTTTACAACAGACCCACTCTCATGATAACTAGCCTACTCCTTCAGTAACCATTAATCCATTAATCCATGAGAGCCCTCCCAAAGGTCCCACCTCTCAACATGGCTGCATTGGGGATGAATTTTCCAACACATGAACTTTTGGGGGACACATTCAAACCATAGTATATGTATTCAGAAATTGCCAATTAATGTTAATATTAGCAAGGGCACACACACTTACAAAAGCAAAGCTTTCCAAGTCCATCTAGAAAACAATTGTAGATTATCCACTGCTCTCTACTCTCTGTGCCATTCCATGCTAACAGAAATAACTTAATTTCAGTGATACTATGGAAGTAATAACAATCTACATTACAAAGGGCTTTTGGGGTAAGTTTTTCATTGAGGTGTGATATGCATTCAGAAGAATGTGCAAATTATAAGTATGTAGTTAACTGAATTTTCATAAAGTAAATGTACCTGCTTAATTAGTGCCAACAAGCCTCCTACTTGAGTGCCACCCCCGCCCCAATGAGGGCAACTACCATACTGACGTCTGACACCATAGATTGGTTTTGCAGTGCGTATGTACAGAACATGCTTTAAGAGTTATGGCCCAGGCCCCAGACGTAGACACAGTCACTGTCTTCAGGGCTGTTGGAACAGCAGTTCCTGCTTCAGGCAAGGATATGGCCTTCCAGCTTCTCAGGGCTTCTCCCCATCCTAAGTCCTTGTGTGTCTTCCCGGGGCAAAGCCCTTTGCTCCAGAGAGCACCTCTTTTGTCACAACAGAACTGAGCGTGGGAACAGGGGTAGGCAGATGAGTGGGAGGGTGAGGGAGGGAAGAAAGGGCCACCTTTGGGGGCTTCTGGCCAGTTTCCTTCCATTTTCTCCTGGATGACGTTCCTCATCCAACCCTTTGTCACTCAGGAGAGTGGGGCAAGTTGTTGGAAGCTGTGTCACCACGAAGGCAGGACAGCTGGCAGCGTTGCTGCGAGGACAGTGGGGCTGGGTGGGGGGAACTTTAGGAGACACTCAACAGACCCTTCCTGAGTGCTTCCTGGGGCCACAGGGACCAGGGCATTAGCTGGAGGGCCAACCCCTGCCCCACCCCTTCAGCTCCAAGCCCACGCACCCACCTGGAATTATCACTAGATAATAATAGTTGACTTTATGGAAACCATTTAAGATGAATTCTAATGTGCTGTATTATGTGACTTTTTCAGAAGTTCTGCTACAGGAAAGTGAAGGAGGTTCTGAATATTAAGCAGTGAGAGGTCACAGAGGGTGTCTCTGCCTGGTGGGCACCTCCCCAGTTAATTAGCTCCCTAATGCCCATCAGGTGAAGGGGGACGGCAGAAGAGGGTCTTTCCCCACCCTCACTCGATGACTAGGTTCTCTCTTCTTTCATCAGAATTGTCAGGGTGGACCAGGCACTCCCTGCCTTTAGGAAGTCTCTGGCTGGGGGCCTGAGTTCCCCTGCAGTCAGCCCCTGAGCTCCAGCTGGGGGAGGAGGCCAGCACTGAGCAGGGTGTGAGACGAGGTTAGAGAGAAGGGACATGGGGGGGTGGGTGGGGTGCTGGGGCCTCATCTCCACCCATCGCTGCCCCATATACCCAGTGGGATGTCCCTGAGCTTCCCAGTTTTGAGGGTCAGCAGAGCATAAAAATGCATCTCCCCACTCCAGCAAGTGATGGAAAGGCTGGGATGTTTCTTCAGGAACCTGTGCTTACACTACCGGTCTCAAAGCAGAATGGAGCGACCAGTCGTGCATGGAGCTGGGTGCCTCTCAGAACTGCTCCCCCTAAATTTCTAATTCTCTCATACAGCCCCTCAAATCCTCCCTCCCAAGGCTGGACTTTGATTAAGGTCCAGCCCATGAGCTGAACCTTTCTCATTTTCTCTCATCAAAACATACCCATCCTGTGTAGCATTCATTTCGGGTCATGATCCTCCATTCTCCATGGTAACAGGCAGATTTTTCCCCCCTCTGTGAGAACCTCCTCGGCTGTGTGCTTGTATTTTAGCAAGGATCTTTGGGAAATACAATGCCTTCATTCAAAGGACTGACTATTGGTGGAATTCGACACACGGAGGCAGGCTGATAGAGAGCTATTTTGGTGCAGAAGAGCCTCTGAGCTCCCATTAAATCATAGCCACGGCCAACTAATGAAAGAGAATGTACTGTCCTTTCTATTCAAAGTTTTCACCTGCAAACCAGCACGCTGCTGTCAGGTGTAGGGTTAAGCCCTTAAGAACGTGCTTATCAAATTGAATGAATGAATGAATGAATGAAGCAAGCCCAAACAAGAATGGAACAAAAGACCTTGATCTCATCAGCCCTTGATCTCATTTAATCTTTCAAACTCTGGGAGTCCGGGCAGAGGCCAGAGGTCCACAGTCTCCCTTCCCTCTAACATCAGCTTAAGGTCCAGTCCAGGCAGTGGACCCAAGAAAGAAGGAAAGCATCACCTCCAGGAACTCGGCCTCAGCACCCACTGCTCTGGGCCAACAGGGCAGCTTCTCCCCAGGGCTGGCCCAGGAACATTTAGGGCAGGGAGGAGGTCCTTTCCTGTTCCCCTTCCATCCCAAATGCCAAGTCCCACAGAAGTTCATGCTTCCGGAAACAGCCTGAAATAGCTACACAGTTCTGTCCCCATTTCTCGTTCCCTCCCTGCATTTAAGTGCCTATTAGGGACAAAGGGACAGGAACAGAGGACAATAACATCTGTTTTTCCAATAAGCCGGTGACAATGCGGATCTGGGGGTAGAGCGCATTAGCGCTGGGGCCCAGATGCAGCCCCGCAGCTGCGGAAGCAACTGGCACTCCATCCTTTCTCACGGAGAGTATCTCCCAGTCAGCGGCTCCTCGCTTGCTGCTGTTTACCCTCGCCCGGGGAGCCATCGCTGTTCCCGGCAGAGCAGGCCAGCCTCTCGCTTGGTATTTTATGTCTGGTGGGCCGGGCCCCAGTTTTAGGAGGAACCTGGAAGCCACATGTCCTCCAACTCAGTCCTTCCTTCCCAAGGCTGACACCACACCACAGAGCATGGTGGGAAGAGCACTGGGTTAGGATCGAAGGACCCGGCTTCTCATCCCAGCTCTCCTACCAGCTCTGCAGCCTTGGGCTGCTGCATCTGCCTGGGGACACTGAGAGCAAGGTGTTTAACTTGCTGTGGGAGCCTCCGTTTCCTTGTCTATAAAACGGGAGCTGTCATAACTCAGTCATGGAACTGCTGTGCATCCCCACGGTGAGAGCCTGCATCTGTGATCCTCAGTCAGGTCAGAGGGCAGGAGCAGTGCAGCCTGTGTTCCTGTAGGTGACTTTGTCTGAGGCTGCTCATGCCTAAAGCTCACTCACTCCAGGTCCCAGGGATGGCTGAGCTGACTTCCAGCAGTCAGACTGCACAAAGCAAATAGGATCCTCCAACCCCTTCTCCAACACTGGGAACTCCTGAGCCCCTCTCTCTGATGGGGCCCCTCAATCCCACCTCTTCTCCCTCCCCTCCAACACCCAGGAAACCAGCACATCGTGCACGGGAGTGGGGGGAGGGCGAGGAGTCCTGGAAAGGGTTAAGGGAAGGAAAAGAGAGGAGCGGCGGGAAGGGGAATGGGGCAGAAGACACAGAAGAGAGGCGGCTGTGGCTCTTTCAACATTTTACAAGATTTAAATTGAAAATGAGATTTATTAAAAAAAGAACCCATTACGCTTCCCGCCCTTCAAAGGAAAGAAGGGTTGGAGAAGAAGATCTCCGCTGAGGGAGCGCCGCACCTGGAAGAGAGCCGATTGGGGTGGTGCGTGATGCGGCCACTCCATGGCTGCGTGACCTCTGGGGAGTCACCTCACACTCAGCCCGTGAAACAAGCCCAGCACGCACCTCCCAGGGCCATGGGGAGGCCGGGGTGAGGGACCCACAGAGAAGGGCTTGGGGAAGCCCAAGCTGCCACCCGCCTCCAGAGTATGGTGACTCTCACTGTGACTGCGGTGAGGCGGCTTTCACAGGCCACTGTGGCTCCCACCTCTGAGAGGGAGCAAGTATCAGGGATCACCTATGACAGACAGTGGGTTTCCAAGGCAGGTTGACCTCTTCCAGGAGACAGGACCCCCGGGGAAGCAGGTCTTCTCCCAGTTCCTATGCAGAGCAAGTCAGCGGCAGCCACATCGATGGCCCAGCCCGATGGCTGATGGCCGTGGGCGCAGGTTCCACAGCGCTCTGCCCCACTTGACTGACTCAGTTATCTTGGCTCCTCACCATCCCCTCCCTGTTCCTTCTTGGAAAAGGAATGACTCTTCTCAGCAGAGCAGCCCAGCCCCTGTGTGCAAGCTCAGCCCTGAGCCGGTGGGATAAGGACGGCTCCACCTCCTGCCTCTGCCTGGAGCGGTCCTGGGCTATCGCCTGCTCACAGCTCCCGCCGTTTCCTTTCAACCTCTCTGGAATTGCATGGAGATTGGTTATCTGGTAATTGAGATTGTTTTACACGGTGTCACTCATTGCATTGGGTTCCATTAAGTTTTGGTGCCTATTGAATAGCCAGAATAATAAATGCCCTGTTCGAGAGGTAGAGGGGGGTCCCCACATGTACATAGTGTACCCACATATGTGCACGCACATGGACACAGTGAATTTTTAAAATATAACAACAACTCTGGTAAAACTGACTTCAGGCATTTTCTCTGTGTTCACCTCTTGTTGATCTTTGACTGCAGCCCAAGGAGATGTTACCTCTCCCTTTAACCCAGGGACTCTTGCAGCCCCTCTGAAGACAGGCCACTCTCAACTGTGCGTAAGACCATCTGTCTTTCCATCCGATACCCCCTGAGCACCTGCTCAACAGTCAGGCCCTTGGAGCTGTGGAGCAGTCAATGAGAAGCCACCTTGACACTCTCTGGCCCCAAGGCCAGGACCACAGCTTTTCCATGGTCTCCCTACTGGGATTCTGGTCTCACAACCAGGCTTGGCTCTCCTGAAAAAGTCTCCAAATGGGTTGTCCCTTGGTTTCCATGTAGAACCCTGTGCTGGTGCCAGAGCAGAGCCCCTCAGGGAACCACCAAAGGGACCTACACACACACACACACACACACTCACACTCACACACACACACTCACACACACACACACACACACACACACACACAGTGCCTTAGTTCATGCAGGCTGCTGTAACAAAACGCCGTAAATGGGGTGGCTTACAAGCAACAGAAATATATTTCTCACAGTTCTGGATGCTGGGAAGTCCAAGATCAAGGCAGATTTGGTGTCTGGTGAGAGCCCACTTTCTGAGTCATAGATGCCACCTTCTAGCTGTGTCCTCACATGGTGGAAGGGGCGAGACAGATCTCTGCAATCTCTTTTATAAAGGCACTAATCCCATTCATGAGGGTACTGCTCTCACGATCTAATCACCTCCCAAAGACTCCACCTCCTAACACACCATCACCTTGGGGATTAGGTTTCAATATATGAATTTGGGGAGACACAAACTATCAGATCATAGCACACAGTTTCACAATGAGCAGTCGTTTCTTTCTTTTCTATCTCCCTTACTATCTTATAAGCTCCATGAGGGTAAGATCTAGTTTTATTCATCTATTTTTAGTTTTGATAACACAGTGCCTGGTACCCATCAGTTGCTCACTAAACGTTTTTTGGCTGAATGAAGGAATGTGCCAGGTACTGTGCCGGGCACTGTGAAGAACGTAGTCACATCAGCCTTGGGCCCTCTGCCCTCAGCTATGGTAGTCTGAGATTATACAAAAACAGCCACATTCTAAAATGTCCATCACTATGAAGAGAACTGGGACTTACTTTATGAAGCACTTACTGCATGCCAGGCACTGTGCTAAGTACGCTATGAACAGTATTTCGTTCCAACCTCAAAACCACCCTCCAGGAAAATACTATCATCCTCCTTTGCAGAGGAGGAACTGAAAGCTCATAGAGATTACATAGCTTGTCTGAGGCCATCCAGGGGTGAGTGACAGAGCCAGGACGTTCACCCAGCGCTGTCAGACTCCAAAACCCTCGCAAGCTCCTTGCACTCAGCAGCCAAGCTCCATGCGTGACACAAGGAGAGCCTGCTTGCTGTCTTTCCTCTGAGATTGCAAGTTTCCTGAGGGTAGGGACCAGGTCCTATTCATCACCATACTCCCCAGAGCCTAGCCGAGTGCCTCTCACATAATACTTGCTCAGTAAATTGTGACTGGTCTTGTAGCTACAACTTCTCAGACAGTGGAGACAGCGGGGATCCAAGGCCAGAAGACCGGCATGAAGAGGCTCCAGACATAGGTAGTGAGCTGATCAGGCCTGGAACACGGGGCATGGTGAACTTCATCTCTGCTGTCCTCATTCTCCCACAGCCCTTTGTGCCTCTATTATGACACTTGGGATGGCATCTGGATAATTTATGTGTGTATGCTCTCTCCGCTGGTTCACTGTGAGTCCTTAAAGGGCAGGGGCATGCCTCGTTTATCTTCAGTCTTCCTGGGACAGAGCTGGCCCAGAGAGGGCTCTCCATAAAGGTCATTGGCCAGGCAAAGTGTCAGCTGGAAGGCCCTAGTTGATGACAGTTGATAGTGGTCACCTCTGACCCCCTCAGCATCTCTCCGACATCTGGGCTCCTCCTAGCCTGGCATTCCCTTGGCCTCCATGTACCCCAGAGCTGAGGGGCTGCTGCGATTCGCGGGAGACTTGGGCTCAGCGCTCCTGCTCCACACGATGCTTTGCCTGGGCCTCATCTCTCAAGGCCATTCATCTTGATTAGGTATTGGCAGCCTTGGCTGATTAAACGCCCTGCCATCCCCTCCTGTTTGTTTCTCAGCAAGGAGTGTCAGGGTTTCATCCTGACCTTGGCAGTGCCAAGAGTGCCCTTAGCACACCTGCCCCAACACTTCAGTTGCCAGAAGAGGTTGATTAAGGAAAACTTCACCTACTCACCCTCTCAGGCAGCAGTCAGGGGGCTTTCGCCAGCTGAGAGAATCGGGGACAGCTGTCCACCAGCACCTTGGTTTCTAAGGTAACCATCGCCTCTCACGGCCATTTCTTGCTAGAAACCTTGATCACTGCTCATCACCACTTCTCGGAATCCTTGGGCAGCTCCATCCGGCAGCCTCATCTCGACCCTCAGTGGTGTTTGTTGGTGTTTTTTCTAGAGTCGACATGACCTCCTCTCCCTTAACATAAGCTCATTGAACCCAAAGAGTCAGTCTTCTGTGTCCCAAACACCCACATGACTATCAGCTCCAGATGGTCTCACCCTGAAGGTGGGAGGGGCTCTGCACCCAGTGGCCAGCCACATCCTCAGGAGGAAGAGTCACTAGGCAGCTTCTAGGGGCTTGGGCACCACCGCCCCCCGTTCCTGATGTGCACACTCTGACTCAGTGGCTGGGTGAGGACTGGAAGAGGAGAGAAAGGGGAAGACAGATGGATGGGGCAACAGGAGCATAAATTTAATCTGAGAATGGACCTTCCTCTCTGTCACTGTGGGTGGGCAGCAGCCACTCTTCATTATCCAGGGATGGACAGACTTTGACTTGAAACTTTGGCCCAACCTGCCAGAGCAGGTTAGACAAGCAGTTTACCCCATAAGGCTGGCCTCCTGGGGTTTTGGAGGGTGCAGGTCAGGGAGCCTGAGGGGACCTTGCCTTGAAGCCCAGAGTGCAACAGGCCAGTGCCAAGACTGAGAGCAGTGAGAGCAGTACCCAGCGGGCCCTTGGCACCTCCTCTCCCCCACCTGTTTGTCGCTCCCACCAGGTCTCAGGCTCTCTGCTTCCCACCTTGTAATGCCACCAGCCAGGAAGTGGCCAGCCCACCTTGATGGGAACCACTTCCTTGGCACTGGCACAGGAGCCACCCCTGAGGGTCTGTAGCTGGCCCAATCACTCACACACTTAGAAGCAGCTCTAGGAGCCCCTGCCTGAGAACCTATGGTGATGGCCATATTGGTCTTTGATCCTTCTGAGGCCCCTCTCAGACACCCACACCATCAGCCTTGTTCGCCACTTAGTGATGATCACCCTTCATCACCACCCTCTCCCTCCTAAGGGACTAAGTCCCTAAGGAAGAAGTCAATTGACTGAGTCCCTTATGTGCAAGGCATTCAAGGACAGAGAGGTGAGGAGCAGAACTTGGACTGAAACAGACCAAAGTTTGAAGTTTCCAGGAGCTTGGGCCCCACTGCTTCCCGTTTACTAACTGGTATGAGTCACTTACTAGCTGGGTGACTCTAGACAAGTTGAATAGTCTCTCTGAACTTCAGTTTCCTCTCTTATGAAACAGAGACCTTAGTAACCCCTTTATGGAGTTGCTATGAGCACCGAGAGAATGTATTTAAGCTTTAGAACAGTGCCTGGCACATAGTGAGCATTCAATAAACCATAGCTTTATTACTGTCATTCGCTCAGTCACTCATCCAACACTTACTGATTTAGAGGCTTCCATGCATCAGGAATATGAGCTGGATCTTAAAAGATCTTCAGGGTTACTGCTATATTTCCCTTCCACGCCTAACCACAAGAGGTACGTCCCTGTCCTTACTGCTCAGGAACAGCCAGCTGATGTGATGCAGCGGCCCAAACTCACACACCTGTCGTTCATCCCTAGAAGGTCCAGCCACTCCAACATAACGCAGCCATTCAACAACCAGTTACTGAGTGCCTGTTCCGTTGCACCAAGCATGGTGCTAGTGCTGAGACAGGACTGTAAATAAAACATAGTCCTTATCACACTCTAGTCCTACCACTGCTGGGGGAAATTGACAATAAACACGTTGACAAACTAATAGGTGCATGACACAAACCATGCCATTGTCTTCCCTGTTAAACCCATTTGTGACACTAAGGGGTGGGGGGGGGGACAATTCTAAGCCAATCTAGGGGAGAGAGGGGCAAGGATATGGCAGAAGTGTGGAAGTATGCACTTTAGAATCACACCACACAGAGCCCTGCCTCTCTGTATACATTAACATCATAGTAGGGCCCCAGAGCAACTTCCTGTTACCCCACCTTTACCCTCCAAATCCTGGTTGGGACCACCTCTTCTGAGGTGGGTCTGTGCCTTGCAATTACAGCCTTTCCTCCAATGCCAGGAAACCATTTGTCAGCCTCCTGATGAGCTCAGACCCAGCCGTCACCCCTTCCTCAGGCAGGGACCTGACTTGGTTTATACCACCATTTGGCTTCCTGGCTTAGTCACTCGCCATAGGAGGGCCGTCCCAATTTGAAGAAGGGCAAATCACAAATGTCAACTGACTGAGACCCAAGTGTCAGGTTCTTGCTAGAGGCACTACTTTTACACCAGCCTGCACAGTCTGGAGCCTGTAATGAAAGAGGCTGAGTCCATTAGCAGCAGAATGGTCCGCAGAGTCGGAGGAAAGGAGCTGTCACCCACCTCACTTCAAGGGTTTCCAAGGGTGGAATCAACTGTGTGTGCATGCGTGTGTGTGTGTCTATATATATAATCTTTAAAAAGAAATCAATCACAGCTGTGCCTGTTAAAATGACGGCACAGCTGTGCCTGTTAAATGATGGGGGTAGGAGTCAAAAGCTTATGTTATTTATTCGGGGAAATGCTATATCAGGGGCTCTAATTATGCGGGGGACTAGTCAGTTGCCAAAGCCCCCGATTATGATGGGTATGACCATGAGAAGATTATTACAAATGCGTGGGCGGTTACGATGACATTATAGATCTGATCGTTGCCTAGAAGAGTCCCAGGCCGACCGAACTCAGCTCAGATGAGAAGACTTAGGGCTGTTCCCACTATCCCAGCTTAGGTGCCAAATAGAAGGTATGGTGTGCCAATGTCTTTATGGTTTGTTGAGAATAGTCAACAGTTGGTGAACATAGGTAGGGGGTAAAGTGGCGGAGCAGGCATTAGACTGTAAATCTAAGCACGGGGGTTGAGTCCCCTCTTTACCAAGTCCTGACGTGATTTATCATGCAGAACTGCAAATTCAGAAGAGGAACTTCAATCCTGCCGGGGCTTCCCCTGCCCTTTTTTCTGGGTGCCGGGAGAAGTAGATTGCAGCCAGTTGCCTAGGGTGATTAGCTGTTAACTAATTTTTTGTGGGGTTGGAGCCCACCAGTCTAGTAAGGGCTTAGCTTAATTAAAGTAATTGATTTGCATTCAGTTGATGTAGGATAGAGTCTTGCAGTCCTTAGGTCAGAAATTAAGTGAGGGGCACTTACTTAGGGCTTTGAAGGCTCTTGGTCTATTTAACCTAAATTTCTAGTTCAGAGTGGAGAGAACTGGTGTGAGGGGCAGGAGCAATGCTGATAGTATCATGAGTGTTGGTAGGAAGGAAGTTTGTTTTGTGTTTTCGAACTGTCATTTCATTTTTGCGTTGTTAGTTACTGGGAATTAGTAAGTGTTGTGGAGTAGATCAGACACATATAGAAGTACGGGTTGAGTAGTGCTGTGATGGTTATGAGAGTGGGCAGGATGATGGTATCATTTTTTGTTATTTTTTGGATGGTAGCTCATTTGGGCAGGAACCCTGTAAGTGGGGGGGAGTCCTCCTAGTGATAGCAGGATTAAGAAGACTGTGGGGGCGATTCATGGTGTTTTATTTCACAGGAGTGCTAGTGACAGGACAGTGTGGTTTGTGTTGATGTTGAGTATTGTAAAGATGGTAATTGTGAATATGATGTAGACTAGTAGGTTGAGAAGTATGGTTGGGGGACTGTAGAAAAGGAGGGCCACCGTTCAACCTATGTGTGCAGTTGATGAGTAGGCTACGATTTTTTGTAGTTGTGTTTGGTTGAGTCCTCATCCTCCTGCTAGGATAGATAGAGTAGCAGCGGGTAAGGTAACGTAGGGGCTGAATAGTGGAGACATTTGGAATATGATTGAGATGGGGGCTAGTTTTGTCACGTTGGTAAGATTATGCCTGATGTTAGGGGGATTCCCTGTGCTGCTTCTGGGACTCAGAAGTGGAAGGGGGATAGGCCCAGCTCTTCGATTAGTGCTACTATTAGTAGTGTAGTTGCTGTGGGATTGCTTATGTTTGTAATTGTTCATTGTCCTGAGTTTGTTATGTTGATTGTAACAGCTATTACTGTTATGGAAACAGACTTGGCAAGGAAGTGTCAGACACTTAGAGGGTTGGAGAGTCAGGAGTTTATTATGCCAGCAGGTCCAGACAAGCTACTGCCTGAAAAATCTGGACCCCTAGCTTAGGTCTTACAGGGCTTATACAGGCAACTTTTCCAGGTTTTAGATTTTGCTTTCTCAGCATTCATGTGGTCTAGGCAGATAAGCAAGGTACGGAAGCCAAAAATGCAAGTAGTAATTAGAGGCTGGACTGGTGTAACAAGCAAACATTATTTCAAAGACAAAATATTACTTCAAGGACAAAACAGGCTTATGACAAAATTATTTTTGCATTACTCCCAACATGCTCTCTCTAAACATTTAGTGAGCATTATCTTCAGAGTTTTGTGGGTTTTTTCTTTTCCTAGGAGCAATAGAAGTTATTCTTTTGAGTGCACTTAGGTGCTACTAAAGGGTTATGCCAACCAAGTCTCTGATACGTATGGCAGGTTCATGGGGGCAAAGAAAGAGTTGTTTCTAGAAGGCACACTGCCACCATGAGGTGCCTGAGAAACACCCTGTTGCCAGGAAATAAAGGACTGTTAATAAGAACTTTTCTACCCTATTCCAGTATTTTGAGGCAACTGTTGTCAGTCCTATGGAAAATAGCAAGGCAAGCAATATAACAAAAATTACAGACAAGGTGTGACATATGCTTATCATTTCTTAAAAGTTTATCAGTGTACTTATTATGTCCCATGGTGACCAAATCCTCAAGCTTTGGCCATGTGTGGATCAGCCAGCCTCTGGATTAGCAGGATGCCTCTGGAACTGGACCTTGAGTGGGTTGGAGGGATCAGCCTTCATGGACCACAAGGTGGCATCTGCATGGGAAGCCGCCTGCTTCACCCACTTATGATGGATCCAGGGGATTAAATCTGTAACTTTAACTGCAGTAGGAGCAGTTAGTACAGCTATGTGTGGCCCCATCTAAGTTGGCTTTAAAGGAGACTTTTCTAGTCTTTAGCCATACTGTGTCACTGGGCTGAAATGGATGAGCCCAACTTCCCAAAGGGATAGGAGCCCATTCTAAAATTGTCTTGGTTATCTGCTTGAAGGTCCTGGCCAGTGACTGTGAGTACTATGACATCCCTACCTTCCCCAGCTATTGAGGGTCCCCCTGCAGGCTAGTTATAAGCAGGGGTGGTCTGTCATACATGTTCTCAAAAGAGGAATATCCTGCTGGCCCTGTCATACACCAGACCCGCAACAAGGCTAAGGGAATATATCCAGGGTATATCTCTTGGCAAAGTTTAGCTAAAATAGACTTTAGGGTCCAGTTTATGCGTTCCACTTTCCCTGAGCTTTGTGGTTGGTATATTGCTTGAAGCTTCCATCTTACCCGCAGCATTTTGGCCAGTCCTTGAATGACCTCAGTAACCAGTGTTGGCTTATTGTTTGACCCTATAGTCAGAGGGAGTCTGTACCTCAGGACGACTTCCCTTAACAGGGCCTTTGTAATCTCCTGGGCTCACTTGGAAAGGGTTGGCAGTGCCTCAGTCCATCCATTGAAGGTACATGTCATCACTAACAAATATTTGTAGCCCCTACAGGACTTTACTTCAGTGAAGTCCACTACCAGGTTTTTGAAGGGCGATGTCTCAACTGGCTGGATGCTGGGGACCGGCCAGGGTCCTTATTTGGCATCGTTTCAGATGCTGGTTGGGCATCAGAAGCTGACCTGGGCACACAGGGAAGCCAACCTTGGGATGAAATAGTAGCAACTCAGCATGGTCTCCAGGGCTGTGTTTTTTCCTGGTGTGTCAGTTCATGGTATTCCATGACTAGTCGGTGGGCTAGCCATAGAGGAACCATTAGTCTGTGGTCTGGGGGCACCCACCATCCTTCAGGGGTTTTAATTCCACCTTCCTTCTCTGTCCATTGAGCTTCCTCTTTTGTGCACTTTATCTGCTGTGCCGTCTCTGGCACCAGCGTGGTTTGGGCAGTTTTTCTGGCCTTTAGCAGGCTCCATCTGGGCAGCTGCTCTCTTGGCCACCTGACCGGCTGGCTGGTTTCCTTCACTGATCCTGACAGTGCCTTTTTGATGTCCTTTACAGTATATAACAGCCACTTGGGTGGGCTCCCAAACTGTCTTGCGGAGCTGAAGAATTTTTTCCTTGGTTTTGATGGTTTTTCTTCCTGTCATTAGTAGACCCCTTTCTTTGGACAGGGCCCCATGGACATGTAAGGTTGCACAGGCATATTTGGAGTGAGTTTAAACATTGACTTGCTTTCCTTTTGAGAGTCCGAGTGCCTGGATAAGTGCCCATAGCTCTGCCCGCTGTGTTGACCAACCCTGGGGCAAGGATTTTGCCTCTATAACCTCTTTATGAGTTGTTAATGTAATCGCTCCCATCTGTGAACACTTCCATGTCTGGGTCAGCCAAGGGCAAGTCTGTTAAATTGGGCCTGCTGGAGTATATCTCATCCGTTAGTTTTTCACAGTCGTGGTCCGGGGGGGCCTGTGTTTGAGTCTTCTTTGGCCGTGGTGTATGGGTGCTATTCCTCTTCCCTGGGCACCATTGCAGCCATCATGGTTACTTAAAGTTTATTTGTGCCCCTAGTTTTCTTAGCAAATTTCTTCCTCGTAGGGGTCCTGGACAGTTGAGTAAATATAGGAATTCATGAGTCACCCTGTGACCCCCAAGGTGTGAGGTTTGGGTCCTGCAGAACAGCTGGTCTGCTTGTGTCCCTGTAGTATCAACCATGGTAGTCTTTTGGCCTGAGAATGGAGCCACTGGGCTGGTTACTGCGGAACATTCTGTCCCAGTGTCCACCATGAAAGTTATTGGTTGGCCCCCTACTGTCATTGTGACCATAGTCTCCTGGGGGCCCAGGAACATCCCTGTCCAGTCTTTCCTAATCCAAGTCTATCCCTGCAAGGCCAGTGAGGTTCTGGAACTCTTGGCTCGATGGTTCAGGCTCATATTTTTTCTTTCCAGAGTGTGTCTTGTCTTGGGACGTTGGTTGGGGCTTCTCCCCGCTTTTGGGCACTCATTTTTTTCGGTGGCCAAACTCCCTGTGACAAGCACGCTGGCTGGGCTGTAGGGGTGCCCGTCTTCCTCAGCAGCGATTCTTCAGTGTGGACTTCCAGTCTGGACTGAATGCTGCTGCTGGGAGTGTCTCTATATCGGCGGGGTTGATTTCTTCCTTCTTCTTTATTGAAGTCCCAGTTCGGTGCAGCAACTGGAGCAGCATCTCTAGCCCAGGCCTCGGGATCCACTGCAGCTGAGGGTGCCTGCCGTTGCAACCACTGCCTAGCTCCATCCGGTCAGGATGCGTTGCCATTCCTCAGTGTTGAACAGGGTGAGGAGGAACTGGCGACAGTCTTCCCAGGTGGGTTGATGGGTGAGGAAAATCGACCCCAGGAGGCTGATGAGAGCCTGGGGTTTCTCTGAAAATGACAGAGTATGGTGTTTCCAATTCAAAAGGTCTGTGGTTGTGAAGGGTTGGTAGCAGAAGAGGGGGCACCCTGGCTGTACGCTGCCATCTGGATCAACCTGCTGTGGGCCTCGAGTCTCCCACAGGGGCATCTGGAGGGCTGGAACTTGTTGAGCAAAGTGGAGTCATCTCCCCACCAGTTCGGGACTTTCAGGACTCTCTGGACCTTTTTGCAATGATGCCAGTGGGGCTGATGGGACCGAAGCTGGGGGTGCTGTCTGGCAAGGGATGTCTAGGGCCAGGTGTCCCTGAAGGGATATGGCAGACGCAAAAGGTTTTTATCTGGGTTTCCTTGATATATAGGCCTTTTATTTCTTTCTTTTTTTTTTTTTTTTTTTTTTTTAAAGATGACCGGTAAGGAGATCTTAACCCTTAACTTGGTGTTGTCAGCACCACGCTCAGCCAGTGAGCGAACCGGCCATCCGTATATGGGATCCGAACCCGGGGCCTTGGTGTTATCAGCACCGCACTCTCCCGAGTGAGCCACGGGCCGGCCCAAGGCCTTTTATTTCTTTCTGATTATGTTTTGACTTCTGCACTGTTTGTACAGCAAGGACCTTACTCTTTCCCTTATGAACACAGAATCAGACCCAGGGTGACAGAGTCATAGCTTTAGTCAACAGGAGTCTATGTATGGAAATTGATCTGGGTGTCCTGTCTCCCCTGACATGATCTCGTAAACCGCTCAAACCTTCAGGAGGTCTAGTGTCCCTTGTGGACACCACCCAATATCAAAGGTGGGACATTCTAATTCACACAGGGTTAGGAGTTTCCCAGGGGTCATTTTGACTCTGTACTCCCCAGCATAACCCTTTTGAAAGTTCTTTAACATGCACTTAAAGACAGTAGATTTTGATTTGTTTGTCCCCACATCTGATTCTGGCCTCCTGTTCCTGCCTTAGGCATTTATGCCCCAAATAGCATTGGTGCAAGAAGTGGAAGGCTCACTCAGATTACCGGTACTCAACTAAATGTCTAGCCAAGCAAACAAACAGAGAAAAGAGGAGCAGTGGGGTCCAGTTTAACTAGTCCCAATCAGCAGGGCCAACCCATTCTGCTGACACAGTAATTGATAAAAGCAGTTTTCCCCACTGCAGTTGGCAAAAGAAGAAAAGTGCCAAATAGATTTAAATGAGAGAAACTAAGCATAGCCAGGAGTCCTCCAGGGTGCACCTATGCAGGAGTGGATATAATCCAACCAAAGTGCAGAAGAGGGATCAGACATTCAGAGAAAGGTAAAGAGGATTTTAGCGGTTTGGGGACCTCCAGTCTCTTTGGAGGCATGGGAATGAATTCCCACCGTTCTCGTGCATTGCTTCTCAGAGGGAACCTGTTCAAGCAAGGTTTTCTTGGTGTAGGACTGATCTTCCCACTTCTGCTAGTGACCCCTCAGGGCAAGCTGCTGCTGGCCAGAGGGAGCAGCTTCTCACAGGCTGAGAGGAGCTCAAGTTGTAGTCGTCCAGCAGTCATTTTAAACAGGAAGAACAGGGGAAGAAAGGAGAGTACAGGAGAAGAAAGCATTGTCTCATCAGAACTTAGGCTGTGGACTCCAGGAGAGACTCACCAGCAGCAGAGACACAGGAGGAAAATAGTCCCAATGGCCACTTGCGTCCTGCAGCTGGAGTTTTCTCTGAAGTCCAAAGCGTCCCAATTCTCACCAGTGATTAAATTAGGCTCTTGGATTCCAAAGTCACAGAAATGAACAATGTACCCAGTAGTAAAACAAGCAACACTTTACTGAAACAGGAGACAGACTAAAGTGAAAGGGGGTGAGTTCCCCTCCGAGTGGCTTAGTGGGGGCTTGCCCCCCAGGGAGGTATGGAACTCATGCGTGGGGAGGGGAACTCTATGGCAGAGTGGGCAATGGCTCTCTTGGAGCAAACAACGTGAAAGGATGTGGAAGGATGTGCGGGAGTCAAGTAAATGCTGCCTAGGTCCGAAAAGAAGCAGTCGCCTCTCTTTCAAGGACACTAGAGGGCGCTCAAACATTAACAAAGGCTTTCCTTCCACTCCCAGGTCCCTTCCTGCATCCCAGAGGCAAGACAGATGAGGGGCAGGGAGCCGCCCTCCTCCCAGAGGAGAAAGAAGACACACCGGTGTCTGCCTGGCCGTGTCCCTTGAGACTTGGGTTCATCTTGGCTAAGGTGTACCCATATAAACCCCAGGCCTGGTCCAGTCCGCCAGGGACTGGAATCACTGTTATGCCTTACAAAGTGACCACGGAGCCTCAGGTTGGGACCCACTCAGAAACTGCGTTTATCATTGGTTCCATACACAAACACTCACACAGAAGTTAAACATTTCCCTTCCCCAAACCCTGACCTGAGCTGAGCAGAGGGGCCCCGCCACAGGACCCCAACCAGATGGACCTACAAGATCCAGCACAGACACTCAGGGACCAATCAGTCTCTCATGGAGGCCCTTTCAGGAGGTGATCAAGCTCCCCTTCCACCTGGAGGTGAGCGTGACAGAACTGATGGGGAAGGGTGTCTACCTGTCCTGCAGAAGGTGATGGAGGGGGGTTCTGGCTGGTCCTTCCCTCTGCTGAGTCCAGTCAGATGGGCACTCTTTAGGGTTGGCCAGGTCCTGATGGAGCCAAAGCCCCAACAAAATAGCCAGGTGGCACCTCCCTAAGTCCCCCTGCAGTGTTGCAGATCCAGCCAAGCCACACATCCAAACCGGTGGCTCAAGGGGCCAGTCCAAATTGCTTCCCGGTCAATGCACCAAAATGTTGTAGAAACAGACTCAGCAAGGAAGTGTCAAACACTCAGAGGGTTGGAGAGTCAGGAGTTTATTACACCGGCAGGTCCAGACAAGCTACTGCCTGAAAAATCCGGACCCCTAGCTTAGGTCTTACAGGGCTTATACAGGCAAACTTTTCCAGGTTTTAGGTTTCGCTTTCTCAGCATTCATGTGGTCTAGGCAGATAAGCAAGATACAGAAGCCAAAAATGCAAGTAGTAATTAGAGGTCAGGCTGGTGTAACAAGCAAACATTGTTTCAAGGACAAAATATTACTTCAAGGACAAAACAGGCTTATGAGAAAATTATTTTGGCATTACTCCCAACATTATCAGAAGCATGGACACAGTTGCTTGTGTGAGAAAGTGTTTAGAGGTTGCTTCTGTTGATCGTGGATTTTTTTCTTTTCTTAGGATGGGGATAAAGGTGAGTATATTTATTTCTAGGCCAGCTCAAACTATCAGTCAGGGGGAGCCGAGTATTGTGAGTATGGTGCCTGTGAACAGGGTTATGAGGATTATGAGGGAAATTGTAGGATTGATTAGTACAGGAAGGGTATAAACCAACATTTTTGGGGGTATGGGCTCTATAGCTTATTTAGCTGACCTTAGTGTAGGATGTCGTGTAACAGCTAGCATGGAGAGTTTTGAGTTCTTTAGAGTAGGTTCAATTCCCATAGTTCTAGAAATAAGAGGGCTTGAACCTCTGTTATTTACTCTATCAACGTAATTCTTTTATCAGACATATTTCTTAGGTCTGTGGGGGGATGCTTGACAGCAGGATGGGTATTGAGATGTGTCATACACATAGGGCTAGTCAGTGGGAGGAAGCTTTTTCATAGGAGGTGTATTGGCTGATCACATTGAAGTCAAGGATAGGATGCTCGAATTCATAGGAATAGGGCTGTCAGCAGAAGTGCTTTGGTGGTGAAGTTGAATATAAAGATTTCTGGTATAGGGATGTCATGAAGTACTCCTAGGAAGATAATGGTGGTAAGAGCATTTATGATAATGATGTTGGTATATTCAGCTATGAAGAATAGGGTGAAGGGACCTGTAGCATATTTGACATTGAATCCTGATACAAGTTCTGACTTGCCTTAGGTTAGGTCAAATGGGGCTCGGTTGGTTTCTGCTAGTGTTGAAATGAATCATATCGTGGCCAGTGGCTGTGATGGGAGGATTAGTCATATAAACTCCTGGGTGGTGATGAGGGTTGACAGGGTGTAGGATCCATTTAATAGTAGGACTGACACAAGGATGATGGCTAGGGTGACTTCATATGAGTTTGTCTGGGCCACTGCTTGGAGAGCACCAATTAAAGCATATTTTGAGTTTGATGCTCATCTTGATTAGAGGATTGAGTAGATAGCTAGGCTTGACATGGCCAGGAAGAATAGTATTCCTATATTTAGGTTGGCTAAGGGGTGGGGTATTGGTAGTGGCACTCATATGATGAGTGCTAGAGTGAGGGCCAGGGCAGGTGCAATGATGTATAAAGAGGTGGCTGTTGTTAGTGGTTGGAGTGGTTCTTTAGTGAATAGTTTTATTGCATCGGCAAAAGGTTGAAGGAGGCTGCAGGGGCCAACAATGTTGGGTCCTTTGCAAAGTCGTATGTCGCCAAGCATTTTCCATTCCATGAGAGTGAGGAATGCTATTGTGAGTATAATGGGGATAATGAGCAGAAACATGTTAATGGCATACATAGTGTTAGGAAGAGGAGTTGACCCTCTGATTGTAAAGTCTTAAGCTTAATGCAATTACCGGGCTCTGCCATCCTAACGAACCCTGCTCTTGGGCAGGGCGAGTGGGGACGGGTCGAGTTGAGATTATATCACTCATTAGGGTCAAAGGTGCTGTTTGAAGTGGGCCTTATTTCTCTTGTCCTTTTGTACTAGGAGAAATGCAATAATAGATAGAAACCAACCTGGGTTGCTCTAGTCCAAACTCAGATCACATAGGACTTTTTTTTTTTTTTTTTTTTTTTTTTTTTTTTTGCAGATAACATGATTTTATTTATTTTTTATTTTTAATTTTATTTTGTCGATATACATTGTGGCTGATTATTGCTCCCCATCACCAAAACCTCCCTCCCTTCTCCGTCCCCCCATCCCCCCCAACAATGTCCTTTCTGTTTGCTTGTCATATCAACTTCAAATAATTGTGGTTGTTATATCTTCTTCCCCCCCCCCCCCGGTTTGTGTGCGTGTGTGTGTATGTGTGTGTGTGTCTGTGTGTGTGTGTGTGTGTGTGTGAATTTATATATTAATTTTTAGCTCCCACCAATAAGTGAGAACATGTGGTATTTCTCTTTCTGTGCCTGACTTGTTTCACTTAATATAATTCTCTCAAGGTCCATCCATGTTGTTGCAAATGGCAGTATTTCATTCGTTTTTATAGCTGAGTAGTATTCCATTGTGTAGATGTACCACATTTTCCGTATCCACTCATCCGATGATGGGCATTTGGGCTGGTTCCAACTCTTGGCTATTGTAAAGAGGGCTGCGATGAACATTGGGAAACAGGTATACCTTCGACTTGATGATTTCCATTCTTCTGGGTATATTCCCAATAGTGGGATAGCTGGGTCGTATGGTAGATCTATCTGCAATTGTTTGAGGAACCTCCATACCATTTTCCATAGAGGCTGCACCATTTTGCAGTCCCACCAACAATGTATGAGAGTTCCTTTTTCTCCGCAGCCTCGCCAGCATTTATCGTTCAGAGTCTTTTGGATTTTAGCCATCCTAACTGGGGTTAGATGGTATCTCAATGTGGTTTTGATTTGCATTTCCCGGATGCTGAGTGATGTTGAGCATTTTTTCATATGTCTGTTGGCCATTTGTATATCTTCCTTAGAGAAATGCCTACTTAGCTCTTTTGCCCATTTTTTAATTGGGTTGCTTGAAAATCTGGAGGAAATGGATAAATTTCTGGACACACACAAGCTCCCAAAACTGAACCGTGAAGACGTAGAAAATTTGAACAGACCAATAACAATAAAGGAGATTGAAGCTGTTATCAGAAGGCTCCCAACAAAGAAAAGCCCAGGACCAGATGGATTCACAGCAGAATTTTACCAAACATTCAAAGAGGAATTGACACCGATTCTTTACAAACTATTCCAAAAGATTGAAACGGACGCAAATCTCCCAAACTCATTCTATGAAGCAAACATCATCCTGATACCAAAACCAGGTAAAGATATAACCAAAAAAGAAAACTACAGGCCAATATCCCTGATGAATATAGATGCAAAAATCCTCACTAAATTACTAGCAAACAGAATACAGCAACACATACGAAAAATTATTCATCACGATCAAGTGGGATTCATCCCAGGGATGCAAGGTTGGTTCAACATACGCAAATCAATAAATGTGATACACCATATTAATAAACTCAAACACAAGGACCATATGATCATCTCTATAGATGCTGAAAAAGCATTTGATAAAGTTCAGCACTCATTCATGACAAAGACCCTCTATAAGTTAGGTATAGAGGGAAAGTATCTCAACATAATTAAAGCCATATATGCCAAACCCACAGCCAATATCATCCTGAATGGGGAAAAGCTGAAAGCTTTTCCTTTAAGAACAGGAACTAGACAAGGATGCCCACTCTCACCACTCCTATTCAACATAGTGTTGGAAGTACTAGCCAGAGCAATCAGAGAAGAGAAGGAAATAAAGGGCATCCAGATTGGAAAAGATGAAGTCAAACTGTCCCTGTTTGCAGATGACATGATCCTATATATCGAACAGCCTAAAACCTCTACAAAAAAACTGCTAGAATTGATAAATGATTTCAGCACAGTAGCAGGATACAAAATCAACACTCAAAAATCAGTAGCATTTCTTTTCTCCAATAGTGAACATGCAGAAAGAGAAATCAAGAAAGCCTGCCCATTTACAATAGCCACCAAAAAAATAAAATACTTAGGAATTGAGTTAACCAAGGAGGTGAAAAATCTCTATAATGAGAACTACAAACCACTGCTGAGAGAAATTAGAGAGGATACAAGAAGATGGAAAGATATCCCATGCTCTTGGATTGGAAGAATCAACATAGTGAAAATGTCCATACTACCCAAAGTGATATACAAATTCAATGCAATCCCCATCAAAATCCCAAAGACATTTTTCTCAGAAATGGAAAAAACTATCCAGACATTTATATGGAACAATAAAAGACCACGCATAGCCAAAGCAATGCTGAGCAAAAAAAATAAAGCTGGAGGCATAACACTACCTGACTTTAAGCTATACTACAAAGCTATAATAACCAAAACAGTATGGTACTGGCATAAAAACAGACACACTGACCAATGGAATAGAATAGAGAATCCAGAAATCAACCCACACACTTACTGTCAGCTGATCTTTGACAAAGGCATCAAGCCTATTCAGTGGCGAAGGGACTGCCTCTTCAGCAAATGGTGCTGGGACAACTGGATATCCATATGCAGGAGAATGAAACTTGATCCATACCTCTCGCCGTATACTAAAATCAACTCAAAATGGATTAAGGATTTAAATATACACCCTGAAACAATAAAACTTCTTAAAGAAAACATAGGAGAAACACTGCAGGAAATAGGACTGGGCACAGACTTCATGAATACGACCCCAAAAGCACGGGCAACCAAAGGAAAAATAAACAAATGGGATTATATCAAACTAAAAAGCTTCTGCACAGCAAAAGAAACAATTAACAGAGTTAAAAGACAACCAACAGAGTGGGAGAAAATATTTGCTAAATATACATCTGACAAAGGATTAATATCCAGAATATATAAGGAACTCAAACAACTGTACAAGAAGAAAAGATCACATAGGACTTTAATCGTTGAACAAATGAACCTCTAATAGCGGCTGCACCATTGGGATGTCCTGATCCAACACTGAGGTCATAAACTATTGTCGACAGGAACTCTAAAACAGAATTGCGCTGTTATCCCTAGGGTAACTTATTCCGTTGATCAAGTTGTTTTGGGTCAATTGATGATTGGGTCACTTTGACTGGTTAGTCTAGGTCATAGTCATTAGGAGGTTTTATTTTACTCCGAGGTCACCCCAGCCGAAATTTTTAGCTTTGTTGTTATTGCCTGGGTTAGGTTTGTATTGTCTTGCTTGGGCTAGTTAATTAAAGCTCTATTGGGTCTTCTCATCTTATTTTGGTATCCCCACCTCTTCACAGGGAGGTCAGTTTCACTGATTGGAAGCAGGAGACAGTAAAATCCTCATGTGGCCTTTCATGCAAGTCCCTAATTAAGGAACGAATGATTATGCTACCTTTGCACGGTCAAGATACCACGGCCATTGAACTGTGTTACTGGGCAGACAGTACCTCTAATATCTGTAATGCTGGAGGTGATGTTTTTGGTAAACAGGCGGGGTTTATAGTTGTCGAGTTCCTTTTGCTTCTTTTAATCTTTCCTTTGTGCATGCCTGTGTTGGGTTAACAACTGAAGGTATAAGTGGATTTTGGTTGGACAATTTTTATTGTATTGTTAATTATCAGCGGGCATCTGATTTGATATAGGCTTATATGGGGAGAACGAAGTTCTTGTTACTCATATTAACAGTATCTCTTCTATACAGATATAGATTGATCCAGTTGGGTGCTAGGAGTTTGGTGCAAGTGGTGGGGATTAAATTTTTGTGATTGTCAAGCTTGAATGCTTTCTTAATTGGTGGCTGCTTTCAGGCCAATGATGGATGGTTGGTAGCTTACTGTCTATAAGGGGTTATGTCCTGCGTCCAAAGAGCTGTACCTCTTTAGACTAGCATTTAAATTTACATTTAGAGTAGTGTGTTCTTTAGGTAAATTTAAAGTTGAACTGAGATTCTGTGCTGGATAACCAGCTATCACCAGGCTCAATTGGCCTTTTACCTCTACTTGCAGGTCTTCTCACTATTTTGCCACATAGATGAGTTCATCCTTATGAACTTGTCTGGTTTCAGGGTTTTGGGCTAAAGTTCTCTTTGTCAAGGTTGTTCTAATTAATCTATTATGCAAAAGTAAAAAGGGGAAACTTTGCTGTTTGGTACTGAAACCTGTTCTTTCATCTTTCCCTTACAGTACTGTCTCTATAGCGCCTGCAGGTAATTTCTATCTCCTATAATTTTAGAGGTGGCTAAATGGCTTGGTTTAAGGTTAAGTTCTTTTTTTTCATGATTGGATTGCTTGGGATAGAGTTGGTTCAAAGTGGTCGGTTGGCATGAAATCTTCTGTGTGTAGGCCAGATTCTTTTGATTAAGCTACACTTTGGTGCATCCAAGTACACTTTCTAGTATACTTACCTTTTACGACTTATCTCCTCTGAGTTTGTTGGTGGTTTGTTTTGGTAGAAATTCTATTTGTAGTGGTATTTGAGGAGGGTGATGGGTGATGTGTGTGTTTTTCGTGGCTTTTTTCAATTAAGCTCTCTATTCTTAATTTACCGCTAAATCCTCCTTTGGCTCCTAGTTTTCATGGGGGCTATCATGGGTGGGTTGTTCTAGGCTAGAAAACATAGTCCATTTCTTCCCATCTCATAGGCTACACCTTGACCTAACATTTTTATGCAAATACTTGCACTTACTTTTTGTGCCTTAAAAGGGTTTGCTGAAGATGGAGGTATTACAGGCTGAGTTTGCAAGAGATGGTGAGGTATATCGGGGTTTATCAATTACAGAACAGACTCCTCTAGAGGGATGTAAAGCACCGCCAAGTCCTTTGAGTTTTGAGCTGTTGCTGGTGGTACTCCGGTGAGCAACTCTGTTTAGCTGGCTGCTTAGGTCTGTGACTGAGCATAGTGTGGTGTCTAATCCCAGTTTGGGCCTCAGCTATCACGTGTTCAGGTTGTTGGAAAGTCACTTTTGTGGTTTGTTTTGTCCTTGGCTATGGCTTTTTACAGCTTGGGTATGGCTTAATGTTACACTTCTCGCTGTGTAACAGAGATGAAAAAAAGATTATTCAAAGCAGCAGGAATGCAGTGAGGAGCCCAAAGGGACTGTGCCTCAGCAACTCCTCTGTCAGAATGAAAAAAACTGGGTACAGTTTTCTGTTAGCTTCTGTTTTTTATTGTAAAGACAAGGAAGTTTCACAAGAAAAATCAGTTGATTCAATCATTTCAAAAGGACATGGCAGTGTGACAAAAGTTATCTATGACTGAGTATAGCTTAAATAATGGAAACTAGTAACATCAGTAAAATTAACAGCATGACATTCCAAAGTACAATTTGTGAAAAGCTAAGTTGGTCCAACTGCGATCGATCGTTATCTAAAATATAATCTCTCCTTAAATGATTTAAGCAAAAGTTACATTCTTATGATAAAATCTAAGTATAACTGTCTCTAAAGTTTCCACCAATAGACAGCTTGCCCTTAACCAACATTTTTTCACGTCTTTCCCTTCAGCAATTCATAAAATGTCTTAACAGGATCGTATGACAACCACTTGTTATCTCTAAAATCATTAAAGTATACAATCCCGTACTAAGCAGTGATTAGAGTTGATTAGATGGGCTGTTGCCTGCTACCTGCGGGCTTTTGCCCCCTGGCCAGAGACCATTGCCTCATACATGCATTACCTAAAAACCCTATTCTAATAATCAAATGAGAATCAGGATTTCTAACCCTCTACAGTTTAACTTTATTTATTGCTTGTACCCTTAAACATGCTTTACACCGAGTTTTGTTTGTTTGGATTAATCATATGACCTCAGTGGCTGGCATGAAATTTACCAATCCTGGGTTAGTATAGCTTAGTCAAACTTTCATTCATTGCTTAATTTTTATCACTGCTGTGTCCCATGGGGGTGTGTGTGATTGAGCAAGGCATTGTGAGCTACTTGGTCGGTGCACTTGATACCTGCTCCTTTTGGTTATTAATAACCTAGAGGGCATTTTCAATGGGGCCTGGATACTTGCATGTGTAATTTCACTTACAACTAATAAAAAGGCCAGGACCAAACAAACCTTTGTGTTTATGGAGTTTTGAGGACTCATCTAGGTATTTTCAGTACCTTGCTTTGGTAGTTTAAGCTACATTAACTTCATTGCTTTTTTGGCAGCCCACCAAATTTTTGCGTTTAAGTGCCATGTGAGAATTGGTGTAAAATTTAGAAACCTTACTAAGAAAAAGGGTTGGATTTCAGCCCACTAAGCTTGAATTTTGACAGAATTTTGGATAAAAATGAAGTTGCTTTACTTGAGGGTTGGGCTGAAACCCACTTCTGGATGACTTTATAGTTAAATTAAGAAGGGTAAATTTAGGGAAATTGTCTTCAGTTAAAATTCATTGTGTCGGGGCATTATACAAATGTTGGGTGGATTTGGGTATCCTGGTGAGGTGTAGGGCTCTGTTTGGCTATTAAGTTTTAGCTTTGGTGAAATTTTGCTGGGAGGTGTAGGTATCTCCAACTGATGGACAGGGGGTGTATCTCTTGTTTTTGGGGTTTGGCAGGAGGTGACATACACTCATAGCTTATTGAGATTGGGGAAGGGGGGTAGGGGGTTTGCAGATTTAATCAGGGTTTAGTACATGTATTGCACATGCACTGTGTTTGTGTATGTGTTAATGTGTTATGTCCTACAAGCATGAATGAATTAACACCTTATGGTTAATATGTGAATAAAGAACATTGACTCAAAGTCCAGCTACAATGGATTTGACTGTGTTGAGGCCTTCCTAGGCCAATGCTGAGTCGTGGCACTTCCCCCCACCCCCCAAAATTAAAAAATACCAAATGTATGACGGCACAGTTATGTGTGATCATGGGTTGATTAGGCATTAATCCATTGAGATGTCTTATTTAAGGGGAATGAGTGGGCAATCGTCATTGTATGGCCCTGAAGTAAGAACCAGATGCCAGGTATAGTTTCACACTGGAAAACCCCAACTTTCCTGGGCCTGGAGTGAGGAAGGGAGCACTTCCTGAGTGGGTTGCTGGTTTCCCAAAACTTGGTAGTTAAGAAACCAGTGCTGGAGGTGATAGTCAGGTTGACTGGAAATGATTTGACTTGGATGCACTGTGTCCAATTAAGGATTAGCATGGGTTGAGGATATCCATGTTTGGATTGTGTCGTATGTACAGTAAATCACTGTATGGACTATGTATGATAAATCCTGTTATGTACTTGCTGCTATGCATGGGGTAAGTAGTGTTTTGTACTTACAAGTACATAAATCCTGTTATGTACTTGCTGATAGGCATGGGGTACTTAGTGTTTTGAGGATGGCAACCTGCAATCTGAGATGGCAATGCCAGTCACCGGAACTGGAAACACTGGAAGAGAACAGAGCTCTCACAGGAGGCTTCATGTTTGAAATGTTGAATGTGAAGGATCTGAGACAAACAAGAAGAGGTGACAAGTAGACAGTTGAAAGTACAGACCTAGAACTCTAAATAAAGGTCTGAGCTAGATATATAACCTTGTGAGTCATTTGCTCCTAGGTGATAATTGAAGCTGTGGGCAAGGCTGAGACAGCCTAGGGAGAGATCACAGAAGAGGAGGAGCAAGGCAGGAAGCCAGGGAGACGAAGGGAAGATCAGCAGAGCAAGCAGAGACGGGCAGCAGGTGCAGGGCTGGAACTAGAGCTGGATTGGGACAACATCGGGAAATCTGGGTTCTGCCAGTACATGTATGTACTATGTGCTATCTAGAATGTAAAGTACTAGCATATTATTTATGTGCTAAATCACTTAATGCACAAGGTACATGGGGTGTCCATAGTTTTGTACAGTAGTTTTAATACTGGCATAGTACTTGAGAGAGTTGTTTTTGAAAGTACGGGGAGTAGTTTATGTAGAACTTCAGCTTTGGGTGTTGATGGTGGAGCCAAAGGCTCTCTCCTTGATTGTCCTAGGGGGATATTTTCTCCACTTTTGGTTTACGAGACCAAAGTAATTTCCTATATTACAAGGACTCTTCGTTTGAGAAGTTTATTTTCGGCTTGGTTGGTGAGAGGTCTGAGTATCAGGATGATGAACAAGTACAGGAGGGATGCTATTCGGCCCGTGGTGATACAAGGGTGTTCTTCTGGTTGGCCCCCGATTCATGTGAGTGTGAGGAGGTCGGACACTAAGATTCAGAACAGGCACTGGCTGAGTGATGGAAATATTGTGCTGCATTGTTTGGACAGTTGAAGGGCAGGGAGGAGTGCTAGGATAATAGGCATGATGAGGGTTAGGACTCCTCCCAGCTTACTGGGGACAGAGCGTAGGATTGCGCACGTGAATAGAAAGTATCGTTCTGGTTTAATGCAGAGTGGTGTGTTTAGGGGGTTGGCTGGATTGTAGTTGTTGGGGTCCCCTAGGAGGTCAGGGGAGAAGAGTACAAGGGCGAGGGAGAGAAGGGTTAGTGGCAGGGCCCTAGTGCATCTTTAACCGTGCAGTAGGGGTGGAATGGGATTTTGTCTGTGAGATGGGATTCCCGAGGGGCTGTTGGATCCTGTTTTGTGTAAGAATAAAAGACGTACGGTGGCTAGGGCTGAGACGGTGAAAGATAGAATAAAATGGAGAGCAAAGAAGCATGTGAGGGTAGCCTCGTCTACGAGAATCTGCCGCGAATTCATTCTACTAGGTCTGTGCCAATGTATGGGATGGCCAGACAGTAGGTTTGTGATTACCGTTGCCCCTCAGAAAGATATTTGTCCTCAGGGGAGGATGTGGCCTGTGAATGCTGTGGCCACTACTGTGAAGAGCAGGAGGATGCTGATATTTCGGGTTTGTAAGTAGGTGTAGGATCCGTAGCAGAGACCTCGGCCCACATGCGTGAAGAGGCAGATGAAAAATATGGATGCCCCGTTAGCATGAGTATATCGGATAACTCAGCCACAGTTCACATCTCAGCAGATGTGGGTAACCGGGAGAGTGCTGTCGTGTGTCTGCTGTATCCCGTATGGCCAAGAACAGTCCTGCAATGATTTGGAGTAGCAGGCGTATACCCAGTAGTGAGTCGCAGTTCCATCACGCCGACATATTTGACGGTGTTGGTAGGTCCGTGAGTGAGTGGTTGATGATTTTTAAAAGGAGATGGGATTTTCAGATGTTGGCCATTAGGTTCCCGTAGTTGAAGTACAATGGCGGGTTTTCGTGTGACTGGGCATGGTTGCAGTCCGTGTAAGAATAATGACATATACTGTATTTTTGTTGAGTGCTGTCCTTATTATTAGCTTTATGGGGTTTTCTTCAAAGCCTTTGCCTATTTATGGTAGGTTGGCATTAATTGTTAGTGGGTGGATTGGTTGTGGTACTGTGTTAGTTTGGGGGGGTCTTTTTTAGGGTTGATGGTGTTTTTGGTTTATTTGGGGGGTATGATGGTGGCGTTTGGGTACACTATTGCTATGGCTACTGAGGAATATCCTGAGGCCTGGGGTTCAAATGTTGTGGTTTGGGGGGCCTTGTTGTTAGGGTTGGTGATGGAGTTGTTTGTGATTCTATGAATAACAGATTATGATGGGGTGGAGATTGTTGTTAATTTTGAAAGTACAGGTGATTGGGTGATTTTTAAGGGAAGGGGGAAGGCTGTTTTTGTGAGGACTCTACGGGTCTGGCTGTGTTATATAGTTATGGGTGCTGGTTAATGGTAGTGGCTGGTTGGTCCTTGTTTATGAGTATTTTTATTGTTATTGCGATTACTCGGGGTGGTTAAATTATTAGTAATATTGTTACTAGTATTGAAATAAGGAGGGAAAGGAAGTAAAGTTTAATTAGGCCTTTTTGGTTAGAGATGTTTTTAGGAATTGCTTTTTCTAGTCAGGTTAGGTCTGGTGTTCGAGAAGCTACGTTTTGGTTTATGGTTAGGTTAAGACAGGGTGTTAGGCCGTGCATAACGGTTGGGCAGAATCCCAGGAGAGTGGAGAGTTGTATGCGTGTGAGAGGGATTTGAAGCTTAAATTTTGTGAGCTTAAGCTTAGTTCTCGTGCTACGGTGAAACCTAGGACGGTCACGAGGAGGGTGAGAGTCTGAGGTAAGGGGGTGTGGCTATCTGAGGGATGTTTGTGGGGTGATGCCACGGGAGATGATGAAGCCAGCAAACATGCTGCCAATTGCTAGGCGTTCCATTGAATTAGTTAGGGTAGGGTTCTTTTCATCAATGTTTACTGGGGTTGGGAAGAGGGGTTGTCCCAGTAGTGCAAGGAAGATGATTTGAGTGCCATAGGCGGCTGGGAGGGCAGCGGCCAGGAGCGTAATGACTAGGGCTCAGGCGTTGGTGTGCGACGTGTTTGTGGCTTTGATGATTAGGTCTTTGGAGTAGAAGCCTGTTAGGAATGGCATACCCGTGAGTGCAAGCCTTCCGATGGCTAAAGAGGTTGATGTAAAGGGCATAGTTTTGCACAGGCCTCCAATTTTTCGAATGTCTTGCTCGCCATTTAAGTTATGGGTGATAGAGCTGGAGCCTACAAACAGCATAGCCTTGAAGAATGCGTGTATGCAGATGTGAAGGAATGCCAGAGGTGGTTCGTTGATGCCAGTTGTTACTATTATTAAGCCTAAGTGGCTTGAAGTGGAAAATGCGATGATCTTTTTTATGTCGTTTTGTGTTAAAGCACAAGTGGCCATGAATGGTGTGGTGATAGCACCTAAACATGGTGCTAGTGTTTGGGCTGCTTTGTTGTTCTCTCTCAAGGGGTAGAATCAGATCGGTAGGAAGATTCCTGCTACGAATATCGTGCCGGAGTGAAGTGAGGCTGAGACAGGGGTGGGACCTTCTATTGCTGGGGGCAGTCATGGGTGTAGGCTAAGTTGGGCAGATTTGCCTGTGGCAGCAAGGAGAAGACCTGTTAGTGAGAGGAGGTCTGGGTTTGTGTTAAGAATAAATAGTTGTTGGAAGTCTCATGCATTTGAGCGGGCAAGGAATTGTGTTATGGCCAACACAAAGACGATGTCCCCAGTGCGGTTGTAGGGGATTGCCTGCAGGGCCATTCAGAGACTGTGGGACAGACTCTGGGGATGCTTTTTTATCTCCCCAGCCCCAGGTTCATGCTTGACACTCGGAGACACCCTTGGGGACCCAGGCAGTAGCCCAGGCTCACCCACGCTTGAGAGAGACAAGAGGGCTCCAGGAGAGGGGGATCTGCCCATGCCTCACACACATACAGACACACACATGCCAACACACACACAGAGGGCACACACATGCCAACACTCACACACACCCACACCAACCACACACAGACACACAAACACAACACACACATCAACATACACAAACAACACACTCACATGCCTGCTCTCCAAGCACTGTCCGCAGACCCGCCCAGGCTGGCTGGTGCCCTCCCTCAGCCGGGCCATGAGCATGTTCTGGTCTTGGGGTGGGGCCACCCTGCCAGGTCAGTTGCTGGGTCAAAAATGGCTCTAGATTAGTGATCGTCAATCTTCTTGCTTACATACTCCCTAAAGTTTTTTGTAAAATTATTATTTTTGAGTTAACTTCTGAAATTTTTCATAAAAGTTTAGTCACAGAGATCAATTTTCAACATGTTTTAAATATTGACATTTAAATTAAAACTATCAAATCACCCGTGATTTGATGATTACCAACGTCCACTCTTCATGGATACCTGACCAAGTTATTTACTAATAGGTAGAAATTTCACAGCGTTCCCTTTTCTCTTGAGCACCTATTTCATTTTATTCCCCCAGAACTGTATTCTGATCCTAACTGTAAAATTATGGTCTTTTGTTGATCATTCCATCTTAGTCCTCTACCAAATACATATAAATTGAAATTTAAAGATTTTAATATTCTGGGCCGAGCCCGTGGCGCACTCGGGAGAGTGCGGCGCTGGGAGCGTGGCGACACTCCCACCGCGGGTTCGGATCCTATATAGGAATGGCCTGTGCACTCACTGGCTGAGTGCTGGTCACGAAAAAAGACAAAAAAAAAAAAACATAAAAAAAAAAATAAGATTTTAATATTCTAGTGACAATGAAACTTAATTATTAAACTTTTTTTTCTTTTCTCATGAAAACTGATCAAAACAAAATATAGTACCCATTTTGGCAAATTTAAATAAAAGATGAAATTAAAATTGAATTCAAGGGCCGGCCTGTTGCTCACTTGGGAGAGTGTGGTGCTGATAACACCAAGGCCCCGGGTTTGGATCCTATATAGGGAGGGCCGGTTAGCTCACTTGGGAGAGCGTGGTGCTGACAACACCAAGTCAAGGGTTAAGATCCCCTTACCAGTCACCTTTAAAAAAAAAATAAAAAAGAATTTAATTCAAAATATTTTCTTTAATGAAAGATTAGGTCTTCTGAAAAGTTATTAGTACTGTTATCTATGTATGATCCTATGTCAGAATGAGGCACAGTTCAGCCTCATTCTATTCCTGTTTTTCCTCTTTATACAAGAGTAACAAACATAGATTGTATGAAGGGGTGGAAATAAAAAGATTGTGAATTACCCTCAATTCTTTGAACTCTTTCTGACAGCAACTTACATGATGACATAAAAAAATATTTTTAATTCTGTATTAGCATACAGAATAAAATTCTTTTTCAATTGTGTTGAGAAAAAAAAGAATGCCCCCATCCCCCACCACCACAGTCATCCCCTTAAATGGTCCCTCAGGCAACGAGCGGTTACTTCCCTGGGGAAGCATGTGTCAAAGCAGGAGGCAGGAGACAGCCGTGTGCAGTGGTGAAGGACAGTCACCTCCTCTGCAGGCAGCTGCAGGCAGACAGTTTTAGGAGTCAGCACTTATGGAAACTGGGGATCCGGAAGTAGATTCCCTTAAAACACTTCTGTGCCCATGTAAGCCTTGGAACATCTTCCCTTCCCCTAGGAATGTGCATACTGCAGTTCAGAGATTTTCCTGGGAGGTTTTCCATTCGAGATGGGTGGAGGTTAGTCAGGAAATAAGTTAATGTTGACATTATTCCACCTTGACATGATGACATGCCCTTTAAAGCAATAATGGCGACTCTGTATTTAGCATAGACAGGGCTTTGCAGATTCTCTCTACATCTGTCTGTGTATGAGTACATCTCCTAACTGATGTAGTTAGTCTCATATTGAGTCCAAAATGAATGCACAGACTGAGTGGTCTGATGAGCTGGTGGGGCCCAGAGCCAGGGGAGTTTGCAGTTTAACCCACTGAGATCTTGTTTGTGTCCTCAGGCCCGGGGGTCCAAGGACTGCCGACTCACGTTCATGGTGACTGTGTGACAAAGGTGCCACGATTTCCATCTTTTAGATAGGAATCAGAGGTGCAGAGAAGTCAAGTCCTTTGCCCACAATCACACAGCACGTAAGTAGGATTTAAACAAACTGGACTTTTGATGTCATGGGAGGCAATCTTAGAAGACTCCCTGAGTGGGTGAGTGTGAGGCTCGTCATTTGGGAGGCTGTTGTGCCCTGATCTGGGGGCACCACCTGCTACTGCAACTGTGCACAGGAAGGTCTTGCCACACGAGGGAATTCTGAACATCAGTTTTGCATCTGAGGAAGGACAGAGTTGCAGAGCAACTGACCTAAGATCCCATGATGCAACAAAATCAACAATAGCTTTACAATTAGTACTTATAAAGTACTAATTGCTCACTCATTTTGGAAGCAGAATAGAATAGTGGTTAAGAGTAAGGAGTCAGGAATTGTGTTGCTAGGGTTCAAGCCTCAGGTGCACTATTCAAGCTCTGTGACCTTGAATAAGGTACTTAACTGCTCTAGTCTCAGTTTTCTTATTTTGAAAAGTAGAGATAATGATAGCAGCCTCCTCGTGAGATTATCGTGAAAATTAAGAAAAATAGGAAAGATACAGTGTTTGGAAGAGCACCTGCTGGCACACAGAAATTATCGTGAAAATTAAGAAAAATAGGAAAGATACAGTGTTTGGAAGAGCACCTGCTGGCACACAGAAAGCACTCAATAAATGCAAGCAACTGTTAGGAGAAAATTAGAAAAGACTTTTCAAAAATTATTTGTTTTTTAGTAAAATATACATGAGAGTACTTCAAAAAGTTCATGTAAAGATTTGCATTATCTTTCAATTCTATTTTCCATGAAAACTTGTCACATTAATTATGTTTAAGTCCACAGCTCAGTGGCATTCAGGACATTTACATTGTCGTGCAAATGTCACCACCGTCCATCCACAGAACATTTTTCAGTTTGCAAAATTAAAACTCAGTACTCAGGAGCAATAACTCTCTACTCCCACCTTGCCCCAGCCCCTTTCTCTCTCTATGAATTTGACTAGCCTAGTAACCTCATGTGAGTGGAATTATACAGTATTTGTCCTTTTGTGACTGGTGTATTTCACTTAACTTAATGTCCTCAAGGTTCATCCATGTTGTAGCGAGTGTCAGAATTTTCTTCCTTTCTTAGGCTGATGATACACCATAAGTACACGCCACATACTGTTTATCCATTTACCTGTCAGTGGACTTGGGTTACTTACACCTTTGACTACTGTGAATAACGCTGCTATGAACATGGATGTACAAATATCTTTTCAAGTCCCTGCTTTGAAATCTTCTGGGCGTATATCCAGAGGCGGAACTGCTGGATCATATGATAATTCTGTTTAAGTTGCTGAGGCACTGCCAAGTGCTTCAGAATAATTCACTATGACATCTCCATAGAACAAGTGCCTGTTCAATGAACCTGCCCCTTTCTCTCATTTTCCTTTTAACCCCAGGGGCCAAGGATCAAGTTACTGGGCTCCTTGGGGTTTGGACCCACACGGCCTGAGAAGGGCCCATTTCCCGTTTCCTGCTCTGCTCCCTCCTCCAGTGGCAGCCCAGTCTCCTTCTGTGTGCACCTTATGAAATACATGCAGTTTCTCCATGCATTTAAAGTTGATGTGAGCCTGTCCTGTTGGAGGGCTCACCCCTTCCTCGCCTTTTGCCCATGCTGGTCTGGGTTGCTCCGGTGCATCTTGTCAGTGGCTGTGTGGCCGGTCGTGGAGCTCCCGCCTCCAGCCTGGCCACTCGCCCGTGGTGGCACCAGGAAGCAGCTGACCTCTCCTGCTACAGGAGGATTTCCATGGGTGCATGCTCAGGACAGACATGCAGCTTGCAGGGTCTCCATCCCCCTTGTGCAGGAGGGGCTCGCACCCCCACCTTGGCCCAGACCCAGCGCCTCCTGCCCATCTCAGGGTAGGTGAGGAGTGGACATGCCCCACTGCGTGTTTGTATTTGTCTAGTAACTAGAGAGTCAGGACTAGGTATTCAGAACCTTTTCTATGCCTGCTGTATTTTTATGCTTTCTTTTCTGTACATTACCTGCTCATTTGGGATTCCTGCTTCTTTTTGTTTTTTCAAACTTATAGGAGCTTTTGCATGTTCTAGATATTAGTCCTTTGTTAATTTTGGTCATTAGAAAAAAATAATCTGTCAATAAGTCATCAAAGTCTTAACTTTGTACACATTGTCCTCTGTTAAACAGAAGTTCTTAATTTTCATGGAATAAATTCATCTCTCTCTCTGTCTCTTATGCTTTATGGTTTGTCTTTTTAAGTTTTATTTCAGAAGTTCTTCCCGATTCTTCAGTAACAGAACTATACTCGTGTATAGTTGTCCTACTAACTTTTCGGTTTTACTGTTTACTTGAAACCCTTTACTCCACTGGGAATCCAATCCTCCTCCTTACGTCGTGTTACGTTACTTAGTCAATCATGTGGTGTTTACTGTGTTTCAAGCATTGTTTTAAAGGCTTTTAACTATTAATTCTTTTAAATTTCACAACCACTCTGATGGAGAGATGATTTTCATCATTATCATCCCCATTGCAAAAGAGAAAACGACGCCCAGGGATGCTAAGTGTCCTTGTCCCCCACTGACCCGCTGCTGATAACACACCCTGTAAACAGAGTTGCCTCCCAGAAGGGTCTGCTGCATTTCTGTGGGGGGAGTTCTCACGCATGCTCCCTGGCTGAGCTCAGGAACGCACACCCAGGCCAGCCCACAGGGTGAGACTGTCCCATGGGCAGCAACGTTTGGAAAAGATCATATGCTGGGTGCAGGTGGCAGGCAACATCCTTCAGCTGTCTCAGCCCCGTGGGGATGGCTGAGGCTTCATGCCCCCAGTGAGTGACAGTCGGTTTTAATCTGTTTTGTGTTGCTATAACAGAAACACCTGAGAGTGGGTAATTTATAAGCAAGAGAAGTTTATTTGGCTTATGATTCTGGGACAGCTGCATCTGGCGCGGGCCTCAGGCTGCTTCTACTCATGGTGGAAAGCGGCAGGCAGCCGGCGGGTATAGCAGATCACGTGGCGAGAGGAAGCAAGAGAGAGAGAGGGTGCCAGGGTCTTTTTAAGCAATGAGCTCTCGCGGGAACTAATAGAGTGAGAACTCACTCATTAATCCCTCCTCCCCCAGGGAGAGCATTAATCCATTCATGAGGGATCTGCCCCCATGGCTCAATCAGTTTCCAACACTGCCACATTGGAGATCAAAATTCCACATGAGTTTTGGAGGGGACAACACATCCAAACTCCATCAAATATAATAACTCACAAGTTCTAGATCCTATAGAATAGCAAGTCCTTGAAATGACTGACAAGGAATTTTGAGCAACAATTCTAAGGAAACTAAATGAGATACAAGAACTCACTCAGACAACGCAATGAAATGAGAAAAACTATACAGGACCGGAAAGAGCAAAGGTACAAAGAAATCAATACCCTGAAAAAAAATGTAGCAGAGCTTGTGGAGCTGAAGGATTCATTCAACAAAATAAAAAACACAACAGAGAGTTTAACCAGCAGGCTAGAGCATGCAGAAGAGAGAATTCCTGACCTTGAAGATGGCCCATGCAAAATAACACAGGTGGGGAGTTCCAGTCAAGATGGTGGAATAGGTGGTCCCCAGTGTCACTCTCTCCCACAAATCAACCAATTTACAACTATAAAAATGTAACATCAGCCAAGCTGGGGCCACTGGAGCTCACAGGGAGAGGAGGAGAGACCTGGGGAGCTCACAATGAGGCCACAGGAGAAACCACGATGAGAGAAAGAAAAAACTGCTCTGAGCATTTCGGGCCACGGCCACTTTAATGCTGGAGCTGCTGAGCACATGGAGCAGGAGCCAACAGAAGCCACAGCTGTGCCCTTCAGATGGAGTTACTTGGAGACAGCAGCGGAGAAGAGGGCCTTGGCAGCCCCCAGGACAGCAAGACCACTAATAGGGTTCCCGTGGACCCACACAGGAGCGAGGAGCCAGAACAACTGAAAAAGGGGAGCCACTCAGAGGCTGGTGAGTCATCGCAAGGGACCGGCACAGGGCCTGTCCCATGGGAAGTGTTCGGAGCGTGACAATGGGGGAGACGTGCCCACCGGGGGAACACTGGGACATAGTAAGGACAGCTGATCTGCCCCCCAGTCAGTGCAGGACCACTCAGAGGAGACTGGTCAGGAATGCAGAATTGCATGGGGTGCAGTTTGATGAAAAAACTCAGGCCCAGATCAGAGTTTCTCCACAACCTGGGTGCACCCAGTCTCTGGAGAGCCAGAAGTACCTATAAGGTCAACCATTAAATCCTGAGCTGCACAAAATGCCTTCCCTAGGGAAACAGCAGCAAAGCAGCAATTTAGCTCAAGTACTGGTTCTTCCCCCCAAAATGGGGGAAGTTCCCCCATTTTAGAAGTAAGCAAAAGACAAAAAATTAGTTCTGGCCCAGGCACATCACCAGCACCTTGGGGCCTGCCTGGGAATCAGAGGCTTGGAGCTGGAGACCAGACGCCACTCCTACATCCAGGCAAACCACACCAGCAGGTTCCCAGGGGCCCCCAGGGACCCAAGCCATGGAGAAGGGGACTGGACCCCCCTCCCACAACCAGACACATTGTGCCAGCACCTCAGGGCCTGCCTGGGGACCCAGGGTATGGAGCAGGTACTGGACTGCCCTCCCACAACCAGGCACACCACCAGTGCCAAGGAGCATGCCAAAAAATCACCTCCATGGGGGTGGCCCACCACAGCCACCACAATAACCATGGCTGCTGTGAAAGCAGCTAGACACCACAGCCACCATGCAGATGGTCCGCCAGAGCCACTGAAGTGCATTGACACAGGGAGAGTCACCAACAGAGACCAAAGTAAAGAAGAGGATGTCTCTCTCCACAAAGCCCATTTCAGAGTGACAGAAGAAGCATCTGCTCTATGATAATATTGAGGGACCTGATCACACCACTCAGCACTGTACAGATCATCTAGGCAACAAATCAACAGAGTAACCATTATTCTTTCAGAAGGAGAGAAGAAATCTAGGGTTATCAGAGGGGGGAGGGGAGGGAGGGGGTGTGGAGAAAATGGACAAGGGGCATAAAGAAAAAGTACAATTTGTAATAATATACATACTAGTAATATTGATTTGGTCAACATATCTCAATGTTGAACCTCAAAAATATGTATAATCAATTTTGCTTCAATAAAAAATAAATTTTAAAAAATGATTAAAAAATAAATAAAAGAAATAAAACAACCTTATGGTTGTTGGTAAATTCCACATATTCACAATGTATTATCCTTTTAACTTACAAGTATTATTAGATTTAAAAAAATAAAAATAAAAAATAACACAGGTGGACAAAAAAAAAAGGAAAAAGATTTTTAAAAATTGAAGAAAACCTAAGAGAGATACAGACAATGTTAAGCACTCAAATAACCAAATCACAGGTATTCCAGAAGGGGACTAAAAAAGGAAATGACATTGAAAACATATTCTATGAAATAATAGAAAACTTATTCTGACCACATTACAGATTTTTTAAAAAAAATTTTTTTTATTGAAGCTGATAGAGTTTGGATGTGTTGTCCCCCCAAAACTCATAAGGAAATCTGTTCCCCAATGTGGCAGTGTTGGAAGTTGTTTGAGTCATGGGGGCAGATCCCTCATCAATGGATTAATGCTCTCCCTGGGGGAAGAAGTTTAGTGAGTGAGTTCTCGCTATGTTAGTTCCTGCAAGAGCTGGTTGTTTAAAAGACCCTGGCACCTCCTCCCTTTTTCTCTTGCTTCCTCTCACCATGTGATCTGCTTGTACCCACCGGCTGCCTGCTGCTTTCTGCCCTGAGTAGAAGCAGCCTGAGGCCTGTGCCAGATGCAGCTGTCCCAGAATCGTAAGCCAAATAAACCTCTGTTCTTTATAAATTACCCAGTCTCAGGTATTCTGTTATAGGAACACAAAACAGACTAATACAGAAGCATATCTGATTATACATATTTTGGGGATTCTACGTTGACTGCCATTGTTGTGTGTACAACGTATGTAGATCAAATCAATATTATTAGCATATTCATTATTACAAATTGTACTTATTCTTTATGCTCCTTATCCAGTCTCTCCCTTTTCTCCTATCCTTCCCCCCTCCTACCTCTAATAGCTTTAGATTTGTTCTCTCCTTCTGAAAAATTAATGGTTTCTCTGTTGATTTGTTGCCTAAGTGATCTGTCCAGTGCTGAGAGGTGTATTCAGGTCCCCTACTATTATTGTAGAGCAAATGTTTCTTCTAATACTCTGGAGTGGCTTTGTGAACAGGGATGTCCTCTTCTTTTTTTGGTCTCCACTGGTGACTCTCCTTGTGTCAATGCAGTGGAGTGGCTAGAAGGCCACCTGCATGGTGGCTGTGGCTACTGTTGTGGCATCTAGCTGCTTTTGTGGCAGCCATGGCTATTGTGGTGGCTGTGGTAGGCCACCTGCATGGAAGTGGTATTTTTGGTGTGCTCCTTGCCTGGTTACAGGAGGACAGGATGTCCGCCAGCTCCATACCTCAGGACCCCAGGTGGGCCCTGTGGTGGCAGCAGTGTGCCTGGTTGTGAGAGCACAGATGATTAAATTCTTATTGAGAACTTAAAAACACACCTGGGATAAAACCAAACCAAACTCCAAAGTTCCCTGTGGAGGTAGTAAGTTTGTTGTCACAATTCTGAGATGTCAGCTGTGTCTTGTTTGTTGTCTGACTGGTTGGTTGGCTCTTCTGGATATACTTACTGAGTGCTTAGGATGCACCTGATGAGAACGTGACCCCCATGGCGATGGGTTCTCAGAGCCTACTCTAGAAGGTCAGCTTTGCCATAATGCTGACCCTAATGCCATAAATTTAATTTAACTTATTTTTCAACAGATGGAGAAACTGAGCTCAGTGAGCAATGAAACATCACCTGCCCCTTGCGCTGGGTGGGGGGTGGGGTGGAGACCGTTAACAGCACACAGTGTGTGGGCTGCTCAGACAGCCTCTCAGAGATTTTGAGTGTCTGCACACCCTGAGCAAAGCCCAGCAGGCTCCACGTCTGTGTTGCAGATGCAGGGACAATCCAGTACTACGGGGAGGCGGCCTGAGGTGGGCTGTAGGGTGTTTTCCTGTATGGAGCAGCTGGTATGCTGGTGCCCCCATCACAGGCCATGTCCAGGGCAGATGCTCAGAGCTGCTGCAGGCAGAGGTTGCTCTGGCCTGGATGGAACTCCAGAGGAAAGCCAGGGAGGGTCTTGCTCAGCTTCTCCCCAGTGTGTTTATTTGCAGAGAGACACTCTGATGGAGGCTTGTCCTTCCCATGTCCGTCAGCCCCTCAAGACACAGACCCAGGCAAGATGCTCACCTCCACTGTAGGAGAGTCTGCAGGGTGGTTTAGGAAGGGTCAAATGAGGCAACGTATCTCATCCTACCCTGGCAATCACCAGTGCCAGTGAGCAATTAAAAGAAGCACCAGATTAGGAGAGTGCTGACTCGTCCAACATTTCCTCAGTAAACTCACCGCAGTTTTTCCAGGAAGGCATGGGAGAGACAATGACTGCACAGACCCCACACAGGCCGGAGCCCCCCTGCTCTGCCCAGATGCATGAGGGAGCCCAGAGGAGACACTGAATACACATGAAACAAATTCACTCTTTCCCCGTGGGATCTCCAGCATGAACTGTACACAGCTCTGACCCTCCTCCTGCCTACCCAGCTTCAGGAACATTGTGGATGCGAGGGTCTGGGACCTGGCACTTCCAACAGCCCATTACAGCCCATGCAGGACATCTCTTCAGTATCAGTGTCCTTTACAGAAAAAGAGTCAGCAAATAGTGCTGGCAAACCTGGACATCCATATGCAGAAGAATGAAACTAGGCCCATACCTCTTGCCATATACCAAAATCAACTCAAAATGGATTAAAGCCTTGAAGATGTAAGACCTGAAACTATCAAACTAGAAGAAAACATAGGGGATACACTTTAGGAAGTAGGACTGGGCAACGACTTTATGCATAAGACCCCAAAAGCACAGGCAACAAAAAAAATAAATAAACAAATGGTTCTATATCAAACTCAAAAGCTTCTGCACAGCAAAAGAAACAGTTAACAGAGTGAAAGGACAACCTACGGGATGGGAGAAAATATTCACAAACTACACATCTGACAAAGGATTCATATCTGACAAGGAACTCAAACAACTTACCAGAAAAAACAAGTAACCTGATTTAAAAATGGGCAAAGAAGCTGAACAGGCATTTCTCAAAGAAAGACACACAAATGGCCAACAGACACATGAAAAAATGCTCAGCATCACTCAGCATCAGGGAAATGCAAATCGAAACCACACTGAGATATCATCTCACCCCAGTTAGACTGGCCATTATCAAAAAGGCAGAATAACAAATGCTGAGGATGCAGGGAAAGGGGACCCCCCCCCCTCTACACTGTGGGCGGGACTGTAAATTGGTGCAGCCACTATGGAAAACAGTATGAAGTTTCCTCAAACAACTACAGATAGAACTGCCATAAGATCCAGCACTCCCACTGCTGATTTTATACCCAAAGGAATGGAAATCATTGTATCGAAAGGATACCTGCACTCCCAGGTTTATTGCAGCTCTGTTTATGATAGCCAAGAGTTGGAACTAACCTAAATGTCCATCAACAGATGACTGGATAAGGAAAATATGGTATATTTACACATGGAATACTACTCTGCCATGAAAAAGAATGAAATTCTGCCATTCACAGCAACATGGATAAACTTAGAGAAAATTACGTTAAGTGAAATAAGCCAGGCACGCAAAGAGAAATACCGCATGTCCTCGGTCATTAGTGGGAGCCAAAAGAAAGAAAGAAAGATCACAATAATACATTGAACTTTCAGAAGGAGAGAACAGAACTGTGGTTACTAGAGGTAGAAATGGGGGAGGGGGAGGGGGCAGTGAGAAATCGGTTAATGGACACAAGAAATGACAAACATGCTAATTACCCTGATTTGATCATCACCCATTGTACACAGGTGTTGCTATTCAACTCTGTACCCCACAAGTATGTATAATCAATTATTTTTCAATTAAAGAAAAGAGAAAGCGAGGACCGTAACTGTGTAGTAAAATCCACCAACTCACCTGTTCATGTGCACCCTCTAACCCAAACTATTTTTGGTAAAGTACCTCACTAAGGAAAAAAACAAAAAAACAAAAACAAACAAACAAAAAAAACCAAGAGGATGAAGCGTGCAGGGGAGAAGGGAAGTCAGGGCCCCTTCCCGAGAGCAGCAGGCGCCTGCTGAGCCTTTCCTCTGAGACAGTAACAGCAGAGGGTCGGCAGCCATGGGAACCGTAAAGACCACGACATGTCAAAGCTCCCCAAGCAGAAGTCATCAGGGGACTTTGGAAGGGCCCAGAGAGCTCACTGTACGGTTCTCAACTTTATTTTATTGAGAAATGACCCCTGTTGTCAGGGATCTTATAGACCCATTGGGGGAGAGAACCCCATTTCTTCCAGTGCGATCATATGTGGAACCAATATTCAGAACTGACGCTCTCCAAGAGCATCACCTGTGGATGTGGGGGAGAGGCCCGAGTCCACCCACCCCCGAGGGGCCTTCTCACATCAGGGGACCCTGAAACACACTTACTCGGCCCAAAGCACAGGTTGGAAACACGTGGGGTCCTGAGAGAAGCCCCTAGCTGCGGAGAGACGCCGGAGCACAGGCAGGGCCACTGTGGCCCCAAGCCACCCAAATGCCAGAGCCCGCAGGGGGCCTGGCCCTTTGCAGATGGAGGGGTCCTGTGTTAGTCCACTGCTGTAACAAAGCACCACAGACCGGGTTTCCTAAACAACACAGTCCTGGAGGCCGGAAGCCCGAGACCCAGGCGTGGCAGGGCTGGTTCCTCCTGAGACCTCTCTCTTTGGTGTGCAAACGGCTTCTTCTCCCTGTGTCCTCACATGGTCATCCCTCTGTCTGTGTCTGTGTCCTCCTCTCCTCTTCTTTCAGGACCAACAGTCGTATAAGATTAGGGCCCACCCTGAAGATTACATTTTACCACCAGCTTCCTCGGGTATTGCATGGGCCCAGTGGTGCCTTTTAATTTTTATTACTATGTTGTTCAAGGTACTATGCCGAGTCTTTACTGATGGTGATCAGATGAATACATAAGTTGGTTAAAAATAATGATGTCACTATTGGACAGAAACCGCTGATATATTGATCAGTTAAGTCACCATGAGGATGGCTTCACTTAATAAAAAACCCCACGCAATAACCACAGCCCATGGCAGGTCGGGTGGGGGACAATGCAGCGTGAGAAGGCATCCAGGAGAAACTGAGGCTCTGGGCACCGGGCTGCAGCCCACCGCCCGCGCCTGTGGGTCTTTTTGGCTTAGTGTTTGGTTTCCCCAGTGCTGGCTTCCCTGGGAGGACCACCGTGTGCTTTAAGCTTCTGCTCTGTCCCCTTCAGACCAGACAGTAGCCCCTTTTTACCTACCCGGCGCCACCTCCGCCCCCTGCCACATTCTGCGGCTCAGGGTGTCTAGTGTCCCCCCCTTAGCAGCTTCTTTCCTGATGACCTGTTTTGCTATGCTATTTTTCTTTCCTTTTTGCTTGTCACTGGCCATTCTTTTAAAACAGCATGAGTGTATGTCGCTGGGGAAAGGTGGCAGGTGCTGCTTCCCCTCCCCGAGTGGCAGGGGCGGGAGGAATGTCACCTCCTGCGTCTGCAGAGCCATGAAGACTCATCTATCTCTCCTGCTCTTACCTCTGACCTCTCCAGAAAGCCATTTTTTCCTAACTTCTCATCTTCTTTCTTCCTGTAGGTCTTTTGGGGGCACCCACTGTAGGCCAGGTGCTGCACCTGACCCTGGGGTTAGAGGTGAACATCCCAGGGAATCCGCCATCTCATGAGGGAAAACCAACCGACAGAAAGTAAAAATGCAAATGCACAAAATACCCGCACATTGCGGAAGGCATCTTGAAAAAATTCAACGAGGAAGCAAGTCGGGACATTTTAACTGAGGCCTCAGGTGGCCAAGGAGCTGGTCCCTGAAGGGAAGGGGCCCTGGCGGGTCAGAGGGAGCCACTGTGCACAGCCCGGGTGTTTCTGGAGTCCATCCTTTGCTTGTGGAGAAAGTGACCGTCCTCTGCTCCCAGACTTGTCCCAATCCTAAGTCTCCAACCCTCAGAGCAAACTCAGAGGGGGAGCCTTGGCCTGTAAAATCTGGTCACCTGAAGCAGGTTCTGGGTGGTTTCCATGGAAAATAAGACTGATTAAAATGTATTTGCTTAAAACATTTGTTATTGGTACACCTTTTTTAACAGAAGAAATACATTTGTGTAGAAACAAATGATAAGCAAAAGGAAGATATTAAAATACCTGTCATCCCACCACTCTGATAGAATCGTTTTTATGCCTGTTTATCTTCTAGAACTTTTCCTATCGGGGCATGTGTGTGTATAAAATAAAATGAGCAAGACTGTGCATTGGTTTTGGTGATCTTCTTTATTTACCTAATGATACAACTTGGCCATCTTTCTGTCACCAGCCATATTGTTTTTCAAGGATACAGCTTTATGTACCCTAGTTTTAATTGATCGCTGACTGTTGGATAGCCAGGTTATTTGCTATTTAAAATAATGCTTTGATGAGTGTCTTTGTCCCTGGCAGGGACGGACTAACTGTGTCCTCCCACGTGAGGCGTGGATATGTGCCCCTCACCATGTCTGCAGCTGGATTGCTGACAATAATGAGATTTCTTCCCAGATCAAGGCATCTGGACCAAGGGAGAAGAAAACACACCATTTCAGGTGCGGAGCATGAACTGTCTTAGGTCCTCATTTAGAGAGAAAAGAACCTGAAGGAAACCTGGGTGGTCAGGAAATGCTAAAGCCACCACATTTGTGGGTTTTAAAAACTTTAATTCTTTTCAAAATTAAAATGCATGCTTCCTCTGCTGAGGCTACTTTAATGGAGAGAGAACCTGAGGAGTTTCAACTTTTTCTTGCCTTTTGCTGTTGTGTCTATGAGATATGAAAACATGGTTCTTTGTGGGGGTTTTTTTTTTCATATTAGGACAAAGTTGGGCCTATTTATTTGTTTCCCTGGTAGCTGGATAATTATGATCAGTGAGAGTATTTTGGGCGGAAGGCGAGAATGCTACAGAAGCCATTAGCCACCGTTGCTAAATAACCATCTCAATAATCTTGTGTATTGGGGCCCAGAGAGAAAGGGGAACTCCAGACACCAAATAAGACAATATCGGTCACCGGTCAAATGGCCCAGGTGGACCTGGAAGAGAAAGAGCCATGACAAATGCAGCTGATCCCTGAGGCTCCCGGGACATGAGATTCATGAAATGAAGGCAGGAGCAGAAGAGTAAAAGAGCCCATCACAAAAGACCAGCTCCAGGAAGTCCTTTTAATTCAAGTCGGACCCCTGCAGCAGGTTATCAGGGACCCCAAGTCCACACAGAACTGCTCTCAAGTGGAGGACCTGCTTCGGCTAACGGTGGGGTGCACAGGAGGCACTAGGCTTGCTCGGCCGCATGTTCTCCTGGCCGGGTCGGCTCAGGGGCTGCAAGTCGGAGCCAGAGAAAGACTTTCTCGGCAACCACCCCCTCCTTCATGCTCCCTAGAAATGACAGCAAATGCGTCTCTTTTGCAAAAGGGCCGCTCAGCTGTTTGCAAAGAGCCCAGCTGTTTGCAAACAACAAAGGATACGTGGATCCCTTCTCATCATGGAATTGCAGAAAGAGGAGGCAGGGTTCAATATTTTCCACAGGAGATGGAGCACTACGGAGGCCACCCTGGCAATGGCCAGGCTCCCCGCACCGGATGGGCCTGCTAATTCTCTGCTGCTCGTAACAGACCACCTAAAACTCAGAGGCCTGAAAACACAACATTTATGTTGCTCTCAAATCCAGAACTTGTCTCCGCCGCACAGGCAGCAGCTGAGGACGGCTGACCCGGGGAGGCTCACGCGCTCTGCACATCTGGACCCTGCTGGGCTGTTAACCAGGACATTATGGTGACCCTTCTGTGTGGCTGCCTTGCAGTATGACAGTAGTTCCAGGAGACAGGACAAGGCAGCTGCCAGTGTCTCGAGGCTGGGCCTGTAGCCCGCCACAGCATCTCCTTCTCTGCTCGGTGGTCACAGAGTCTCAGGGCCCAGTTCCACAGGCGAGTCACACAGAAACCCCCACTGCCAGCGGAAGGAGTGTTAGGGACAAGGGCCATGTCTTAAAATGTCACCATGGTTTTTCTCCCCCACAGAATCCCAGGCATTATCTCTCAGAAGGCACTGAGGTCACTTCCAATGCCCCCCCCCCACATGGCTCCTGCTTTCTCTGTGCCTTGATTTCCCCCCACCATCCTCAAGGAGGGACCCACAGTGCTATTGGAGAGTCCTGCCTGGTGCCTTGGAGTGGAAGTCACTGAGAGCATTCTGCATTTCAGATATTGAGTGGTGAGGACAATAGGACTCGTCGCTGCGTGACCTGCGTCTCTCCACTTCCTACCTGTTATAAATTCCTGTCCTTTGCTGGGCCGGCCTGGGTGTGTCTAATCTTCTAGAGGCCTCAGCCACTCTGCTGCCCAGACCCTCCATTCATGTGCAAATGACAGGCTGGAGGAGCATGTGGGTCTGTAAGACAAAGTTAGAAAACAGTGGAGAGACACGTTCATCATCACAACCCCAGGGCAGGCCCCCTGGGACCCAACGGGAACATGCCAGATGCCAGCCCTGCCCAGCTGTCTGTGGTGTCACACAAATTTTAATATTAAAATGAGCAGCTCAGGCTGACCCCATGGCTCACTCGGGAGAGTGCGGCGCTGGGAGCGCAGCTGCGCTCCTGCCGCGGGTTCGGATCCTATATATGGATGGCCGGTGCACTCACTGGCTGAGCGCAGTGTGGGCGACCCCAAGCCAAGGGTTGCGATCCCCTTACCGGTCACAAAAAAAAAAAAAAAAAAAAAAAAATGAGCAGCTCAACTCGTTTTAAACTTGAGAAGTCTGTGGTCTTCCTGGAGCTGTTAAAAGCAGACGAGCATTTCCCTTTCAGTCTTGTTTAGACAGTTGTGGAAATGGTACGAAGCACGCAGCTCGTCTTTCTTGTGACTGTGATGATGGCGAGGACGGTAACAAAGATCGATGGCCATGAAGCTGCCTGGTCTTGGCTGCACCTCCCAAGGGCCATCGGGGCTTTCGCAGAGAACATTCCTTCCCCGTGGTGAGGAAGAGCTGGGTGGGGCACATGGCAGGGAGACAGGGTTCGAGTTTTTCAAAGGAGTGTGGCTCATTCTCTGAACGCCACCCAGGAGAAGCAGGAGATGGAGAGGTGGCACAGAGACCTCTGCCCACCCGTGTGCCAGGGATTCCACGTGAATCCTGCCACTTGGCGCCGTCCAGGCTGGTCACATGCAAGGCCGGGCTCTGTGGTGGGCGTCCCACTCGTGCCCAGGAACCTTGAGCTGCGCCACGCTGGGCTGCAGCCTCTGCCACCACCGTGTGGCTTCCCCATCCTGCCCCACCCATGGCACCGGCAAAAGTCACAGGAAAAGTTGCCGTGGAAATACCAAACACTGATGGCGATGTCACGCGCATCGAGCTTTTCTAGAGATGCTGTTCAATGTTTTCTCATCAAAAACTGAAAGTAAGAGCCAGCAGATGACTCAAGTTGACGGGGCAGCCAGGCAGAAAGAGCCCGTCTCTCCCCGTCTCTGTGTGAAGCCCTCCCGGCCCCGGCGCTGGCCTGGAGGAGGAGTTGGCTTCTCCCTGAACTCCTGACCGCCCGGCCCTTGAACTCCCCCAGCTCCTACAGCCTGGAATTCACCCGGTCCTGGGCCTCACACCGTATTTCCTGGGGGTGTTCTCTCTTCTCTCCATTTAAACCACAAACCATGCCAAGGACACGGCGTCTGTCCTCACGCTTTGCCCCGTGGGAAATGCTCACTGTGCTGGTGACCAGGCTCTCAGCTCCTGCAGGAAGGGCCCTCAGCAAACCTCAGGGGAAGTCCAGCACTTTCCTGTTGCAGCTGCAAGTCCAGCCTCCAGAACAGCAACGGATAAATTTATGTTTTTTATAAATTACAGTCTCAGGTATTCTGTTACAGCAGCACAAAACAAAGACAACTTGCTTGCAGACGGCATCCCCTCCCCATGTCCTCAGGTGGTCGTCCCTCTGTGTGTGTCTGTGTCCTCATCTCCTCCTCTATAAGGACACTAGTCAGAATGGATTAGGGCCCACCCTGAAGACCTCATTTTAACTTAATCACCTTTTAAAGGTCCCTTCTCCAAATACAGTCTCACTCTGAGGTCCTGGGGGTTAAGACTCCAGCATGTGAATTCTGGGGGGACATGGCTCAGCCCATAACAAGTACCTTCTCTAGGCTTGTGTTCTCGTCTGTAAAACAAAGACCACACAGTGCCACCTCAAGAGGTTGCCCTACTTCCTGCAAAAATGTTATCCATCGGCATGCCTGGCCCTGCCCTGGAGTGCCCGTCAGTGGGCGAGAAGGGATACTTCCTCTTCTCCCTGCAGCTCCTGCCCCGTGGAGAGGAGGCTCTGGAGAGTCCCCTGGGGACCTTTGCCTGGGGGCCCATGGAGCCATGACAACTCCAGGAAGCAGGTCCTGGCTCTTCACTCTTTTGGGCTCTGAGAACAGCTCCCAGAGGTTTGCTGTCCTGGGGTTCAGGACTGCATCTCTCCTGGCTCCCTTTCCAGTTGCCAACACATCCCTGCAGGCCACGGCCCCAGTCTGTACCACAGGAAGAATGATTTCCTGCAGCTGCAGAGAGTTCTGGCTCTTTCCGCTTTTCCAGCAAGGCCTGACCTCTCAAGCTGAAGGGAGCTGCAAAGGTGAAGAAATGCAAGGGGTAGAGGGGGTGAGTGCAGAGTAGCACAACCCTCCCCCACCGGCATGGAGAGAGTGATTTCAAAAGGGGGAATCAAGTGGGCACCTGAGCCTGGTTTTGATGCCATTTCCTGAGGATCAGAGAATGTCACCCACGAGCATTGACCAGTCTTGGTTTCATAGAAAGTGAGTACAGAGGGTTCGTTTTATCCCGTTTTTAAAAAGATACAATTTTCTGTTTCTAAGACTTTTTCCCAGACCTGGGATGCAAGACTGGGATGGGAAATTCTCTTAGAGAATGGCGTTTGTTCATTTATTTATGTGATAGTTTATGAACTACTCCATGCAGGAAACAGAACTAGTCCTCTGCATGATGTAGAACTGAATAAGTTTCTACTTTCAAAAAGGTTAAATCTGATTGGGGGAGACGGGCCTCACGCATCAATGTCGATATCAGAAATTTTAAATAAAATGCTGAGAAATCTTGGAGGAAGGCTCCCAGGGGTGGGAGGTGTGACAGTCCCGTGGAAGGTGTGTTGGTGCCGGCTCATGAGGGAGGCTTCAGCAGACAGGGCCTGGCGTCCCAGCGGGGCTGAGAGCGAAGGTCCTGGTGGGAAAAGGCTGAGCAGAGGGCAGGACGTGAGGGGCACTGGCGACCAGCTCAGAGAGGGGTCAGAAGCAGGTTCTGGACAACGGAGAATATCGGCTGAAAGGTCTTGATTTTACAGTGTAGGCAGGAACCGTCGCAGCACGTGGGTCGGTAGAGTCACCCAAGTGGCACTTCCTTCTGATGGTGAGATGCGGGATGCACTGGAGAGGGTCACGGTTACGGATGGGCCTATTGCAACATTTTAGGCAAGATGGAGTGAGGATCTGAAGCAGAGGTTAAGAGAAAGAATGGTCAGAGCAAAAAACTTTTTGGAAAAAATAAACTTTAATTATTGTAGAAAGTGTGTGTGCCTTGTAAGAAGTACATGTTTTAAAAGTTAAAAAAAAAATTAGATAATATATTCCCACCACCCAGATATGGCACTTCTGACACATTAGGCATATCGTTTGGGCTTTCTTTCTATGTACGTGTGTGTATGCACGTGTGTACACAGAGTATATACATATACACGCATATTTATTTTTTAACCAAAATAAGATAATACTATATACATGTTACCTATGCACATTACCAGTACATATATACACTCTACACATCTGTACTTTTTTTTACCAAAATGAGATATTACTGTACCTACTGCATTTAAAATTTTTTAGTCAATGATCCCCACTCCTCTAATTTAGTAAATTTTGAACTCATGCAGTAACCAGACCATATTCAAATTTTTCCATTTAGCCAAAATTTTTTGCTCGCTGTTCCTTCATCTACACAGTATTCAGTCCAGGACTAAGGGTGGCAACTGGTTTTTATGTCCCTAAAGACTCTTTCATTCTAAAAAAGTCCCTTTTAAAATTACATTGATATGTTGAAGGAACTAAGCCAGTTCTCTGCAGGATATCCTAATTTCTGGGTGTCTCTGGTGACTGTCTCCTGAATTTTATGGAACTCGTATCTACACCTTGGGAGGTAGCAAGACCAGTTGCAGCTGGCCAGAGAACACCTGACACCTGTTCAACTATAAGTGGATTGAAACGAGGACAGTCTGGTCTGCTTTCCAGTTGCATTTTCCACTCGTGGCTACACCATTCGTGTAATAATCCTGAACGTCTCCTCACATGATGGTTCTAACACCAACTGATAAGATCTAGAATTTATGAAATAATTCTGTCATTCAGTCTGCATTTCTTAGCTGGCATTTTTAAGTAAAGCATAATTTTATCTCATCAAATGGGACTACTTGGCTATTCCAAAATACAGTTCTACTAGAAGGCAGGATAAATGCTTAAATCTTTCCCTTTAACTGCCCACTCTCAGAGTCAGTAGTTATTTTAATTGCTACCTCAAATGGTGATAAATGGGTCTCCTGAGTTTCAAGTTTTTAAAATATCAATCACTATGAACTTACAGATTTTCACTGACCCAAGGTCTTTCAGTCCATCATGACCATTGTACTTGTGATGTTTACACTGTTGGGACTTTGGTGAGTGGCCTTTCTTCAAGCTGTCTCCTATGTTCTTTTAACATGGCCCCGTTACATTTGTGAGTTTTCTTGCCTCCTGGTGCAGTGAAGTGCCCCAAGCTCATCCCCTGAGACAGAAGTGGCCCTTTCTCCAGGGATTTCTGATTTTTTCAGGGCAAAAGGTGCTGCAGACCATGTTCTGGGAAAGAAAAAGGGAATTTTTAAAAAATAAACTTTATTATGATGTAATTTTCGTACTATAAAATGCCTAGTACACATTTTTTTTTTTTTTTTTTTTTTTGTCTTTTTCGTGACCGGCACTCAGCCAGTGAGTGCACCGGCCATTCCTATAAAGGATCCGAACCCGCGGCGTCGCTGCGCTCCCAGCGCTGCACTCTCCCGAGTGCACCACGGGCTCGGCCCCCTAGTACACATTTTTAAAAGCATGTAGCATATCTCCCGATGTCTCCTCCTGCTCAGTCTCCTCCCACCCTTGCCCCAGCAACCACAGACCTGTTTTCTGTCACCATAGGTTAATTTTGAGTGTTCTAGAATTTAATATAAACGGAATGATATAGTAGCTACCCTTTTGTGTCTAGCTTTTTTTCTCTCAGCAAAATCTTTCCCTTCATGACAGTCAGGGGATTTTTTTTTTTTTCCAGAAAAAAAATTACAGAAAAATTGCAAGTATAATCCAAAGAACATTTTTATTCTGAACCATTTTACAATAGGTTGCCATGATGCCCTGTTATTCCAAGCACACTAGTATTTCCTATAATACAACCACCAAAATCAATTAATGTTGATGCATTACAACATCTAATCTTCAGATCCCGTTCAAATTTCAGCAATGTGTCAACAGCAAAAGAACACAAATTCAGAATTATGTGTCCCATTTAGCTGTCGTATCTCTTTAGTCTCTTCCATTCTGGAAGACTTTTAATATTTTAAGTTACAGGCTATTTATTTATACAATAACCTTTAATGTGGGTGTGTCTGGCATTTCCTCGTGTTTGAATTCAGATGACACAGAAGCGATGCTGTGTTCTTGTCATACCACGTCGGGTAGCATGGGATTTCCATTTATCCAATCGCTGACAAAATTCATGTCTGGTTAATGATCTCTGGAGGGGACAGAGAAAGGGTGGCCCTTGTTGGCCTTCTTTCTTACCCTGGTCAACTTTTCCCAAAAGGGTGGGGCAGGAAGCCTCCACTGTGCGTGCGCATGGGTACAGTGGGCAGGCAGAAGGCCACAGGTCCTCGCTGTTGCTGGGCCCTGCATGTGCCTCCAGCCAGCAGAGCTGAGCCTTGTCTAGGGCCAGCAGCTCCAGGAATCCATCCTGCAGAGTTTGCTACATGCAGGGCTGTGTATGTGGGGGATGGAGGGATTGTGAGGGACCAAGCTTGTGTCTCCTCCCAGAAATCTAATGAGCAAAATATTACAGTCAGTCTCCAGGGCCAGCAGCTGACCCGGTCACCTGGGGTTCTTTAATTAAACTGTAGAGAAGAGGCTTCTGTGGGGTGCTGGCCAGATGAGTTAATCTGCCTCAAGTCACCAGCCAGAGAGGATGTTAGCCCCTCAGGAGGGACCCTGGTGGGAAACTGCCACCCTCTGCTGTCAGTAGCTGGGGGACGGCGATCCTGAGTCCAGTGGCAGTTCCTCTGCAGTGGGCAGCAGGGAGTTCATAGGAACCTTGGTCACTCCCCCACCCCCCAGGTACATGTGTACACACACGTGGACATATGCACACACATGCACACATGCTTGGAGCAGGAAGCCTGCTCCGGCAGACGTTCAGCTTCTCCCAGCTGGCGGGCCTTGCGCCAGCTGCTGCGTTTATGACCCCCAACCGCATTCTGCCAGCTGAGAGGCTCCATCCTCGGCCTGGCTGGCAGCTACACGTGCTGCTGTTGCTGTTATGTGACTTAAAGAAGGTCGTGTTTGTTGAAAAGCTGATTTATAGCACGCAAACACAGGATCGGGCTGGTTAAATGCACCGACCAGGCCATCCGCCTTGTGCAGCAGGCAATTGCTGCAAATAAAGAGAAATTCACTCTTCCTATTTCATGCTCAGCTGGTGCATGCTCAGCCGAGCTCCTGAGCCTGAGTTCAGGCGCTTATGTGTGAAAGGAGCGAAATGCGCTTCCTAAAATGTGGAAATCTGCTGTCAGACCTGCCTGGTCCAGGGTGATCAGTACGCCCGCTGGTCCTTCCTGCCTTGGTTGCCACTGCCCTGGCTCTGAAGAGGCCTTTCCTTGGCAGCCAGAGCCACCTGTTAGGCTGAGGGCTTTCAGAGACAGGAAACAGGCACAGCGCCACAGGACTGCTGATGCACGGACGTCAGCAGTGACCCTGTCACACAGCAGAACCAAAGTGCTTCTACAACAGGGACCACTTAAAGGCCAGAAATGTGCCAGGCCCTGTAACAATGTAAAGACAAATCTAGTTTACAGCCTTTGTAGAAAGACAGACAGATGCCCCAGGTGGGTCCATTTGCCACAAGGAGAGAATCTGGGTTCATCCTAAAGTGTTTTTGTAACTGGGTATGGTTTTTACTTTGCAGAGCATTCTTAAATTATTCGTGGAAGTCCTCTCAGTTTTCCCAACTAGACTTGAAGTGCCTGGAAGCCAGGAACATCCTGATTTCTTTGCTTCTCTAACCATCTGGATGCCAGGGAAGCAAAGCTTGGCACCCACAGGGCCTGGGAAGCACCTGGGCTTATTCCTGGGCCCTGCAAGGTGACAGTCAGCTGGCTGTGGGAATTTGAATGGTTGGCTGCTTGGTTTGGCTTCTATGCCCAGGGGTTTGACCTGGGGAAGGGGCATGGGGTAGGGAAAGGGGTGTGGGAAGAGCAGGAAGTTGGGAGTTGGGAGACCCAGCGCTCACTCAGGCTCTAGCACTGAGCACTTCTGTGACATGAGCAGGTGCCCACTGCCTGGAGCCTTGCTCCGGCTTAAGAAATGGGGATCACAATTTGGCCCAGGGTTGTTCTGAAGTTTTTTTTTTTTTTTTTTTTTTTTTTTTTTTAAGATGACCGGTAAGGGGATCTTAACCCTTGACTTGGTGTTGTGAGCACCATGCTCAGCCAGTGAGCGAACCGGCCATCCGTATATGGGATCCGAACCCGGGGCCTTGGTGTTCTCAGCACCGCACTCTCCCGAGTGAGCCACGGGCCGGCCCTGTTCTGAAGTTTGAATGAAGAGACACAGGTAAAGAGGCTTTTCAAATTAAAGTCTCTATACAAATAAAAGTAGGGCATTATTGTTACCTGTTGTGTGCATTTGCGTAAATCATCTTCTGTCTTCCTCGTGCCTCTGTGAAGTGGGGTGATAATAGTCGGTACCTCTCACCAGGGTTACTGCAACACCCTCCCAATGGCAGTCCTGTTTCTATTTTTGTGCTCTGAAAAGACTCTTTACACAGCAGCTGGGTGATGTTTTTAATATGCAAATCAGGTCGTGTCCTTCTCCTGTTTAAAATCCACCCATAGCTTCATATTGTGCTTAAAATCAAACCTAAACTCCACGTCAGTCTATGGGCCCCATGCCATCTGGCCCCTGACCTCCGCCCTGAGCTCTTGGGCTCCTTGACTTCAGTGAGATCTCCACAGCCCCAGGACATTCACACTGTCCCCTACATGGCTGGCTCTGTCTCGGGGTGCTGGCCCTGGTTTCACTGTAGCCTAGGGGAGGACTTCCTGGACCTCTCCTCACGAAGTAGCCCTCCACTCATTCTGACTCCATTCCCCAATGTTACATGTTTGCAGCACTAAGCATCATGTGAAATGATGTCTTTAATGCTTGCTTACCTGTTCTGTCTTCCACCGCTGAAATTCGAGTTCCACAAGAGCAGGGGCTTTGGCTGTCTTGTCAAACACAGCACCTGGCACATGGTTGGTCCACAATAAACACTTGTATGAACAAAAGAGTAAGTGATTGAAAATCTCAGCGTCCCTCCACCAGCTCCACCATGGCATAGAAGTTCTCATCTGCTCAGCTCATAGACAAGGGTGGTGCTGGTGACTGCACGAGGAATCAGCATTTGAACCAGATGTCGAGCTCCAGGGCAGGACCGCTTTCCTGGCTGAGATCCTGCTTATCAGTCAGCACAGCCCCAAGCCTTGGGTTTAGGGTCCCGTAGCTGTTTCACATCCTTGGTGGCTGTGGCTGATGGTCCAGGAGCTCATGGGTGTTCTCACTGAAGCTGGCATCATGGTCCAGCCCAGTGCTCTCCTCAGAGTGAGTCCCCTCGAGAGCGTCCCATGACATCTTTACAGTGAGGACAATTTCTTGTGGTTGTCACACCTGCGGCTTCCCACACTGGCAAGTGAGCAGGTAGAGAGAAGCTGCTGTGGCAAAGGGCCAGGGCCCCGGCTCCTGTTCCCGAGCCTCTGGGGTGCTGTCCCTGAGCACGTGACATGGGGGCATGAGGGGCCATCCTCTTAAGGATGTAACTCACAAGTTGCCTGGTAACTTCTGCTCCCGTCACTTCTGCCCAAACTCCGTGTAGCAGCCACACCTTGCTTGAGGCAGAAGCCAAGCCATCCGGGGCGCCTGAGCCTTCCAATGCTCGAGGATTTTGTCATCTAGGGCGATGCTTGTTGGAGGACAACTGATGGTCGTCACTCACTCTCAGAAAGGAGCAGCCAAACTGGGACGACCTGCAGGCATCATCAGGTGTACGGGACGACCTTCACGATGGAATCAAGGCACAGAGAAAGACGGGGTCATTTGCACAAAACTGGAAGACATGGTCTCAGCTTGTTGGCCAGACTTCTCAAAAATATACACGATGCTTAGAGATACATTGTTTCCTACAATGAAAACTTCTGGGCTCATTACAATTCAGTATGTTCCCAAGATTGTGCCCTTTTAAAAATGTATCTTTTTCAGATGAAACTCTTGCATTTTCATTTTTAGTTCAGAGAGAGGAAAATTTTTTTAAGATGCAAAGTTTAAACAAGCTCTATTTGGTAGATTCTAGAGCAGAGAAACAAAAATCTCTTATGCAGCATATTTTGGGATTTCTTGATGTTTGGTTCACTCACTGAACTGTCACAGCCATTGGCCAGACCCTCACTGCTGGGAATTCCCAAGCATGAGCCTCGTCAGCGTCTGACACGTGGGACAGCGACATGAAATGCAGTCTGCTGGCACGGGGCTGCCTTCCTGTCCTTTCTGGGGCCTCATCTTCGACTCTGTGCAATGAGATCAGTAATAGCTCACAGGCATCCTGTAAGCATCAGCCTGGCAGAGCTCATTTTTTTCTCCTCTGTAGTGTGAGAGGGGTTGTCAGCCTGTGCTTTGGGCATCCCCAGAGTCCTGTGAAGGCAGCTCAGCTCCCCCCTGGGAAGGAAAGGAGCCCAGGCTCACCTGAGCAGCTCTGCTCGTGTATGTAATGAGACACACAATTGCACTGGAAAAATAAAGGGCTGGATGCTTTAGCAAAGTTAGCAAGTGACCATGCTAGGATAATCTTTAAGATCATTTCCAGTCCTGAAATTACGAGCATTGGTGAGGTCACTGAAGTCTGCTGACAGACGGGACGTGTTTGAAGTCAAGTAGGAAAGTGGCAGGTAAGGCGTCCCCTGGACCTGGTGCCGAACAGACCCTGCAGGGAGGTATGTGGCCTGAGAGCTGGGAAGCAGAAGGCAAGATCCCAGCTGGCCCTCCACAAGCTGGTGATCCCGGTGAACGGCTGACCTCCAGGATGGGACTCTCCCTCTGCAAAAGGTCATGTCAGGAGGTAGGGGCAGGGGTGTTAGGCAAGTCTGTGCATATTTCTAAAACTCCCCCACACCAAATGAGTATTGATCCACTTGACCCAAACTCATTTGGTGGTGAAATCTGGCCTGAACATCCGTAAGGTTATCTGTATGCTCTACATTTCCCTCCTGGTGGAGGAGCAGGTCTCTATCCACATGTCTGTCCATGCGCACATGCAGGAGTGTCCATGTGCTTGGTTCTGGGCGATCGTCAGACCCGCCGGGTGTGTCAGGTAGAATGTGGTGTGTGTACACACGATCTTTCTAACAGCTGGGACAGGGACAACTGAAAAGAAGACAGGCCATCATCCTGTGTGTTGTCCTGGGTTTTCTGATGGGGCCACACTGGGGTTGGCCAGCTGGGGCCAGCCCTCTGTGTATGACCTGTCACAGTCATAGAGCCCGGGGCTGACTCTGAGAAAGACACACACCCAGGACGGGAAGGTCCGGGTCCCATCAGCCTCCAGCAAGGCCACATGCCAGCCGCCGTCAGGTGGTGTGGCTCTCCTCCTCCCTGGGACTCCAGGTACACCTGGCCAAGGATTGTTACCAGTGGTCAGGTTCACACATGCCCTCGAGGCCCACGCAGAGCCTGACTGTCCATGGCCGAGGCACAAACGGCCGTGGTCTTCAGCTGGTGGCCGCGCTCCCCACCTGTGACCCTTACAGCCACGGCCGCCGATGCTCCCTCAGGCACATTCTGCTTTTCAACAGCATCAAAGCACCACATCGTAGGGACTGTGGCCAGAGCTTTTAGTGGACGCTCAGGTGTCTGTGCGAGGGATATTTTTCCACCAGGGTTTTGCAGGCCCCAAATCCGTGCTGTGTAAGCACTTGAAGATGACACTGGTGCCATGACAGCTTTGCCTTTATCTTCTGAAAGTGTGGGCCTGGTGGGCATAGGGAGGACAGCATCAGTCACTGAGACCACTGCGTGTCCCCTGCCCCAGTGCACCTGAGGGTGGGGCAGCGGCCCGGCCTCTCCTGTCTGCTCACCCCAGGACGGGATGTGACGGCTCCTGCTCCATCAGCACACATGTGCAGGACAGGAGGAGGTGCCCTGAGTGGTGGCCGAGCCAGGCTGCTCTGCACTCCAGCCTGCTGGGCTGCTGCGGCACAGGGCGTGCGGGGCTGCAGGAGGTGCGTGTCCACACACAGTGCTGCTCAGGCCAGCAACAGACCTGCAGCAGCACGTCCCATGTGTGCTCAGGCCCCTCCATCTGCTCCGGCTTTGCAATCCCCCCAGGCCCTTCCCACCCTGGCTATCGTCCCACCTGTGCTTTCAACATCCCTGCAGGTGTGTGCAGGAGCCAGGGGGACACACAGGATGGTTGAGTGCATGTGGTGTGCATGGTATGTGATGCGTGTGTGGTGTGTGGGTGTGTGTGGAATGTGGCATGAGGTGTGTGATATGTGTGGCATGTGCACATTTGTGTGGTGTACAGTGTGTGTGCTGCGTGTGGTGTGTGTGTATATTTGTGTGGTGTGTGTGGTATATGTGATGTATGTGTGTGTTGTGTGTGTAAATTCTGTGGTGTGTGTGATATGTGTGGTGTGTGTGCATCTGCGTGGTTCAGCGTGTGCGTGTGTTCAAGGCTGACAGTGACTGCACACGTCCCTCATGTCTGACTCATGCCTAGTGTTTCCACACGCATGGCCCTGTGTCTTCCTGTCAGGTATGTGTTAGTCCCATTTCACAGGCGAGGACACCAAGCATGACAGGGACTTCCCACTTGTTGTGAGGACATGGTTCATAAATAAGCGTTCCTTGTCCCTGTCTGCCAAATTCCCAAACCAGGATCTTCCCCAGCCCATGTCACCACCAGCTGCTCAGCTAACAACGTGTAGAAATGTGTGTCTTGTCTCAGTTGACAGCCACAGTTGCCTTCACTATGGGATGTGCCACCAGAGCCAGGAGGGAGTGGGAAGCCGCTTGTCCCTTTGCTGGACCCACTGGGGGCAGGAGCCGGGGGAAGAGCAGAGCGCGCCCCCCACTGCTGCCTGCGTTTTGTTCCACGGGCACTGGCTCAGTGGAAAGACGAAGAGGTTTTAAAGTGAGAAAAAGGAGCCCCCCTTCCTTTTATTAAAGATGTCAGAAATATGCTCATTTAGACAGGATTTTGTGTCTGTGTGTGATTGATTTTGCTCTGGCTTGGTTGCAGGGCTCTTCAGAGCCCCTGCTATGCAGGCGCACAGGCTGATTTCCGTGGGGACCGTGGCACTTCCCAGACACGGAGCATACGAGGCCCGCAGGTGAAAGGCAGCTGAGCCTCCTGGTCCCCAGCCCCGTGGCCATGTGACCACTCACTGGAGCCAGACTGTGTGGAGAGGGTGGATGGGGCCAGCTCTGGGTCACAAGGAAAGGTGACATTATTCACAAGCATGACATCCTTCCTAGGGGACACCCAGATTGAAGTTGTGGCAATGGAGGTAGGGTGAGGATGAGGACAGTGTTCTTCACAGTGTCAAGCTGACTCCTCTGGCGTGGCCCGAGAACACACAGAGCAGGCAAAGCATTTCACTCCACACGACACGATGTGCCCTACACCTGCGTTGGCATCTGCTGGACTCCACAGCTCGTTCAGGCAGAAGCATTTTAAAATGTGTCTTCATATCCCCAGGGCCTGTGACAGACCCTGGTATCTAGCAGGTGCATAATAGATGTTTATTGAGCAAAGGCAGCCAGGCAGTGTGCACCGGCTGGCATGAGCAGTGCTGTGAGCGGCTCCACTGAGCGGTCTCCCGAGCTGACGGGCCACCGTGAGCAGAGCCAACTCAGTTAAGAAATAAGACTTTAGTGTTGGGAGTAGACATTTCACCTGTCCTTAGGCATTTAAAACCGCCACCAGGATAGAAGATTCAAACAGAGGAAAAGAAGTCTGAGAACACCCAGGAAGTGTCTAGTTCAGAGTAGCAAGACCACCGCACACCTGGAGGGGAAGGGGACGTTTGGAACCCAGATGGCCAGTGCCCACCCAAGGAGTCGGCATTTGAAATGGACCTTGAAGAATGGGACTTGGGTGCCAGTGGATCTTGGCTTCCCTCAGCTCTTACTAGGGCACTTCAAAAAGTTCATGGAAAGAATCACATTATCCTTCAATTCTACTTTTCCATGAACTTTTTGAAGTAGCCTTGTACTTGTTATGTTCCAATGAATTTCACATGTCCCCAGGGGTGGGTTCCATCTTTAAATGAAATCTTATGCCAAAGCCCAAAATATTAAATCACAAATGGATATTTTATTAGCATAAATTTATGCTACTTCAAATTTGTAACATTAATTACAGATTCCATCAACAAGGCTTATTTTGTTTAATAAAAAAAATTGAAATACTGGGAACAGCCCTACCAAGCAGTGTGTTTCTATGTATCGTTTTCACTTGCAGAGCCTAGAGAAAGGTCGGGCTCGCTCAGATAAGCAGCTGTGCATGCTCACGATTTTTAAGGAATTCACTTTGCAACCCCAGATACTCTGCCATCAAATTGATCTAGATCAGGGGTTGGCAAAATTTCCTGAAAGGGGCCCCGTGGTGAGCGTTGCAGGCTTTGCGGGCCGCACAGTCTCTGTTGCTGTACCACTGCTCAGCTCTGCCCTTCCACCTCAAACACAGACACAGACCACGTGTAAATGGATAAGCTGAGCCACGTTTCAGAAAAACTTTATTTGTGAACATGGAAATTTTCATTTCATACGATTATTATTCCCCTTTTTGCTACTTTTCAACCATTTAAAAATGTGAAAGTACTGGGCTGTACAGAAAGAAGCCTTGGGCTGGACCTGCCTGTGGTTTGCAAACCACCCAAGCAGATGCTCAAGAGAATATAGTAGAATATTTACATAGTAGAATATTTTTATTCCAAAGTTGAATCACTAACCAAAAAAAGCTCACTAAATGGTTGCTTCAAATCATTAATTAGTAAATATTCCACTGGAAGAAATTAAAGAATGTTTTTCCATTTCTGGAAAAATATTGTTTCTAATATATCTTTGAAACATTTTAAATATTAAACAATGTAGTTAAAAAGATTTTTTGATACCCTAATGCCCATCTCTGCAAAATATTTAAGTTTTTAAACAGTCAAGTTTAAGTTTTCAGGTTCAGTTCAAACTATTTTTTTCTCTGCCAACAATTTTTCTCCAATTATGATCATTGAAATGTCATAATCCTCAGGACCTGAACTGAGTTTGTTCCGTTCATTAACAATATCAGCAAAACATGCAAACTGGAGCATGTTCCACTTATATCTGGCAATATTTCTTTAGGTAGAGTTTCTCCATCAGTAAAAGAAAAAACTACATATGTATGTGTGTAGTGATTTTGTTTCTCATTTAAACATTTCTACCAGTGATGTCTTCTCTAGAGATAGACATCAAACTTTATTATAAAAGACAAATTCTTGCACACCATTACAAATAATTGTTAATAAAATCAACAGTTTCTACAGCAATATCTGCCAGACTGAAAGATCCCAGCATGTGCTCCTCTGTGCAGCTTACCATCACAGGACACCATCACCATCTTAATGACACGGAGACCAGACAAATATGTACTGCTTTCTTACCTCTGAGAATCTTAAGTTTATAATTGTTAGAAGTGCTCTTTTAAATTTATTCAAAAAAATTTTTAAATCATATAGCATTCTTTCTTGAAATAAACAATGTAAGTGGAATAAAATTGGTTAAGATGTTTACAAAACTCTTCACAGAGTCCTGCTCTTCTGGCCCACTTGATAATCAAGACCCATCGTTGTTGTCTGTGTTCCTAACAAAGAATCCCAAGCAGCCCAGGTGTGGGCCACACCTGCCTGGGGATGCCCCCCTAGACCACAGGACTCCCCCCACACCCCGACACCAGACTTCCGTGTGCAGGGGGGGAACGACGGTTCCATCCTCGTTTTAGTCCATTTATGTTGCTTATAATAAAATACCTGAGACTGGGTGATTTATAAAGCAAATGAATTTACTGCTTACAGTTTCTGAGGCTGGGAAGTCCAAAGTCCATCTGGTGGTGGCGACAGTGACCCAGGGGTCTCACACGGCAAGATGGTGGAAGCAGAGAGAGAAAGAGAGAGAGAGACAGACTCTCCTCTTCTTTTAAAGCCCTCAGAACCACGCCCCTGACCACCATTTTTAATCCATTCACTACTGCACAGTCCTACAATCCAATCACCTCTTCAAGGCTCCACCTTTCAATTATCATAATAGGATTTCCCACCCTCTTAACACTCACAGTGGGGGCTAAGTTTCTAATACATAAAACTCGGGGGACACAATTCAAGCTTCAGTGAGTTTGGGGGGACCTAATTCAATCCACTACAGTCCTCCAGTTCAAGGTCACCTCACATGGCCTCACATGTGAACACACACCTTACATGTGAGCACACGTGCACCTAGAGCCACCCAAATCCCAGAAAACCACGGATGGTGATACATTGCATATTCCTTGAAACCCACTCACTTTATACACTTTACACCAGGTTTCCCAATAACGTATCTTTCCCTCTCACATCTCATAACTTCTGTTTGCATGTGTAATGG